>NC_091930.1:29055570-29388070 GCF_041260155.1 Ptychodera flava
AAAAATAATTTAGACTTGGGAATGTAACAAATTGTTACTCTTAGCTGAAGATATTATTGACCTTCAAAAGGCAATTGAGTGATTAGCAGGTTATATGTGAATTTGTGTTATCTTACCGTACTCTCACTGAAGGGTTTAATATGATAAGTATGCCGAATTAAGGAGTATATTTGATCTCCACACCCTGTTTCCACATGCCTAGATTTGTAAGAATAACACTTTGTTTCCTGTACGATGTCAAAACAGATCGTACTGATACTGGTATGAGTGTTCCAGTAATGTAAAACACTGTTCGCAAGAAGCAACCTGCAATAAGTTACTGCAGAATTAGTCAATGTACTATAAGTCAATAAACGATAATGCGACTATGCTCACCAGTACAACCTGCCATACCAGTACTTATGAAAATTATGTAAATTATGATTACAATTAATTGTTCGTGCAACAAGACAATCAAAATCATGAAATGACTGTGAAAACACAGATTTCAGCTCATGAATTACAATCAGAATATTTCACAGATTTACTGACATCAGAGGCCATGTAGTTTAGATAACAGTTTTGAGAATCAGTTTATGTATGTAACTAACAACAGTCAGACTTTAAACTGGGAAAGATACAGAATAAATAGTGTTGTGCAAGGTAGCATCCACTAAGGCAGTAACATCTTTAGCATAGAATCACAAGGTGGACATTGTCCATGTTATGCTCTTGCTTACTTTTTTATTTCTCAAAACATAAATATCACCTTGACATGTTAGGGATGATTTTTACAGAGAAACTACCAGACGTCTAGGAGTTCGACCCAGTAATAAGTTGTGAAATGTTATTGTTTCAAGAATTACCAAATACTTCTAAAATTAATTTAATGCAATACATACTACAACAGAACACCTTTACTTTGTTCTGTATCACTAATTTTGACTACCAAGTTACATGTGTTTAAGAAATGTGATAACTGAATGTTTTGAGTTCTAGTGATTCAGTTTTGTTGGTGCTTGGTGGGTATTGTATGGCTCAAAATGCAAGCAAATTCTTCCTTTTTTATTTTTTCCCCAGACGTAAACTCATATGGCTTCCAGTGCTATGAGAGAACAGCATTTTATTGTGTTTCGATGTGCTGAATGATATGTTGATATGCTGCATGAAACAATCTGTATCCAATTGTCATGAACTTAATTTGGATAGGGTGATACCATACATATATGGACTTCAAAAACTGTCCGTCCACGTAGAAACAACCAGCTCTCACGCACAGTATTACAATATGAACATAAAAGCTGAACTCATGAATAGTTACTTTGACTTTTGAAACCAGCTTTATGCAGGATACGATAACACAGATTTCATCTCATAAATTACAACCAGAATTAAATATAAATCACAGATTCATAGACATCACAGGACAGGAAGTTTAGATAAGAGTATTGAGAATCAGTATATGTATGTCACTAACAAAGGTCAGACTTTAACATTGGAGACATACAGAATAAATAGTGTTGTGCAAAGTAGCATCCACCTTGGCAGCAACATCTTTAGCATAGAATCACAAGGTAGACAGTGCACATGTAATGCCCTTGCCTACCTTTGTATGTCTCAAAATAGAGATATCAAATTGACATCTGAAACGCGATTGTATTTAGCTCACATTAGGTAGATGCATGTACACCAAAGAGAGGTTATATGATAGGTCGGCGGCGTCTCTATGAATGTATGTTTTTAGTATATGCGGATGTATGCCCGTCCACATAAAAAAACTCGCCTACAACACTGCATTAGGTGTCGGCAATTTATAAAAAATGAAGCTGAACGAGAGTGACAAGTATATTTTTCTCTGCCAAATGAAACGCAGCTGAAAATATACTTGACTAGTGTTGTTTCCAATACATATGACACATTCTGAATATGTTCAGTATAACTCTTAAAATATTGAGATTCTATGTAGCTGCCATGTAACGATCTCCATATAAGTCAGTTGGTTTCCCATTTGCTTTAAATTTGCCGAATGCCGAACGTTCCTAACGGAACATCCGATTAATACAAAAAATCATGGGAATATTCATTCTTCAAATTGTATTTCATTAAGCCAAAGATGTCTATTTTAGAGCTTTGAGTAATTGACAAGGTAAAAATCATTTTAGAGGGAATTGCTGACATTTATTCAACGTCATGACAAGAACACATCCTTTATTCAGTAACGTGATCACCTTTGACCTCCATCCCAGTCAACGGATGTCGTCTTAGGCAGCAGTATATTCATCCACATGCTTTGATGACATAAAAGGAAACTTCCACATTATTCTTAGTAAAATCGGAACATCCTTCACAAAAACGTGATAACGCCGAAATTTCACAATAGTTACATGTGTAAAAGTTATACTTGAATACAGAAAAGAGGGATAATTCAAATTGTCCGTGCACTGTTGTTAACTGTCAGTTTGTAAAGTTGTTTTGGCAATAGTTAGGAACACATTTTTCTAAGCACACAATTTTGTATAACTTTTGAAAATCAATCTATTGAGAAGTAGGTCATTCTTCTCCACGACCCGAGTCCATTAAGTCAACCTTACAGCGTTCTAGAAGGTAACATTTACTACGGAGATATTTTTATAAAAATATTTAGGATATAAATAAAAACTCTACAGTAATCTAGTATTATCTGCATAATCGTCTTTTAGTCTAAAAACCGGACGGTACAAAATGTTGGTAAGAGTATTTTGGATCACGAAACGTTTCCAGTTCAAGACCTCAGTGCTTCAATTTTTGCTCTGTGAACTCTGCGAATTCAGACCCACATGAAGCCAGATAAGGCCTGTCTGGACGTGCATCCCTTTAGTCTATGATTTAGGAGTTGTGTGCTTTCCGGACAAAGATTTGTGACTTTGTTGAATCTTTCCGCTAGGTTTACTATCCAGATTTAATAAATTTATTTCAAGAGAATCGCTGACTTCACGGCCTATTTGTTGCAACACTTTTTGTCGCAACACTATACTCTCTACACGTGATAATTGTATGGTAACGAAAATGTTGTTTTCATATTGTCATGAAAAGTATCAAAGGTGTGTTTATAGAATGAGTATGATTAGGAGGCTCGTTACATCGTACCCGCGTGTGAACATGAGTTGCTGAAATTACAATAATTTAAAACTTGTCATTTCGTACCGGGTGATCAATAGGAAGTTAGGTTTTAAGCAAATTGACCATTCGTATAGAATAACTGTTTTCTTGCTGTTGCTCTTTCGGATTGTCGAAAAACTCCGCTAATTGCAACAAAATAATCAACACCTTTCTCCTATCTCGTTTTGAAGAATGTTTGTGTAAATTGACCCAATGGCTTCCACGTCGACGCGAGTCTATGAGAAGAAATACAGAAACACGCCAACTGTACGTAACCGAAAAAACAGCTTATTGTAGCATTAATCGTACAACGAAAAGAAAGAGACAGGAGAGTCATGCTTCGTAAGGCACTCAAGAAGTTGGACATGCAAACACAACATTAACAGCACACAAAGACCTAGATTGAATTGAATAATCAAATATTAAATAGATTCATAATTTGCAAACAGCGGGCATGGTCGACACGGTACAGCTTGTTTTCGAATGACGTTAAATTCCGGCTTTTATGTTGCGTGCTTCATAAATGTTGTAATGATTGCTATCGTTGGCCCAGCAAACTTTGCTTACTGTACCTACGGTTTGATTGGGCCTCCGCCATGACCCTAATTTAGGGACACGCGCTCCTCGAAGCATTGGACAAAACAAATTACAGTGCGCTTGACCGCAGTGTAAATATAATCCAAGTAAATGTACATCATAACTTAAGTTAATCGACAGAAACAATTATATGTCTCTCTGGCATATGAAACGGAGCTAAAAATTAACTTGATTCATTTTGACAACGATCTGCACACAAGTCAGTTAGTTTTCTTTATTTTCCTTGAATTTGGAAAATGATCAATTTACAGAGAGGAACAGCCTTTCAATAAATTGAAATCGTAAGTACAAGCTTGATACAAAATAGGAAGGATACGCTCCCTGTTGGAATAATGTTCAAATAATATCACAATTTCAAGTGAATTATTATCATTTTGAACGATTCCTTCCCAGCTATGATCAAGGAAGGCATTGCTTTTTGGCGAAATGAGTTTAACTGTGATAACGAATAATTACTTGACAGAATAAGGATGTATGACATGACGAACTTTTGTAATGTTCAGATGACAAGCGAGCACCTTTTTATATTGCTCGAAATGGGCGGGTTGTAACTCGTAAAAGTATGTCTACACAGAAAGTCAACAAACATTGACAAGTAAGGCTATAACTTATCCATCAATATCGCTTTATTTCTTAAGCTAAAAACTTGTTGCTGTTATACATTTTAGTAAACAATACTATTAAATCTTTTAATAGAAAATTTGCTAAAATAACAAAAATTAATAAAACATTCGTAATGAAAGAGATTTACGTAGTACATTTCATTCTTTTGGATCACATCCAGGGAAGTTCATTTATGAGTTCTAATTAAATTGGTTTGAAACATATGGAAAAGGAAAAGAAATATTTCTTCAATAATATTTCCCAGCAAATAGTATATTAGTGTTCCGTGTATAACATAACAAATGCCTACCAGCATGTTAAAATACATTGTTAAATCATAAATTTAATAATGTGAAAGCAAGTATTTCAGTCGTTCACTTATGCATATGTATTTAATTTTGTCTGCTACATTTTCTCAGGAATTGAATCAAACACTCCGAAAAGGGACATTGTTACATATACACAATAACCCTTTTATAGGATATGTATAAATTCATTATTCTTTGTAAAATTAGTACATCCTTTTCAAAAAAATGATGACGTTGAAACTTCACAATAGTTACCCATGAACATAAAATACTGAAATACGAAAGTAAAATATATTAATGTGTTTGTGCATTTTCTTACATTGAGGTGTGTAAATTTGTCCTGCTCTGGCAATGATTTAGAACATAACATTGTTGTGAAGCCTATCTCTAATCAATCTACTCTCTCACAACGCAATAATGGCACGGTAACAAATATGTTGTGTTGATATCGCTAGTTGCGAGGACAATTATATACGGTTTGTTTCAAGGATAACCATTACGCTTTCTCTAGCTGCTGCCGCTTTTGGCGTATCAAAAAACCTGCTTATTATTATATTGATTTGCATTAATCAACAACTTTCTCCGTCCTCGTTTTGAAGTTTTTTAGAGTCGATTGGGTTTATGGCTTGAACATCGATGTAAATCTAAGAGAAGAAAAATTAAAAATGTAGCATTAGTCATACAACGGAGAGAAGGAGAGGCGAGTAAAGTTTCATAAGGTACGTCAGCAAAATAGTCGCAATCATGTCATCCATAATCAAATAAAACTGGGTCAAAATTCGAAATACAATAGTTGTAAACATAGACACTAAACAGCAGTAAATCACCGGTATACACACTAAAGTCAAATTTATGAAAGAAAGATATATGTACCTCTGGCCAAAAGACCAAAAAGTGATGTCAGGTGTTTCGAAAATAGACATAAAGCACAACATTAAGATTCACAAAGTCAGTCTTTCAATTACAGAATGAAACAACAATCGTAAAAAACAATATAATACTTGAGTACATGCATTTTATGAAATGAACGCGATGAGCATGGTCGACACGGTACAGCTTATGTTCGAATGACACCTTATTCAGCAAATGCCAGATTGGCAATCACCTTTTCATCTTTGACGAGTTTAAAAAGCATTGTTTTCAGTTCTGAAAATCCTGGTCTGTTTTGGGGGTCAGCGCTCCAGCAACTCAACATGGTAGCGTATCTGAAATGCGATTTTTTAAGTTTTGTAAGTGACAGCGTCTTCAAAATAACGGACGTAAGGGCGTATGTGTCAATACAACGCGTGCAATAATTTATATAACCATATCGGTTAAGTTTTGTCTTAATTTGTGCAATGGTAAATCGGTCGAGTACATATGTCCGGTGTGTCATAGAAATTTTGTATGGACAGATAAGATGGATAAAAGTACATAGAATCATCACTTTACTCTAAATACTTATTTTGTAGGGATGTTTATTAGATAGTGGTAGAATGCCAAAGGCTAATGATGGAATATCACACAAAACATATACAGTAAGGATAACTTACAGGTCCTTGTCGCAATGCGGAGGGTTTGGCATTCGATAACCTTTTTGTAGTGAAGATGTCACTTCCCACTCACACATATCGGGGTATGGTTTGTTTCCTGAAAAAAGCGCATAAAGCGATGAATATACAGAACAACAACAATAAACAGCACACCCCTGCTTGGAACGGGCGATTGGTTGGGTAATTACAGCAAAAATGAAGTTAAAATGGACTTTCTGTTGTGCCGTGCAACAACGCAGCCATTCACGTCCTATACAGTCAACATAAACAGACAATGTATCAAATGTGACGAAATCTTTTAATGGGGCCTTCTGGCGATACCATGAACTGCTACTTTTTCATGAACACGGCGTTAATTTTATCATGGTTGTGTAAGGAGAAGATATCCGTGTCCTAAAGAGAGAAAAAACAGGAAAGGGTTCAATTTCGATGTTATCAATAGCATCATCAAACACAGAAACAGAAGCCAGGGTTTTCTTTCTCCTGGAAAATATCTGACGCTAAACACGGACAGGGTCCATTGAAAAACACCTAGATTTGAAAAGTAGAACGGGTAGGAAAATGTCATCAAGTTCGTAATCCTGGAGGAAAACGAGAGTCGTTGTGTTCCTTTCATCTGGACGTTGGTAATAGACATAGATTGATGAAGGTGCCATCGAATAATAAGGATAAGGTGTAAAACACTGGCAATACGATCGCAGCAATCTTTATTGAGTTGCCCGCTGCGGTGTTTGTTTGGCTGCTGTCCGCTCTTTTCCTTAAGCTACCACCTCCATCAACCAGAGAAAGTTGTGTAGATATGCAAATGCGTGCACAGGAAACGTGATACCGCGCCGTTCATGTTCCATCTATAAAGGGGTTACCGTATTTTTGGTTTTATCTTCAAACTCATTGTTAGTAACTTTTTGCTACAATAAGAATACAAATTAAAATCTTTTGCTTGATTTTTTGGATTAATTGCATAGTTGGTGTGCCTTTGATGACGTTAACGTTCGGTGTTATTTCTAAAAAAATCGTCAGTGACTGCGTTTATTTTGTTGCGTTGCACAACAGAGAATCCAATTTGACTTCATTTTGCCTGTATGTAATACTCGTTGTATCTACTGCATTTAATAGCGGACACTATTTCAAAAAAAGAAAACAATCTCCTCATAAATAATTACAAAGCAAGTTTGTGGTCTCTACGCCAAAACTTACGATATCGAACTTTGTGGAATTACTCAATTGATGGAAAAACATGTAAACTAGTCATACCCATAGTAACAATTTCCCAAAGTAAGATACCAAATGACCAGACGTCACTCTTCGTTGTAAAGTTAGTTCCATCAATTGTTTCGGGGGCCAACCATCGAATCGGTAATCGACCCTATAAATATATGAGACAAGAAAAGTTATATGAATATGAAATCATGATAGTTATCATTCTTGCGCCAGCGCAAGAATGCTAAGTAAGTTATTACTTTGGACTTTCGTTTTCATGTAACTAATAAATTGAAATATACATTTGCGGAGAGCATAAAACATTAAATAGGCATTTACATTTATGTTCTTCCTGTCAATAAGCTGTCTTAGTATCAACACAGGTGGCCCATACACACTTGATAGATAAGCTTATTATTGAGTTTTTCTCAGTTTTCTCTGTCACTGTAAGTCCCTCTTCTTTTCTTCATGCTCTGACTGATCGTAGTAAATAAAATAAAAATCTATATAGCCTAACCTATAGCCTCTTGACTCTTTATTGATTTGACAACCCATTACAATGACGTTTATCTATCATATACACATCTTGCAATAAATAAGTAAACACAACTAATTATGCTAATCCGTAGGCTTATCAAGAGTTAATCAACATTGCAAAGTAACCTTTCATATCTTTCGCGATATTGACCAACCGTAAAATCCCTGATAAGTCCACGGATTAGCATAATTAGTTATGTTGACTAATTAATTACAACATGTGTGTATGAGAGATATACGTCCATGTAATGGGGTGTAAAGAAATGAAGAGTCTCAGAGGCTAGGTTAGGTTATATAACCATTTATCACATGCACAAGCCAAGTTTGTCGTCTCCGAACAAAAAACACGGGATTTATTCTCTGGTCGTTCTACGTCACGACAACCCGCGTCTATGTCATCAATTTTGGTGCGTCGGAACTTTTTTTTTGTCGATCTTTGGTGTGCTCGTAAATATGTAAACAAACAACATGGCGGCCGATGTTTCTCCCTCGATCAAAAGTCATGTAATGAAATCGATATTTTCACAGACTACGACATTAATAATCCGAACAATGTAAACAAAGAGTGTAACGCCTAAATATTCAGAAGGAATTACGTGAATAATTTGCGGAAACAACGAACTCAAAGATGGTCGCGTATACCGTTGATTCCGTACGCATTGCAAACAGGGTCAGGCGCGACGTTTACAGTGTTCGCGCCGTCGAGATTCAGTCGATATTTTTTCCCGAAAAATAGCGTATCTTCGTCTGTGATAAATTTCTAGGACTATGCTATCTTTGAAATAGAGTATCACTTTGCGGAATGTAGCCTACATGTAGACCGAGAGCTGTCATTTGCTCACACATGAACGAACGTGAGCGCTAACGCACAGGACGGACGACTGGAAATGATTGACAACTTAGGCACGGCGTACTGATATTATTCCTAAATTAGTTCAAAAGTTTAAACGCGGAATCGTCATGGAAAACTTATTTAATTTGGCAAAAAATAACGAATTCTTGGTTTGTGCATGTGATAAGTATATTATTCCATAATATTTTTCTTCGTTCAGCGAAGGAAAATACGAGTGACGTAATTACCGTGTCACCACGAGGCGAAGACGAGTGGTGACACGGTCATTACGTCACTCGTATTTTCCTTCGTTTAACGAAGAAAAAATATTACGGAATAATATCTAATTATTTTATTCACTCCGACCAGTCAAAACATGAAGAAAAGGAGAGAAAATGATAAAAAAAACAGTGAGAAAAACTCAGTAATAGTTTTTGGCTGCCTGTGGTATCAATCGCAAATTTATTGATCTATATGAAGAAAAACGTCACCGCTTCACTTGTAGACAGTGTGCTAGGACTCAAATGATATGTAGGGGCCCAAGGCCTCTACGGGCTGGCCCTGTATTGTATTTACTAGTGTTCCTTGGAACCCATGTGTTATAGGGTTTTGCCCTATTGTACTTTCTAGAATACTTCCTCCACATCTTCTTCCATACGTTTTATCGTCCTATAACTCAAATATCACCAAAAACGTAAACTCCTCAAACCTGCAGGGCTCATTTGACCTACTTAATGCCACTGCACAAAACCCTTTCAATTTCATATTGTCACGTGACCGCCAACTTGTATTTGTGACACTTTTATTTTTTTCTTCGAAACACCAGGTGGCAAATTGTCCTGGATATTTTTGTGCAAGAACATCTGTAGCGGTAACGTTATTATTGCCAATGTATTGAAATTTTCAAAAACTGGCTAAAGAGCATTTAATTTACAATCAGAATTATGTTTACAATCAGTATTCTTTGTTGCCTATATAGCGACGTAGCTACATGAAAATATTCAAGGTCACAGGCCCTGTCAATTTCGAGATGATTTTTAAAGTTATTTTTTTTCCATAATTTTCTATGACCTTTGACCTACCCTATACCTTTGAAGCTAATCTGTGTCCAACAAGACTATGTAAGAGTCCGAAAGGGCTCGTGTATATTAACAAATGACCAGTATGGTACTGAATTGCAGGAATTGACCCCTGATCTTTGATCCTTACATCAATCATTGTGCTTCGCCTAGGGTCTGATTTAAAGTTGGCACGTAAAGCTGTGGGAGCAACGTTTTCTGCCGGTATATAATATTTTAAGGATGACCCTTGTCCTCACTGATGACTTTTGTCTGCTTTGTCTGCTTAGTACACTAAGATCGCGAAGGCCCTGGCTTTGCTACTTGCAGCTGTAATTTAAATTACCTTTATTTTGTACCTATATTGACGTTCATCAACAACGCCACTAGCTAGTCCGAAGCCTGCGATTTTACAAACGCCGAGTTCGTTCACCAGAATATTGCGAGTTGCCAGATCTCGGTGTATTATGCACTGCATAAATAAATAAGAAATAATTTAGTACAGATACAAAATATAAATAAATGATATATATATATATATATATATATATATATATATATATATATATATATATATATATATATATATATATATATATATATATATGATTTTCTTTCTATCTAATATCATTATAATTCGACTTGCAAAAAAGTTGTACCTTTAATGATAAAGGGATCGTAATTTTCTTAGCAGAAAAAAAGTTGCTAATTACCTTCGACGAAATAAAGTCCATTCCTATGGCAATTTGGTGTGAATATGTCAAGAGATCATGTTTTTGTCACTGTCAAATTGCTACATTTTACATCTGTGTTGGTGGCACCCTTCCTACCTCTGACCTCGCATAGATAGGTTTGTAGGTTTCCCCGTTCCATATATTCTAAAATGATGAAGTATGGTTCTGAAATGAAGGTAGTGGTGTAAAAGTAGGTTGAATATTGAATTAGAGATAAAAGCAAAATACAAAAGCAAAATGTCATAAAAAGTGCCGCTTTTAATTGCACCCACAGTGCTATGAAGCTTGATAAAAAAAATTCTTAGCTGTGAGCAAATAAAATAACAGAAGAGAAAATAAGCAATCAAACACGAAACAAAGTGGTAATCATCTCATCAAATCCAATTACAAGGTATTTGGCAAAAGTGTAAGGTTGAAAAGAATATCTTACCACATTAATAAGTATATATATATATATATATATATATATATATATATATATATATATATATATATATATATATATATATATATATATTAAATGCTTAAAAGAACAATACATGCGTGCATAACTAAATAACAGACTAGCTAGCTAGCTAGCAAAACTATCTTAATCGGTCAGTCAAACAATCAATATGTTACAGCTGAGGCTGATCAGTTCTTACCTAACTCTCTACTAAAACCAAGCATAGACACAACATATTCATTGTTGCCGATGTACCTCATCAAATCTATTTCTCGTAGAAAACTTTCCTTATCTTTGGCGACAGCATCTTCTAATGGAAGAAAGAACATAACACACATTGGCATACATCGGATTAAACCCTTGTTGCTTGAATTCATTGACTGGAACTTCCAAGTAATTTCCTTTTTGCATGCCTTTCTATTTCTTTAGCGCTATGAATATACAATTTACATACAAATGCCTTTGTTATGCGAAAGTACAGTATAGACAATATTATTGCCTGAATATAGTGGGTTACGTGTCCGAATGCAGGTGATAATTTTTCCGACGTCAGGAGGTCACATCATTGTCTCCTTTGCCATGGCACATGAACGAAATTATTCAGGCAATAACGCCATATTGCATTAGTTAGGGTATTCTCAACCAATTTAACCATTATTGAGACTGTGAATATTTAATGAATATTTAAGCTTAATTTTAAGCGTCTGCCTTGAAGTCGAAGGGCTTTACGAGACCGGGTAACTTCTAAAACCAGTCAGTACATCATTCACACGGCTCACTTGCTCCCCGGTGTCTAAAGTCAAACCTATGCACTGTTTTGCACATGGATATTATACTGTAACATCTAGCGTTAAGCGTCTACCTGGACATCAAAGTGCTAACCGGACCAGTTAATTACGGAAACCGGTCTTTCACATCATTCACATTGCCCACTAACTGCTGAGATGGCCATAGTCAAATCAGTGCATTCGCATCAAGGCATGTAATATTGGGCATTATTGTCCTTTTGAGAGGAGACTTTATATTTACAATATCTACCGATTAAAGATACTTGTAAGCACTGTTTTTGTAACTCTATCACGACAGCATCATACCTTTTATTGTTTTTATCGCAACAATGGTGATTCCATCTTTTCCAGCGATGTTCCATGCTTCCGCTCTGACAACTTTGCCAAATGCACCCTCATGAAGGTCCTCTCGCAGGTTGAGAAATTCTAGCGATATTTCAAGATGCTGTACCTTTCCTATTTCTAGATAATCCGATTTACTCTTTAAATGTGGCTTTAGCGATGCATACTTATGTTCTCTGTCCTGAATAAGGCAATAAAAATCATTACTGTAATGATGTGATGAGCGAAATTGATGTATAACTGAAAATAACATAACCGTTTCAATTTAAATTACTTTCAAAGTACTTTCAAGATCACTAATATCATTAATTCTTATGCTTGATATTGAAAATATATTTTGGTTGCATACCGTTGAGTAAAAACGATTTCCTGGCAATTCTTCATACACTCGATCGATATCAGTTTCTTCATTATCAATTCCTTGATTCTCTGTTTGATAACACTTATCCGTTATATTGCCTCTGGCTGTATCTCTTTCTCTCTCCGTTGTCGAGATATTCGTCAAAGGATAGAGATACGTCATCTCTGTTTAACAAAATATAGTCTGCATTCATATACCTTTTGCATAGTGTTACAACTTTCAAATGGCGCGATGTTAATTCTTATTCAAAGAAAATACCGTTTATTACCTGCGTACAGTTCCGTGTAGGGTTCAATAGCAGATCCATCAGTTCCATTACTACCGTGAATGTTTCGGTTCAAGTTTGGTGCGGCATCATTATCGAAACGTGAATAGAATAAAATATAATTGCATAAAAAAGCAAGCGTAATAATTAAGCGACAATGTACCGGGCCATATGGACGAAAGCAAACTCTGAATAACATAAAGTACGAGGCAAAACCGAGTGCATTATGGCGTTTAAAGTTTGCTTGAGTCCATTATCGGTCTTGTGAGCAAATGTTACTTGATTACTTGTATTATTGTACAGTATTGGAACTGCCAGTGAAAGTTTTTACAATATGTTGTGCCACAATACAGGAATTTTGGATAAAATATCACTAAATCACATGAGAGAAGAAAGTCGCAAAATTCACTGGTATTGATAAAGCTTTTTTGCTTTTTGCATTTTTTTTATTTCTTTTACCGACTACCTTTTGGTCCTCTTGTCTACATTTTTCTTCCTTTTGTTCGGGACTGTCTTTTTATAGGTGATTTGCACCTGTTTTAGTTACCCTATCCATTGTAGACATATTTTTGTGTTTGTAGATATCGTGAATAAAGCATAAATAAATAAATAAATAAATAAATAAATAAATAAATAAATAAATAAATAAATAAATAAATAAATAAATAAATAAATAAATAAATAAATATGATTGCCTATAGTCAGAGCATCACCGCCAAATTGTCGCAAATATAATATCATCGAGTAAGCTAGGAAATTAAAAACGATAAATATAAGATTTGAACAAAGGTTTTCTCTGCCCAATTACCATTGTCAGTTCATTTATTCCGAAAATCATGTCCTTGCTGCCATCATACTTGATCGACGTTGTAACTTTTCGACGACAGAAATACCAGATGTATTTGAACTCGTTCTGAGGAACGACCATTTTTTAGCTCACGTGTGTAAACACGTGGGCTAATGTCATAGCGATGTCTGTCTGTCTGTCCGTGTGTGTGTGTGTGTGTTAGTGTGTGTGTGTGTGTGTGTGTGTGTCTGTCTGTCTGTTTACACGATAACTCAAAAACGGCTGAACGGATTCAAGTCAGATTTGGTACACATGTACCATATGCTACTTGCAAGAACTGATTAGATTTTGGTTAGTGTGGCTTGCATATTAATGAAGTTATGCAATATCGTTTTTTTCCGTACAATGGTTTCCCTATGGAGACGGTAATGACAGAGTAGACATATATCAAGAAATACTGCACAAAATTTCATGAAACTTTTCACAGATGACAATCTCAGAACATTATGATGGTACTGTGAGTGTCATGTCAATTACCTTCTCATTTGCATATTTAATGAACTTTTGTTATTAGTGAGATAACTCTGAAATTCCTGTACCAAACTTGATGATACTTGCAACAAATATTGATCTGATATATATCTAATTATACTTTGAAGCATTGAGCAGTGTCAAGTTAATAAATAGGTCATTTGCATATTTTATGAAGTTTTGTAATTAGTCATATAACTCCAATATAACTTGACCAAATGTGATGAAATCTGCTGCAGATACTGACCTGACTGATATCTAACTGTAGTGTAAAGCATTAAGTAGTGTGAAATTAATTAAGGGTTCATTGCATATTTAATGAAATTTGTAATTAGGTATATAACTCTGAAATTACGGCACCCAAGTCTTTGAAATTGGGTACAGATATCGTTTTGATAAATATCTAATTGTACTGAGAAGCATTTGGCAGTGTCAAGTTAACAAATAGGTCATTTGCATATTTTATCAAGTTTTGTAATTAGTGATATAACCAAAATAACTGCACCAAATGTGATGAAATCTGCTGCAGATACTGATCCGACAGATATCTAATTGTGGTGTAGAGCATTTACTTGTGTGAAGTTAATTAAGGTTTATTTGCATATTTAATGAACTTTGTAATTAGTGATATTACTCCAAAATTACAGCGTTAAATTTGATGAAACTTGCTACAGATGTTGATCTGATAAATATCCAATTGTACTGAGAAGCATTGAACAGTGTCAAGGTAATAATTAGCTCATTTGCATATTTCATGAAGTTTTATAATTAGTCATATAACTCCGAAATAACTGCATCAAATGTGATGAAAACTGCTGCATATACTGATCCGACAGATATCTAACTGTGTTGTAAAGCATTTAGTAGTGAAAAGTTAATTAAGGGTTCATTTGCATATTTAATAAACTTTGTAATTAGGTATATAACTCTGAAATTACGGCACCAAATTTTGTGAAACGTGCTACAGATATTGATTTGATAAATATTCAATTGTGCTATTAATCATTGAATAGTGTCAAGTTAATTTAGGGATTATTTGCATATTTAATGAACTTTGTAATTAGTGACATTACTCTAAAATTACAGCATTAAATTAAATGAAACGTGCTACAAATGTTGATCTGATGGATATCTAATTGTCCCATGAAGCATTGAGCAGTGTCAAGTTAATTAACAGCTCATTTGCATATTAAATAAAGTTTTGTAATTAGTGATTAAAATCTGAGAGTACTGTGCAATGTTGAAAAAAACCTGCTCCATATAGTGATAACATATATCTTATTGTTCTGTGAAGCGCACTACTATTAATGAACCTGTTGTAAAACACGTGAGCATATTCAGTTCATATCTGGTTTACCTTTTTGACTATTGCTATTTGTAAACGGTCTGCTGCGGACGGCTACTTTTTACAGTTTCTGCAAGTAGTCTTGTATATCTTAATTTTGGGAAACTTGTCGAACTACAGACTACGCCATGGAATGTTGTGTACAGACCTCTCTGAGTGACCAACATCAGTCGTTTTCTTTAACTAAATTCTTTTGAAAACATTTAAATTTATTATATTTGATCTTTGATGAAAATTCTCTTCAACAAGCAACCTAGCGGTCTTCTTCGGTTGATTAGAGTTTTTTTTTTCCGATTGCTTGCCACTTTGATTCCAAGTATGTACTCAGATTAGCTTCGACCGATACTTTTTTCTTTCGAAGACATTGATGATTTTACCTTGGAAGCCATTCTATCACTTTCAAAGACTAAATGTTACTTGTAAGTATCGATTGCATAAATTATAGAAGAATAACGTCTACCTTGAGTTTGAATCATCTGAAAGAGGGAAAGAAAGCAAGAAAGACAGAAAACAACCTAAATATATGATGCAATTATTTCGTTTAAATACAAGCAAATAATAAAAACATACTTTATATATGTAACGTTCCAGATGATTTCTTCCAAAAATACGTGACTTGTTGGCCTATTCTAGTCGATGAAAAGTCTTCATCGATTGCTCTCGTGCTTGTTAATTCTGGCTTGTTAAGAACTATCGTGACTTATAGAACATTGCTTGTTCCCCAGGAAATATAATGTCATGTGCCCTTTACATGACTTCACATTGCATTCGATACGTCTTTGTACGCGACAGTAAATCCAAATAGACAGTCGATTTAGGTGGCCATTCGAGATAACAGGCAATTTGTCTTTTTCTGGCGTCCTTACTGTTAATTTCCTTCAATTGAGTAAAGGTATTGAAGTATGCATTCCTTGTGTGACTAGACTTGGTTCAAGTCGGTGAATTTTAAAACAATAAAATCATTTATAATAGTTTCTCTTGTGTCTCTCCTATTTCGTACAAACCTATCCGGAATTTGGCAGCTCAGGCCAGGTTTTTGGCAGCGATTGAATGCGTCACGTTTGAGTTTGCGCAGCAGTTAGTTAGTTTCTGCTCCGGGTGAAACTCCGCTGTATAGCGTTCAATCCACTCATCGTATTCACCCTACTCATCGCGCGCGTTTCACATGAAAGCAGAATACAAATCATTGCGTTCACTCCACTCAAACATCCACAAATCACAGACTTGAACCAAGTCTAGTGTGTGACCTAATTGGCATTGAAAACACAGACATGTGAGTCTATTCGGTTTTTGTCTTGCCTAATAAAAACTCTCACTGGACAATTAAAGCACATGTAATAACTTAACATTGCTTACGTGTGTTTGGCGTCCTGACTCTACGTCCTCGACACAAAAAGGCAAGTAAAACGAGTAGTATTACAACCACACCAGCACCAGCTGCACTAATAGGAACCAGGGGAATTAAAGAGGAATCTACAGGAATGGACACTCAGTTATTTAAGACGTGAAGATATTGGTTTCTTAGCGGGATTGTTGACATTAGTTTTTTTCAGTTTAATTTAACAACAGGAGATCGTGTGTCAGAGGGAAAGTTTCTGTAATGGCACCTACTGATAGATAACTAGGTGCAACATCCACTGTTTATAAATTTAGAATACGGATGGTTGCTACTTTGAAATGTGACACGGTACTTCTTCTTAGGTGGAGAATCGGATCAAAAGGAATAAGGCAATCAGAACTCGATAACACACTTTACTTAGCTATGCTGTAAGGTAACGTGCGTTGCAGCATCGATGTCAGAATGAATGATATACCTTGTTTAGCCAATTCAATAGTTTGTCTTGCTATTGGCGGTATGCCATTGTCTGCTTGACATGTGTATATCCCGTAGTAAGACTCATCTTCTATGTTAATTGTTATTTTACTCGTGATAGTGTCGTTTCCATTGTCTTCAACGGGAATGATGTTATTGTCAGGGTCATGCCATGTTTTCACTGCTGCCGGAAAGCTGTGAACCATACACTCAAGCTCAACAGTTTCACCGACGCCGGCTAAGACTTTCGTATCGTCAATATAAATTTTGGGTGAATCTGAAAGAATAGGCAAGTAGATTCATAATTACATCTTTGTTCTATGTTTTGTAAATTGATATATCAATTCTTACAACAGTCTAGCCAACGATGATGTGAGAAAAAACAAGAATAGGCACACTTACACAAGCACGGAGTTACATATCTCTGAAAGACTAAAATAAGAGACGCTGTGATATCTAATTATACGGACGGATAGTTGATAATTAAAATATTACTTCAATAAATATGTGAGTGGCACGTCTGTAAGCACTTCATACCTGAAGCCGGTTGCTATTCCAACACTTTTTATAACCACAAAACAAATTTGAAAGCTCCTCCTCAGGCAAGTTCTCCAGCAAGATCGGAGAGGTGTTCGATACCGAACGACTGCACACAAAGGTTCAGCCAGAAACGTCGGCGAGATATAAGCAGGCCTGCCCCATGTCTTCCCTTTCCTTATTTATTAGCCTACTTTGAACTGTGACATTGGCATTGCATTTTGTATCATTGATGGTCGCATGTAAAATTCAGTCATAATTTTAACCCCTTGACTACCAAGGCCAATGTATTCCTATATACCAGGCCCCTTATGTAAATATTGATAAAATTGAAATGTAGGCAAAAAAATACCTCAGTCGTGTTTAGCTTTCAGAACTGTAAGTTGTTTATTTACAGTCAAGTGAATTGTACGGAAACACAGCCCCTCCTGTGACAGAAATAATAAATGTATTTACGTACAGTAGTTTAGACCATTACATTTTCATACAAAACGTGATTAAGAACCCTACAATCCTGCAAATTAGGCTCGTTTGGCATCGCCGGCACTTCAATGTCGCAGCGCTGCATGCTGCAGTAACTAACCGCAAAAAGTAGCAAAATGTGTGACATGAATGTGCCAATTTATGAGAACACGTTCATATACCGTGTGTAGGACACATGAACAAGTACAGTTTTCTGTGAGTGTCAGAGGTAAAATATTGAATCTTAATATTATTAAAGGGGTGATCTCCCTTTTGGAAGATGTAATGGCCCTGAAAAAGACCGTTTGGTTTTTGATCAGTTGATGATCGGATCCGTATGTATACTGCTTTTAATAACAGTCCATGGCCGGCGAAGAATCTCCAACATCCCATGGATAACACCGATGTCCCAGTTCAGGAGGTCAAGAACTTTTCTGCGTCCGCGAATGCAGTCTCCTTAGCATCAGTGACTAGGAATGTGACTGGAATACTTTCAAATTGACCATGTCTATCATATATATATATATATATATATATATAATATATATATATATATATATTAAGTAAATGCTTAAAAGAACAATACATGCGTGCATAACAAAATAACAGACTAGCTAGCTAGCTAGCAAAACTATCTTAATCGGTCAGTCAAACAATCAATATGTTACAGCTGTGGGCAATCAATTCTTACCTAACTCTCTACTAAAACCAAGCATAGACACAACATATTCATGGTTGCCGATGTACTTCATCAAATCTATTTCTCGTAGAAAACTTTCCTTATCTTTGGCGACAGCATCTGCTAATGGAAAAAATGAACTTAAGACACATTGGCATACATAGGAATCAACCCCTTTGCTTGCATTCATTGACTGGAACTTCAAAGTAATTTCCTTTTTTGCATGCCTTTGTATTTATTTAGCGCTATGAATATACAATTTACATACAAATGCCTTTGTTATGCGAAAGTACAGTATAGACAATATTATTGCCTGAATATAGTGGGTTACGTGTCCGAATGCAGGTGACAATTTGTCCGACGTCAGGAGGTCACATCATTGTCTCCTTTGCCATGGCACATGAACGAAATTATTCAGGCAATAACGCCATATTGCATTTAGTTAGGGTATTCTCAACCAATTTAACCATTATTGAGACTGTGAATATTTAATGAATATTTAAGCTTAATTTTAAGCGTCTGCCTTGAAGTCGAAGGGCTTTACAAGACCGGGTAACTACGGAAACTTGTCAGTATATCATTCACACGGCTAAATAGCTCCCCGGGTTCAAAGTCAAACCTGTGCACTGTTTTGCAAACGGATATTATACATCTAGCGGTAAGCGTCTACCTGGACATCAAAGTACTAATCGGACCAGTTAATTACGGAGACTGGTCTTTCACATCATTCTTATGGCCCACTAACTGCCGAGATGTTCATAGTCAAATCAGTGCATTCGCATCAAGGCATGTAATATTGGGCAATATAGTCCTTTTGAGAGGAGACTTCATATTTACAATATCTACCGATTAAAGATATACTTGTATGCACTGTTTTTGTAGCCCTATCACGACAGCATCATACCTTTTATCGCAACAATGGTGATTCCATCTTTTCCACCGATGTTCCATCCTTCCGCTCTGACAACTTTGCCAAATGCACCCTCATGAAGGTCCTCTCGCAGGTTGAGAAATTCTAGCGATATTTCAAGATGCTGTACCTTTCTTATTTCTAGATAATCCGATTTACTCTTTAAATGTGGCTTTTGCGATGCATACTTATGTTCTCTGTCCTGAATAAGGCAATAAAAATCATTACTGTAATGATGTGATGAGCGAAATTGATGTATAACTGAAAATAACATAACCGTTTCATTTTAAATTACTTTCAAAGTACTTTCAAGATCACTAATATCATTAACTCTTATGCTTGATATTGAAAATATATTTTGGTTGCATACCGTTGAGTAAAAACGATTTCCTGGCAATTCTTCATACACTCGATCGATATCAGTTTCTTCATTATCAATTCCTTGATTCTCTGTTTGATAACACTTATCCGTTATATTGCCTCTGGCTGTATCTCTTTCTCCTTCCGCTGTCGAGATATTCGTCAAAGGATACAGATACGTCATCTCTGTTTAACAAAAATATAGTCTGCATTCATATACCTTTTGCATAGTGTTACAACTTTCAAATGGCGCGATGTTAATTGAGATTCACAGAAAATACCGTTTATTACCTGCGTACAGTTCCGTGTAGGGTTCAATAGCAGATCCATCAGTTCCATTACTACCGTGAATGTTTCGGTTCAAGTTTGGTGCGGCATCATTATCGAAACGTGAATAGAATAAAATATAATTGCATAAAAAAGCAAATGTAATAATTAAGCGATAATGTACCCGGCCATAATGGACGAAAGCAAACTCTGCATAACATAAAGTATGAGGTAAAGCCGAATGCATTATGGTGTTCAAAGTTTGCTTGAGTCTATTATCGGTCTTGTGAGCAAATATTACTTAATTACTTGTATTATTGTACAGTTTTGGCAATGCCAGTGAACGTTTTTTACAATATGTTGGGCCATAATACATGAAAATCGGATAAAACATCACTAAATCACATGAGAGAAGAAAGTCGCAAAATTCACTGGTATTGATACTGTTTTGCTTTTTGAATTTGGTTTTTATTTCTTTTACCGACTACCTTTTGGTCCTCTTGTCTACATTTTTCTTCCTTTTGTTCGGGACTGTCTTTTTATAGGTGATTTGCACCTGTTTTAGTTACCCTATCCATTGTAGACATATTTTTGTGTTTGTAGATATCGTGAATAAAGCATAAATAAACAAATAAATAAATAAATAAATAAATAAATAAATAAATAAATAAAATAAATAATAAATAAATAAATAAATATAATTGCCTATAGTCAGAGCATCACAGCAAAAAAATTGTCGCAAATATAATATCGTCTAGTAAACTAGGAACTAACAAACGTATATATAAGATTTGAACAAACGTTCTTTCTCTGCCCTATTACCATTGTTAGTTCATTTATTCCGAAAATCATGTTCTTGCAGCCATCATATTTGGTCGACGTTGTAACTTTTTGACGATAGAATACCAGATGTATTTGAACTCGTTCTGAGGAACGACCATTTTTTAGCTCACGTGTGTAAACACGTGGGCTATTGTCATAGCGATGTCTGTCTGTCTGTCCGTGTGTGTGTGTGTGTGTTAGTGTGTGTGTGTGTGTGTGTGTGTCTGTCTGTCTGTTTACACGATAACTCAAAAACGGCTGAACGGATTCAAGTCAAATTTGGTACACAGGTACCATATGCTACTTGCAAGAACTGATTAGATTTTGGTTAGTGTGGCTTGCATATTAATGAAGTTATGCAATATCGTTTTTTTCCGTACAATGGTTTCCCTATGGAGACGGTAATGACAGTGTAGACATATTTCAAGAAATACTGCACAAAATTTCATGAAACTTTTCACAGATGACAATCTCAGAACATTATGATGGTACTGTGAGTGTCATGTCAATTACCTTCTCATTTGCATATTTAATGAACTTTTGTTATTAGTGAGATAACTCTGAAATTCCTGTACCAAACTTGATGATACTTGCAACAAATATTGATCTGATATATATCTAATTATACTTTGAAGCATTGAGCAGTGTCAAGTTAATAAATAGGTCATTTGCATATTTTATGAAGTTTTGTAATTAGTCATATAACTCCAATATAACTTGACCAAATGTGATGAAATCTGCTGCAGATACTGACCTGACTGATATCTAACTGTAGTGTAAAGCATTAAGTAGTGTGAAATTAATTAAGGGTTCATTTGCATATTTAATGAAATTTGTAATTAGGTATATAACTCTGAAATTACGGCACCCAAGTCTTTGAAATTGGGTACAGATATCGTTTTGATAAATATCTAATTGTACTGAGAAGCATTTGGCAGTGTCAAGTTAACAAATAGGTCATTTGCATATTTTATCAAGTTTTGTAATTAGTGATATAACTCCAAAATAACTGCACCAAATGTGATGAAATCTGCTGCAGATACTGATCCGACAGATATCTAATTGTGGTGTAGAGCATTTACTTGTGTGAAGTTAATTAAGGGTTTATTTGCATATTTAATGAACTTTGTAATTAGTGATATTACTCCAAAATTACAGCGTTAAATTTGATGAAACGTGCTACAGATGTTGATCTGATAAATATCCAATTGTACTGAGAAGCATTGAACAGTGTCAAGGTAATAATTAGCTCATTTGCATATTTCATGAAGTTTTATAATTAGTCATATAACTCCGAAATAACTGCATCAAATGTGATGAAAACTGCTGCATATACTGATCCGACAGATATCTAACTGTGTTGTAAAGCATTTAGTAGTGAAAGTTAATTAAGGGTTCATTTGCATATTTAATAAACTTTGTAATTAGGTATATAACTCTGAAATTACGGCACCAAATTTTGTGAAACGTGCTACAGATATTGATTTGATAAATATTCAATTGTGCTATTAATCATTGAATAGTGTCAAGTTAATTTAGGGATTATTTGCATATTTAATGAACTTTGTAATTAGTGACATTACTCTAAAATTACAGCATTAAATTAAATGAAACGTGCTACAAATGTTGATCTGATGGATATCTAATTGTCCCATGAAGCATTGAGCAGTGTCAAGTTAATTAACAGCTCATTTGCATATTAAATAAAGTTTTGTAATTAGTGATTAAACTCTGAGAGTACTGTGCGATGTTGAAAAAACCTGCTACATATAGTGATAACATATATCTTATTGTTCTGTGAAGCGTACTACTATTAATGAACCTGTTGTAAAACACGTGAGCATATTCAGTTCATATCTGGTTTATCTTTTGACTATCGCTATTTGTTTACGGTCTGCTGCGGACGGCTACTTTTTAGAGTTTCTGCAAGAAGTCCTGTATATCTTAATTGGGGGAAACGTGTCGAACTACAGACTACGCTATTGAACGTTGTGTGCAGACCTCTGTGAGTGACCAACATCAGTCGATCGCTTTAACTAAATTCTTTTGACAACATTTAAATTTATCAAAATTGATCTTTGATGAAATTTCTCTTTCACAAACCACCTACCGGTCTTTTTCCGTTGATTGTTTTTTTTTTAGGTTTACCTACCACTTTGATTCCAAGTATGTACTCAGATTAGCTTCGACCGATATTTTTTTCTTTCGAAGACATTGATGATTTTACCTTGGAAGCCATTCTATCACTTTCAAAGACTAAATGTTACTTGTAAGTATTGATTGCATAAATTATAGAAGAATAACGTGTACCTTGAGTTTGAATCATCTGAAAGAAGGAAAGAATGCAAGAGAGAAAACAAACAAAAAGATATGATGCAATGATTTCGTTTAAATACAAGCAAATAATAAAAACATACTCTATATATGTTACGTTCCAGATGATTTCTTCCAAAAATACGTGACTTGTTGGCCTATTCTAGTCAATGAAAAGTCTCCATCGATTGCTCTCGTGCTTGTTTATTCTGGCTTGTTAAGAACTATCGTGACTTATAGAACATTGCTTTTTCCCCAGGAAATATAATGTCATGTGTCCTTTATTTGACTTCACATTGCATTCGATACGTCTTTGTACGCGACTGTAAATCCAAATAGACAGTCGATTTAGGTGGCCATTCGAGATAACAGGCAATTTGTCTTTTTCTGGCGTCCTTACTGTTAATTTCCTTCAATTGAGTAAAGGTATTGAAGTATGCATTCCTTGTGTGACTAGACTTGGTTCAAGTCGGTGAATTTTAAAACAATAAAATCATTTATAATAGTTTCTCTTGTGTCTCTCCTATTTCGTACAAACCTATCCGGAATTTGGCAGCTCAGGCCAGGTTTTTGGCAGCGATTGAATGCGTCACGTTTGAGTTTGCGCAGCAGTTAGTTAGTTTCTGCTCCGGGTGAAACTCCGCTGTATAGCGTTCAATCCACTCATCGTATTCACCTACTCATCGCGCGCGTTTCACATGAAAGCAGAATACAAATCATTGCGTTCACTCCACTCAAACATCCACAAATCACAGACTTGAACCAAGTCTAGTGTGTGACCTAATTGGCATTTAAAACACAGACATGTGAGTCTATTCCGTTTTTGTCTTGCCTAATAAAAACTCTCACTGGACAATTAAAGCACATGTAATAACTTAACATTGCTTACGTGTGTTTGGCGTCCTGACTCTACGTCCTCGACACAAAAAGGCAAGTAAAACGAGTAGTATTACAACCACACCAGCACCAGCTGCACTAATAGGAACCAGGGGAATTAAAGAGGAATCTACAGGAATGGACACTCAGTTATTTAAGACGTGAAGATATCGGTTTCTTAGCGGGATTGTTGACATTAGTTTTTTTCAGTGTTAATTTAACAACAGGAGATCGGGTGTTAGAGGGACAGTTACTGTAATGGCACCTACTGATAGATAACTAGGTGTAACATTCACCGTGTGTAAATTTAGGATGTGGATTATTGCGGCTTTTAAAATGTGACATGGCACCTCTTCTTAGGTGGAGACTCGGATCAAAAGGAATAAGGCAATCAGAACTCGATAACACACTTTACTTGGTAATGCTGTAAGGTAACGTGCGTTGCAGCATCGATGTCAGAATGAATGATATACCTTGTTTAGCCAATTCAATAGTTTGTCTTGCTATTGGCGGTATGCCATTGTCTGCTTGACATGTGTATATCCCGTAGTAAGACTCATCTTCTATGTTAATTGTTATTTTACTCGTGATAGTGTCGTTTCCATTGTCTTCAACGGGAATGATGTTATTGTCAGGGTCATGCCATGTTTTCACTGCTGCCGGAAAGCTGTCAACCGTACACTCAAGCTCAACAGTTTCACCGACGCCGGCTAAGACTTTCGTATCGTCAATATAAATTTTGGGTGAATCTGAAAGAATAGGCAAGTAGATTCATAATTACATCTTTGTTCTATGTTTTGTAAATTGATATATCAATTCTTACAACAGTCTAGCCAACGATGATGTGAGAAAAAACAAGAATAGGCACACTTACACAAGCACGGAGTTACATATCTCTGAAAGACTAAAATAAGAGACGCTATGGACGGAGAGTTAATAATTAAAATATTACTTCAATAAATATGTGAGTGTAGAGGAGACATGTTTCGGGACCGTTAAAACAGTAATTGTGTAACACCCTGTATTGTAAACAGTTCTTTTAGAAGCATTCCTCACATGGTCATAGCGTTCAAGATTGTCAGAAAGGAGAAAGGAGAAAGGAGATACAGAGTCCGTATACAGTGTCCAATATATATTGTCCGATATTGAGTTCACGTATAGTAGTGTTCAGGTCTTGTATTCTACAATGTACGATGGCTGCCGCTGCACATGTAGAACTTCTTTGTACTTTACTAGGGTCAGGCAGAATGGTGTCAGTGTCATTGTTGCTGCTAGGTAATAATGCAGAAATGTCTGCCTTCACTTGGAGTGGGTAAAGTTCCACAATAGGACGATTAGTGAGTCCGATCGTTGAGTTGATTTCCGTATATCGTATCATGCCATCTTTTCCGTAGTTTAATTTCTCCACGATGGCTAATGGCCAATGCATTCGTCATTCAGTGTCATTGTGTACTAGAACAAAGTCTCCGACCTTGATTTTGTTGTCGGTAGCTCCATTTAAATTGTGATGTTCACGCAAAACAGGTAGATATTCTGAAATCCATGGACGCCAGAATTGTATTTGTATGTACGTACCGTTTGTTCAAATTACTGCGATTTCCATAGATTTGGTCGGAAAGTTCGTCGCAGTCGTACTTTGGGTGTGGCACGTCTGTAAGTGGCCGTCCTTGTAGAAGGTGAGACGGTGATAGGGGTAGTGTGCCTTTAGAATCCCTGTAGAAGTACACGAGAGGTCGGTCATTAACTTCGTTTCAATATATTTGACAATAGTGTTAAATTCGTCGCATGTAAGGAAGGCGCGAATGAGTATTTCTTCATCTCTTGGAAGTCCGATCATGCGTTCCTAGAAACCGAACCATAGTGCGCGTTTAGGTATGAAGGATCATTGTCAATTAGATAAATACCGTTTCACATCTGGTGCGTGGAATAATTTCCGTTTTCCGTTCGATGGTAGCGAGCATCTTTCTGCGAATCGTCGGAAGGCGAGTAGAAATGATCCCGTACATAGGTCAGGTATCAGTCCGAGGAGAATGGCGTGAGTCACGGCACAGGTGACAAACATATGTGGGCTTTTGTTTCTTTACCGGAACGAATAGCGCTCCAGCGAAATCAATTTCAGTAATTGCGATGGGAGGGGCGTCGTTTAACACGATACGATTGCAACGGAGCTTGTATCGGTATTTGGTAAGGTTTGCCGATCGTTTTTCGACAGGTGACGCAATTTCTTGGCAATCTGGCAAATCTATATGATCCGTATGCGTCGTCGAATGTAGCTGACCTTTGTCTGTGCGTTCGTGTGCGTTCATAATTACGAGATCGGTGAGCCGGTGAGGTCAACAGCTAAGAATGCCGTCCTTGTCAGTAAAAATTCTGAGTTGTTATCTTAGCAATGTCTTCTTCATGTTTTCGCGTATATTCTTTGCGTTGTCGTCAAATTCTTGTATTTGTATATCCTTTATCACTTCTATCCCAGCGCGATTGAGTTCGTCAGCGTTTCAATCACCTTGTAGCCAGGGGCCTTGACACCAGAGATATTGTGTGTCAATAAATCGGCTGGATTGTCCATGGTTGGACAATATTTGATCGTTCATGGCCTATTTCTAATTTCTTTTATGCAATTTCCAACGAACATCGGATTGCAATATATCTTAAATATCACGGAATTAAGAAGAAGCTATCTTTGCATAACGTTTCTCAACAACCTGGAGCGTTACGTTTGCCATCTCGCAATAAAGATCTTAAGTGATGCCTACAATTTTGGTGTGTCAACTTCAGTACAGAGGTTATGATTTCATACGGGAGACGGATATGTCATCACTTTCTGCGCGCTCTTATCATGTTCTAATAATGTTATACGTTCTCTTGTCGTTTGGCAGTCGTTTTTTACGTGAAACGGCATTTTCACGTACACATTTTCCGAGAGCGTTTTTCACCCCCGCTTCGTCATGGCGCCATAGACCTCATGTTCAAAACTGACATTCCTTTAGTTTTGTATTGTCGCTTTTGGTTTTATCGATCGCCACCTGATTTAGAGATATTTTATGTTACAAAAGGATACAGTGTTGCGCTGAAGAAAGCAAAAGTACCTCTTACAGTGCACTAGCAGACGAAGGCACACGTGCGACAGACGTCGCATACACACTGCACTGCAGATGACATTCAGTCTATACTGAAGTTAACATTGTCACTTGTTTAACCGCTGTGGCTCTACATGGTTTTGCAAACACAAAAAATCAATATTTTTAAGTTCTTGTCTCTGTGTTCTATTAACCTGATAACAGAGCAAAATCCTTTAGACAACGTGACTGTGTGAGTCGGGTGTATGAGTCGGCACGAACACGTCTTAATCTAGACTTGCTTCAAGTCTATCGGCATATATAAAAGTCAGAATAGAGCAAATTGAAGGAACAAACTTCAGCAGACTGTAACAATACTAATGGTAGGGTGTTACGTATATCGCTAGGTGAACGGGATGACACAGGATATGTGAACCTTGCTCGGCCAAACAGTTACTGCTGCCGAGGAAAGCCAAACGTCGGGGCCAGCAGTCTTAACCCGAGTCTGTGCAGAAGGTAACGCCTACGCGTAGCCACTCTACGTTACGTTCTTTCAACAGATACAATCTAAAGGAGATATTCAAATAACGTTATTTTAAAATATGCGAAAACCATATTACTTTGCTTATCCTATCTCACATATGCTCGTTGTGATAAAATAAATTGTCGGCGATTAGAAAAATTACTCGCATTTCTTGAAATTGTAGTAGGGTGTCAGCCAGCCTACAAAACGCAATTTGAAATGCCTGCCACGTCCCCCTTCTGGGTTCTATGGTTAGCGACGCACAAGTGGCGTGCTTGCTATTCACGGCCGCAGTCTAGCAGAGTGTATTTATAATATTTTCATACATGCAAAATTGCGCTCTTTGTAAGCCATATGTAAACAGAAACCGTGGTATATTGTGTTGCATTTAATTGCAATAACGGTACAGGCTCAGGAGCAAGCATTTTTAGCTTCCCTTCAGAACCGCGACGCAGAAAAGATGGATTGAGACAGTCCCGAGAAAATATTGACAGCCGAGCCACACTCACGGCTGTATCCTTTACTCGCATTTGCCGTTTTTACGAGCGTCATAGCATCAATTGGATTACAAAAAGTCATACCTGAAGCCGGTTGCTATTCCAACACTTTTTATAACCACAAAACAAATTTGAAAGCTCCTCCTCAGGCAAGTTCTCCAGCAAGATCGGAGAGGTGTTCGATACCGAACGACTGCACACAAAGGTTCAGCCAGAAACGTCGGCGAGATATAAGCAGGCCTGCCCCATGTCTTCCCTTTCCTTATTTATTAGCCTACTTTGAACTGTGACATTGGCATTGCATTTTGTATCATTGATGGTCGCATGTAAAATTCAGTCATAATTTTAACCCCTTGACTACCAAGGCCAATGTATTCCTATATACCAGGCCCCTTATGTAAATATTGATAAAATTGAAATGTAGGCAAAAAAATACCTCAGTCGTGTTTAGCTTTCAGAACTGTAAGTTGTTTATTTACAGTCAAGTGAATTGTACGGAAACACAGCCCCTCCTGTGACAGAAATAATAAATGTATTTACGTACAGTAGTTTAGACCATTACATTTTCATACAAAACGTGATTAAGAACCCTACAATCTTGCAAAATTAGGCTCGTTTGGCATCGCCGACACTTCAATGTTGCAGCACTGCATTTTGCAGTGACTAACCGCAAAAATAGCAAAATGTGTGACACGTGAATGCCAATTTATGAGAACACGTTCATATACCGTGTGTAGGACACATGAACAAGTACAGTTTTCTGTGAGTGTCAGAGGTAAAATATTGAATCTTAATATTATTAAAGGGGTGATCTCCCTTTTGGAAGATGTAATGGCCCTGAAAAAGACCGTTTGGTTTTTGATCAGTTGATGATCGGATCCGTATGTATACTGCTTTTAATAACAGTCCATGGCCGGCGAAGAATCTCCAACATCTCATGGATAACACCGATGTCCCAGTTCAGGAGGTCAAGAACGTTTCTGCGTCCGCGAATGCAGTCTCCTTAGCATCAGTGACTAGGAATGTGATTGGAATACTTTGGCCATGTCTATCATCAGCGGGCCTTGCTGGAAGTAAAGATTTCCCAGCATTACCTTGTGTACCTCGATTGCTTCAACGAGCAGAGACAGGTGTTGTAGCCTCGACGTCATACTGATCTTGTGCGCAAGTGTACGTCGTCATTTAGAGATTTGTGCGCTTTTTGTTTTCAAGCCTGTACTGGTCTTCATATTATTGAATTAATAGATAATGAAAAAAGAATAAATAGAAAAGAATGAAATATTATTGTTTGCTAAGCCTCCGAAGTCTGAATAGTCTTAACCGTTCTCGTTGTCAATGAGATTACGTATGATAATTCATAGTTAAAGATGATACAACATGGCGATATGTACCATATTTTAAACATAAGAGCCAGAAACCGAGAGTTTATCCCACTATCTGGCTGAGAACAACGACGAGTTCAAAGCGAGAACCATGGTATAGGAGAAGAATGAACCTTGTTATTGGGTATGAAAATTGGTATGTTTTTTGAACCTTTACGCTTTTAGGGTGTACACAATAATAATTCATGATTATTAATGATTAATCTCTTAAACGGACCACATTTTGATTACAGAAAACAAGACACTTTACATAAGCTTAATTCAGGGTACTAAGTTGTTCTGTTAAGTAAGAACTTTGATGTCGGGTATGAAAATATAGTGTCAAATTGAGAACCTTAATGGTTTGTTTGGCTCATATGACGTCCTAGACTCCCTCTGGTGGCGAATTGGAGAAATCGATTAATAAACTGGTTCTAAGTCAGTCTTACAGATTGACGAAGAAGAGGTGGTTTTTAGACGTTTTTTGCACGTTTTTATCTCTGATCTTCCTGTTCATACTTAATACGTAGAACAGGGTAACTTTTTGGGTATTTTTTTTTCTGTGCATTTCAAATTTAACCTTTCTAGTTACCGAACGCATTACGATCAAGACTGGTTACTCAACACTTTATCCCAAAACTTCCACGCGACAAATGTTCTGCAACAACGTATCTCGTAACACAATCGGCGAATCACTGTTTATATTATGACCACTCGACACAGATTATCGTAAATCCCAGCAAATGTTAAAAAACAACGCTATTGATTGGACGTGAGGTGTTTGGTCCCAGAATCCCATAATTTTGCAATGTTTCAGGCGTTCATTGTCATTGAATATTCCATATGATATCTGTGAATATGCAGCGACTAAACTTGAGTCGAAAATAAACTAAGTAATTGTTCCGTCTTTTATCGGAGAACGCATATGTTTCATAATGTGTTCCCTATAAGACCATTTGACACTTCCTTTGCACATGTCACAAAAAGTGTCCATCATGATTATTCACATTTATCACACAGGTCAAAGCGATGCTATGAAATTTTAAAATCTCTGGCCAAGTGAATGCAAATGGCCATGTCATCAGTAGTCAGTTATTGTGCGCCCACGGTCCTAAAACTTTCCGGTAAAAAAATCAACATATCCCTGTTCAAACACAGTACTGTTTCGAGTCTAAATACCGAAGGATAACAACATGATGAAGGAAGACGGGGAATTGTCCTATTTAAAGCGTTTTGTTTCCGCTGTGGACTCTATATGCCATTGGACTAGTTACAAATAAAAAAACAAGGATTATGGCGCACCATAAAAATCTTGGCTCAACATATATATATATATATATATATATATATATATATATATATATATATATATATATATATATATATATATATATATATATATATATATATATATATATATATATATATATATATATATATATATATATATATATATATATATATATATATATATATATATATATACTTTGCAAGGTAGAAACAATAACAATTTTCTGTCATACTTATATCAACTGGAAGCACTATCCTTTGTACAGGGGAAGGTAATAAACAACATCGACAGGTAAACGTCGGTTTCTTTGAACAGGATCTTAACAATATTTTTGCAAAATTATCTCCTCTCTCTCTCTCTCTCTCTCTCTCTCTCTCTCTCTCTCTCTCTCTCTCTCTCTCTCTCTCTCTCTCTCTCTCTCTCTCTCTCTCTCTCATAAAGGTATCTGCCCTTCTTATCGTATGTTAACAGACTCTGACATAATATTTTTAACGATGTGTTTCATTACTTCATTTTTTATACGCCCTGTGTTTTTTTTCTTCATTTCCTCAACAAGATTATTCGTTCACTTCTTCTTTAACTAAATGCCAATATTGTCTCAAATATTGACCTGCGTCATTCATACGACAAGGACATTTTGAAGACGACAGAGTAAGACGGCTAAAGCACCAATTTAGCTGGTCGTGATTAAAAAGAAACATGATAAATAAACAGCACATAAGATATAATTGGGTACAGTTACTTTAAACCTTTACTGCATTGATGACCAATGTCATTCTAAGTAAGCGAGGTCGGTGTTATCCTTGTCCGTATTTTACACAGCATATCATCCATTGCCGGAAGAATGCCCATCTTATGCCCACCTTTAGGGCCGAGTACAGTGGTAAAGAAACTTTCAGGAATACAAATTTGAAAAACTATCTCTAGTCAGTCAAAACTGCATATTGAGTAAAACAAAATTCATAACGTAGCTTGTTTCGTTACCTCTAAAATTGAAGTGAAACTGCAATAACTCATATGAATAAATTAATCATTGATACTAAATACTCATACCCTTTGCGAGGACAAAACATTAAGGTCATAGGAGGTTAGAAAACGTAAAGTGCAAAACTTCTAGATTAAAAATCAAAAGATCCTCTTCAAGTTTTCCATTTCGAATAGTACATAAGGACAAATAAAATGTGCGTGTCCAGTAACCTTACGTACTCTTTTTACACTAACAACGAAACGCGAAGACAAAAAGCGAATTTTAGCAAATGTGCAGGTAAGATTAAAGACGAAATGAACCTTCAAATATTTCAATATTAACTCTGAAAGTATTTAATAATATTTGCACTTCCCACTGTTGTGATGAGCAAAATGTTTCAACATTTCTAAAACTCTGAATTTGTGTAATCGGCGTCAAAGAAATGTGCTATGTCAACAACAGATGAAATTCAAAAATAGAATTTTTATTAGCTTAAAGGCGGAGCCTCCCTTTAAAGGGCCGAAGCTATTGCGGCGTTCATTGTGGAACTAGACACCAAACAGGCAATATGCGGGCACACGCTTCAGAAAATGTCACTTTTAGTGTTTTGTTTTGTTTTTGTTTTTTTTTTTTGTTTTGCTTTTTTCCGGCCGGAATAAGGCAGACAGACTGCAGATCGCAGATTGCGCTCTGTTGTTATATTCAAATTCTAACGCCACTGGAAGACGATTGTTCAGAAAATTTGAGCGTTGGTGGTGGGGAATCAATGACTGTTGGCGATTTGAACCGACCGTCAATCAAACTCTTGTATAAAATCTGCTTGCAGGATTAACAAAAGATTACAAAAGGTCGAGATCAATTTGTGTATTTAATGTCATAGAAATCAAAAATCGTTCCGACCAGGTATTTGACTGGGAGGAGAACTCTACTAATGCGACAACCCGGAATTGAAAAGTGCGGCTTTAAATTGCGGGGACTATCGATTTTAATTCAATTTAATTTAATAGTTTTTCAATGAACTTTTGTCGTTGCAAGACCAAGATATATAATTTTACTTTCAGTTCTCCTTCTGTAATCCTTACAGAACTATCAACGGGCATTATTTATCAGTTGCCCGACAAACTATCAAAACCAAACAGAATGGGCCCTGATATTTTTAAACATGTTTCCTGATCTATTTTTACCCCGGTCATAGTGAAAGTACAATATTTTGCCGCACAAATTTATCAATATGCATAAACGGCATTTGCATACACTAAATTCAACCATTCTCACATTACCACCGTGTTAATTCAAGTAGTGTGCTGCGATACGGAGTATTAAGTCTATGTTTGAGAGGATTTAATTTTACCAGCGACGTAGGTGCATGATGATGTTTTTAATGAGTCTCATGTAGTGTCACGCAGCTGCTTTGGAAAATAAATACAAGTTTACACGTACTTACAATGTACGATCACGGTTTGATTTGTAGAAGAGGAATTTTGACTACCGTCGTAAAAGTTTGTGAATGCAATGCATTTGTAGATACCACTGTCTGATCCTTTGACTCCATTTATTGTATGCAGTAAATTTGGTCCCTCTTTCTCGATAATTTCTGTCTCCCCGAGTGACAGCACCATCCGGTGAGGGTTGGGATTTCCATTTTCAGCTTGGCAGTGGAATGTTACATTATTGCCCTCTGTGATACGTGTTGCAGGATGCAATGTCATTTTTAGACTTGACATATCTGTAGGTAACACGATAATTTAAAAAAAGTGAGTTCTAACTCACGGTGTTATCAATGTTTAAACATGCAAATTTAAAGGCCACACACTAAGAATATCACCGTTATTCACCAGCAGAAGCCGTAGCAATTATGCATATCTATACCAGTGCACGTTACTTTACGTTACGTATAAGTTGGACGCCTGTTTTTCGACCGTAAAATGAATCTATGTGCACGGTATGTAGCATACATCTTGTTAGGTCGACGCCTAACAACTAGAAAAATTGTAAGTATTTTTCAAAACCATAACGCGTTTATTTGTTCACTAGGAAAATATGCTTGGTATACGTCCAGTATATTTACGTATATGGACGTATACAAAACACATGTCAACTTTGATGGTATACGTAAGGTATAGCTTTGTTTGTGGAACATATCAATGCACTGATATACGTAGCATATATATATTCCGGAAAACAAATTACGTAATGCAGAATTTGCGCACACAGTGAACACTGTATTTCTTGATTTATTAACATACGTACGTGTCTACTTAAGGTATTCGAAAAATGTACAGAATCAGTATATGTGTATATATTGCTGTATGTCAATACTTTTTCAAAGTGGCTTTGGCCAGGATATACGTTTTTGAGGTTTTGTTTTTCACTTAAATATTGTAAGTACGACGGAGAAAGGCTTTGGGGGAGGTGCTGGCGGAAATATGCTGCTGGTTAAAAAGTAACAGAAACCCTTCTTGCATTTTGATACTCCGTTTTCAGGCAACATTGAAGAAGTGGCCGGAATAACCGTACACAATGTCGTCAAACGTGTGTGAATGTACTAATAAGGAAATGACGTCAAAGGTGACGAGCTTCATGCAATACCAATATAAGCTGTGAGAAATTGTAAACGTGATTCGAAGAAAATTGAAATTCATTTTAATTTTAACATTTTACAATACTTTTAGAATCTGTCAATTTGGCACCACGTTTAAGTCTCGCGAACTTGCGTCACACTACCACAAACGGAATGGAGTAAAAACAGATTTTTTGTGACTCTTGAATTTGCACAAAGTTAAGTAAAAATCCTGTTTCCCACATTTTGGGGGAAATTGCCAATTTTTAATGAAGGCCAAGTCTTTTTGCACAATTGTATGTATTTGTTATATGTCTGAAATAGTAAAATGCCGTATTTTACAAGTGCTATAGCCACTTAGAAATGGCGTCAATGGTGTATGTGTACGTTGTCAATAAGGTCATAAATAACACCATTCGAACTAATAGCACAGCGGGAGTCAGGGTTGATTAGCTGACTATATTGTCCGAAATGGCCGACGCAAAAAAGCGACAGGAAACAATGCTGATGATTCGAAAATTATTTAATTTTAACTTTATTTATTAGTCGGTGCCGCAATTCTCAGGCGTCTGTTATGCGTACGGCGCGTTTGACGCCATCACTTCTTGGCTATACAAGTTTTAAAATATTATTCATCAGATTTCAATCCTTTTCGTATTCTTGGCCATATGCTCGATATTTCGCTTTTATAGCTATGTTTTGGCTTTTAACAGTTCGTTGCCACTCTTAATTTGGAGGTTCGTTTTCGAACGACTGCGCATGCCCAGATCTCAACTCGATTACGTCACTGACTTCGAAGTCTTCGTGTTTGGTTTGGGACATCGGCTAATTTCGGCCTTTGTTTAAACGCTATGCAAGGCCAAGTTAGGAAAAATTCGGTAATGGTGAACCTCGTGACTAACCTCACTACAACATCATGGCAGCATGAGAGCATGATATGTCGTAATTTGCCAAGTTTTCGAGCTTTCTGTTTGATGTAGAGCGATCGTCACCTCGATGTTTTCAGTATTGGTAGGGACAGGTCAAGCACGTACAGATCAAAAAAGTCCCATTTTCGCGTACTTCTGTGTTTGTGAACAAGTCGTTAGAGTTATTCAATCAATAAATATAGATAAACAAAGGATGGCTACGGTGGCCCAAACTACCTGTTCTCCGCATTCAAAGTCTGCGTCGCAATCAAATGTCTTTCTCTCACATATGTCTCTGCATTCAAAGTCTGCGTCGCAATCAAATGTTTTTCTCTCACATATGTCTCTGCATTCAAAGTCTGCGTCGCAATCAATTGTTTTTCTCTCACATATGTCTCCGCATTCAAAGTCTGCGTCGCAATCACATGTTTTTCTCTCACATAAGCTTATGTCTCCGCATTCAAAGTCTGCGTCGCAATCAATTGTTTTTCTCTCACATATGTCTCCGCATTCAAAGTCTGCGTCGCAATCAAATGTTTTTCTCTCACATAAGCTTATGTCTCCGCATTCAAAGTCTGCGTCGCAATCAATTGTTTTTCTCTCACATATGTCTCCGCATTCAAAGTCTGCGTCGCAATCAAATGTTTTTCTCTCACATATGTCTCCGCATTCAAAGTCTGCGTCGCAATCAAATGTTTTTCTCTCACATATGTCTCCGCATTCAAAGTCTGCGTCGCATTCAATTGTTTTTCTCTCACATATGTCTCCGCATTCAAAGTCTGCGTCGCAATCAAATGTTTTTCTCTCACATAAGCTTATGTCTCCGCATTCAAAGTCTGCGTCGCAATCAAATGTTTTTCTCTCACATATGTCTCCGCATTCCAAGTCTGCGTCGCATTCAATTGTTTTTCTCTCACATATGTCTCCGAGGTATGCCTCAGTGTACGTTATTCCGCGAAGCATAATTTCTATCGAACAGCGCTATTGACAACGACGAACATTGTATCAAGTTATTTTCAATAGATTATCGATCGAAAATTTGTTTGGACGGGCCGGGCGCTCGTGTGTTGAGGTCACGTCATAAACATTTCCACAATAACCCATATATTGACTTATACACTTAAATATCAACATTGAAGGTATCCGTTGGTTTCCTGTACTGAAATTAAATCGACGACAATTTTTTTAGTTTTGGTGATACTTTTACGTACGTTTCGGCACATTTTGGCGCACCTCGGCGTAGTTTGGCGCCATTGTGAACGGGGGGGGGGTGACTACACGCGAGTGAGCGAGACAACAATGTATCAATTTCGGACAAAAGGATATCGATCGATAACGTTCACTGCACGATTACAGTGGAGACTCTACGCCCGTTCGCCTCTGTTCTGTGTTATTCTTGCAGTTTACTGGGATTTTCATAGTTAATATTCGCCAAAATTTGGTATAAATTACAACAACCTGACTGGTATTTGGTCTGTATAATTTAAGAGACGCTAACCGATTAAAATGGGTCAATATTAGACCCTGATTCTGCATATGCAAACGCTGTAAGATTGCCATTTATTGAGGGCAAGAGCAAAAATTCAGCGATCGGAAAAATAAAATGCAACTAAAACAAGTTTCGTCGAGAAATTCAAAAAACTAAAACGACAGCAATTTTGTATATATATCAAGGAAACACCGTGCCACTTTCACTATAATTGGTTCAGAATTGAGAAATTTGAACGAGCGATAGTTGTACGGTCTGTTCTGTACATTAAACGCAATTGTTTTCTATGGGAAATCGAGCAGAGTAGACACATCGTAAAATGAAAAATACATCTGAAAAAAAACGTTGGTTTAACTTTTTCATTTCGCTGTTATTTTTTATAATATTTGGTATGACACATATCATGAAGGGTAACTAAAACTCTATGGTTTTATTTTTTTTAGTTTCCCTCTTTTTTTATGAAATGACGAGTTGAAGATCGTTTTGCTGTTGACTGTGTTTTTACTTGATTTTGCATATGTCTCTTATCGCTTACGTATTTTTGGAATTTCCTTGTGAAATTCTTCCCAAAATATTATAATTGTAAGGGCAGCATATACGGGAAATAGGACCTGTTGCTCTTTCATAATATTTAGATGTGCAGCAAGGAAATACGGCGAAATTTTCAACATGACGCGGGAGGTGAAATTGACTCTCCGAACGCGCACTCCACTACGGCCCAAAGGCGCCCCATTTTGTACGGTATATAGCGTCCCGAATTTTTGCCACACATACGCGCACTCCACGTATGTGTGGCAAAAATTCGGGACGCTATAGGGCCTATACCGTACAAAATGGGGCGCCTTTGGGCCGTAGTGCACTACGTGGAGTGCGCGTTCGGAGAGTCAATTTCACCTCCCGCGTCATGTTGAAAATTCGCCGTATTTCCTTGCTGCACATCTAAATATTGATGAAAGAGCAACAGGTCTCTATTTCCCGTATATGCTGCCCTTACAATTATAATATTTTGGGAAGAATTTCACAAGGAAATTCCAAAAATACGTAAGCGATAAGAGACATATGCAAAATCAAGTAAAAACACAGTCAACAGCAAAACGATCTTCAACTCGTCATTTCATAAAAAAAGAGGGAAACTAAAAAAAATAAACCATAGAGTTTTAGTTACCCTTCATGATATGTGTCATACCAAATATTATAAAAATAACAGCGAAATGAAAAACTTAAACCACGGTTTTTTTCAGATGTATTTTTCATTTTACGATGTGTCTACTCTGCTCGATTTCCCATAGAAAACAATTGCGTTAAATGTACAGAACAGACCGTACAACTATCGCTCGTTCAAATTTCTCAATTCTGAACCAATTATAGCGAAAAGTGGCACGGTGTTTCCTTGATATATATACAAAATTGCTGTCGTTTTAGTTTTTTGAATTTCTCGACGAAACTTGTTTTAGTTGCATTTTATTTTTCCGATCGCTGAATTTTTGCTCTTGCCCTCAATAAAATGGCGATCTTACAGCGTTTGCATATGCAGAATCAGGGTCTAATATTGACCCATTTTAATCGGTTAGCGTCTCTTAAATTATACAGACCAAATACCAGTCAGGTTGTTGTAATTTATACCAAATTTTGGCGAATATTAACTATGAAAATCCCAGTAAACTGAGAATAACACAGAACAGAGGCGAACGGGCGTAGAGTCTCCACTGTAATCGTGCAGTGAACGTTATCGATCGATATCCTTTTGTCCGAAATTGATACATTGTTGTCTCGCTCACTCGCGTGTAGTCACCCCCCCCCCGTTCACAATGGCGCCAAACTACGCCTAGGTGCGCCAAAATGTGCCGAAACGTACGTAAAGTATCACCAAAACTAAAAAAATTGTCGTCGATTTAATTTCAGTACAGGAAACCACGGATACCTTCAATGTTGATATTTAAGTGTATAAGTCAATATATGGGTTATTGTGGAAATGTTTATGACGTGACCTCAACACACGAGCGCCCGGCCCGTCCAAACAAATTTTCGATCGATAATCTATTGAAAATAACTTGATACAATGTTCGTCGTTGTCAATAGCGCTGTTCGATAGAAATTATGCTTCGCGAATAACGTACACTGAGGCATACCTCGGAGACATATGTGAGAGAAAAACAATTGAATGCGACGCAGACTTGGAATGCGGAGACATATGTGAGAGAAAAACATTTGATTGCGACGCAGACTTTGAATGCGGAGACATATGTGAGAGAAAAACATTTGATTGCGACGCAGACTTTGAATGCGGAGACATAAGCTTATGTGAGAGAAAAACATTGATTGCGACGCAGACTTTGAATGCGGAGACATATGTGAGAGAAAAACAATTGAATGCGACGCAGACTTTGAATGCGGAGACATATGTGAGAGAAAAACATTTGATTGCGACGCAGACTTTGAATGCGGAGACATATGTGAGAGAAAAACAATTGATTGCGACGCAGACTTTGAATGCGGAGACATAAGCTTATGTGAGAGAAAAACATTTGATTGCGACGCAGACTTTGAATGCGGAGACATATGTGATAGAAAAACAATTGATTGCGACGCAGACTTTGAATGCAGAGACATATGTGAGAGAAAAACATTTGATTGCGACGCAGACTTTGAATGCAGAGACATATGTGAGAGAAAAACATTTGATTGCGACGCAGACTTTGAATGCGGAGAACAGGTAGTTTTGGGCCACCGTAGATGGCAGTTTCATTGAGCTACGTTGACGGGGGACGTTCGGGGACATTTTTGAAAATCTGTTACCCTTCCAAATTGTATTCGTTTAGCCTGGTTTAGCCAGCGAAATTGATAATCGCCGAACTGTGGATGGTTCAAAGACTTTGGAAGTGCAGATTTTTGATAAAGAGCTATGTTTATTGACTGAATGTTTCCAAGTTGTCTTTCCCGGGGCTGAGGCATTTGACAAACTTCATAAGATTAGTTCCAAATACCCCACACTAGGGTAATACGTGGGTAGGGGTTGACATTGACTTCGTACTTTCCACTGTCCCTTATAAAGTTAAACCACATCGCAGATATATTGAAGCTTCAGCATGCTCGAGATACATGTTTTAATACAGATACACTGCTGTTAGTCAAACACGTGTATGTCACACATTAGAACCGACCTAGACAAATTGGGCATGGAGTGAATTCAATTACTAAAGCTTGCACGTCGCCTTCAACTTAATTCACATTCTGAAACTTCATACAGTGATAATACCAATGAATTGTCCCCGGGAATTACCAATGAATGGAGCTCAGTTATGAACACGGAGTACAATGTACGGCAAAGCGAAACTTGAGGTCTAAATCAGCTTGAAATTGTGTGTAGACAACCTATTTATCTTCGCTACGTGATCGGTCCCGGCATTATTACCACTTGCCCGCCTGCACTGTGGCCGGTCACAGTCCATTTCCGAGTCTTATTCCCGTTGCGCTGTAATCTGTGTAATCGGGATTGAATAGGCATGCGCGTATCAAAGTTCACGAGGTCATGCAATCTGCGATTGCGCGAACGAACCTCCAAATTAAGAGTGGCAACGAACTGTTTAACGCTGTGATTTATAGCAATGACCTATTATATGCATTCTCGCAGCTCAGCAGAAGACTGACTCCAGATAGACTACACGTAATATACATTTTGTTCTTGGAACACTCTGAAACCTTAGGAATATAAGAAAAACGACAGAACACAAAGTGCTTAGTGTTGATTTTATTAAAAGTTAACACATTTCCAAGCTCCATGTTATCGATAAATGTCATCTATTCAAAGACCACATTATTACCATAACGATAACAAGATTACGTCAGGAAGGCGGCCCTAACCCCCTCAGTAACCATATAAATATACATATTAATTTGTACTCACATTGCACATCAACGTCGATAGAAGCTTCACCGATTCCTTTTTGCCCATTAGTAAATACATTCCACATCAGACACGTGTATTTACCGGCGTCATTCCTGGTCAAGGACTTCAGGGTTAAAAATCCACTTTGTGAAATCACACTACCATTAGGGCTTTTCCAGTTCACCTCGTCTATTACTTTAGGATTAGAATCAATAGATGTGCAATTGGCAACCACTGATCTTCCTTCAAGAATTGTAGTACGGCCAACTGTCTCTACGGAAACAGTCGGAGAGTCTGAATAAAATTCAAATGATACATTATAGATGTGAAGGTCATGTTTTTATTTCTTTTTTAAGGTAGTATGCACCTCGAAAGTGAAAGACTAAAACTTTGCTCTAACTTTCCTTAAAGTGGCACTCCCACTTTGTAACATTTTAAAGCACATTTTTTAATGCCAACGGTCGATATTTGACGTGGCGACTGCACGCGGATCACGAGATGTCGATACAAACATGTCCTCAAAAAAGTAAAAGTTTGAATTCCGGTGGCCCACCTAAATTCTGCTTCCGAACATCGAAAGTTCGGCACTTGGGCCACTGTCAACTAAGCTATGGAGTACGAGTCTACGCTTACGCTGCTGTGTGCCACAGTACCACTCGCGTTGGTGATCGGTCACCCCACCCCCCCACCCCCGGCGGGAAAGCCTAGTCTTACTGACTCTGAGAAAAAACGGAAAACAAAGTTTGATTCCACCATATTTCGCATAGGTGACTAGCACAGTTACGGTGCAGTTGATACATAGCGGCCGCCGAGTAGTATGCATAGACCATAACACGCGCGCGGCGTTCTGTGTGGCAGACGACAAAATGTAGTCATCGGAGGCAGCTAAAAATTGACATGTAAAAACTGATGTTTAGGTGGTATTGGTTAAAAATATAGTACAACTGATTTAGAATAATGAAAACGACAAAACTAAGGAAAGTTTTACAAAACTTACCTGAGGTAATGGCATAATGCTGTATATAAAGTCTTTGCCTTGGGAAGTAAATTAATCAGCACAACAACATACCTTCGGGGGATTTCGGGTAAAAATCAGAAACGATCGTAAAACTTCGGGATGTGAAAAATACGCTCGGGAAATGACATGTTTTTATCGATATCTCGCGATCCGCGCGCAGTCGCTACGTCAAATATCGACCGTTGGCATTAAAAAATGTGTTTTAAAAATGTTACCAAGTGGGAGTGCCTCTTTAAGAAGTCTTTCAATCATTCTCTTTGAAAACCATAATAAAAATAGGGGGTCACCGTGCAAATTTGGTACTAGGAAAACAAATTACCCAAGATTTACCGATACTAGAAATTCAAGTGGCCGCTATAAATGTTTAACTCTATTGGAGAAAATACATTTTTGGAATTTCGAAAAAAAAACCTAAGCCAATGGAAAGATTTCTTTCGCAAAGAGCTTTAAAAAGAACCCCCACATGTGGTATATCAGAATAGCATTGTAAAAGTTTGAGAGTTTGAATGTCTGTCCCCGAGGTGCATTGTACCTAATGGGTTCTTATAATAGTAATTATGCTCAAGGCGCTTTGCAATTATTATTACCCTTGGTAACTGGACCTAATATGATACCACTCAAGTCCCTAGGGAGCAAACATTAGCTCGCATGTGCAGCCAATAAGCGCAGCAGAGCTAAAAAACACAACGACTTCCCTATCAGGTACCCATCACTCGAGAAGCAAAGAGGAAAATAATGCCTTGTTCAAGGACACAACACCATGGCCATGCCGGGGCTCGAGCTCACCATCCTGTGATCGTACGCGTGTGTCCACTGTTCTAGCCACTGGCCCATGATGCCTCCTCAGGTCATGATATATGCTTCACATTTTGAAGACCCCCCCCCCTCTCTCTTCTCTCTCCTCTCTCTCTCGCTCTCTCTCTCTCTCTCTCTCTCTTCTCTCTCTCTCTCTCTCTCTCTCTCTCTCTCTCTCTCTCTCTCTCTCTCTCTCTCCTCTCTCTCTCTCTCTCTCACACACACATAAGGAATGAGACAAAACTACCAGATCACTTGGCTCTTTAGCAAATCAAGTCTTAAAAATGTAACACAATAAATGATAAGGTTGAATCAACTTACACTGGACATTCATGACAATCTTTTCGTCACACGATATTGAAGACCATCTCCATCTTGGCAATGTTTTGTGCTGAAACCGACAGTCAAATTCTTTGCCGTTATCTGCCCTGTCAAGTGTTGTTATCCACGTTGTATTTTTCGATTTATATTCATCTCGATAAGCTTCATTTCCACCTTTATACCAGACTAAGTATCCTGGTGCTTCTTCAGCTAAATCAATGGCACATCTAAATGTTGTGTTGTAGCCTTCTACCACAATCGAATTTGGTTGAACTGAGCAATCAGGCATATCAACTGCAAATTGTAGATAGGTTATGTTAAAATTAGTATAATTTATAATATTTATAATGATATGTTTTCGGAAAGAAAAATAAGTAAGATGTATTTTAAAAGGGGGCGAGTTTATTGATATTCATTCCAAAATGTATATATTGCTTTCAAGTATTTTAATTAGAATGTTTGCTTTCTTCCTGCTAATAGTCCTTATGTTGCAAAGGCTTGTAACTGTCGAATTTCAAACGCATTTCCGCTTTTGAAAGAACACATGCCTATACTATCAAATAAAAATAATTTCATTAACAATGCAGATATAGGACGAAAAATACGATACCAAAGTGAGCGCAGTGTACACGTTTCTTTCGATATCTCATCGTAATCCTGTTCTGTTTCCGGCTAAATAGTACACGAAGTCAGGTCGGTATCGCATTATATTATGTCATGTGTCCGTATTTTGCCTGGCTGGGCTTTATTAATGCATGTATATGACTGTTTATATAGGGGTCTTCTTATTTATCAGAAATCAATAGAAGTCGACCTTGCTTGCTTTACATGTAACTGTAAAAAGTCGGTTGATCAGGAGTGATGACAACCAAATTAACTTGCCGTAATTATTCCATGTTGAGTGCTTTGTTGTCAAGTGTGTTGACGATGACAGTACTATCATATGGGAGATGCCATGATGTGGTCATATACAAAAATCGATGAGTGAAATCAGGCGATCTCCTGAACATCGACAACTGTAGATTAGCACAAAAGAATAAGAAGATGATAAAATTTGCAACAACTTATATAACCGGGCCAAACCTCGTAATATCAGATCACTGCAAGGAAAGCAACAGAGAACGAAAGGTTTATTTTTTAAAAAATCACCTGAAACCAAAGACTCGTCACATGAAACACACACTATCAGTGAGTACACATAAATAACATAAAGAAGAGGTTATTCTCTTAGAAGAACAAGGCGCAGGAGATGATGATAATCACTTGTGATTGTTAGAGCCAAAGCTATCAATGAATCATAAGGGACCGTGTGGGCCTCAGAGACAGAAAAAATGCGTCACACTTATCGTGATGTATTTGAAGTGCAGCAAGACAGTTCACAAAAATATGATCAAGGATTCAGAAGTGTCTGTGCACGTTTGCATGATGATGTAAACTTATACAGTCAAATAACAGAGGAGGGAAACGTGGAAAAAGTGACCAGTTATAAACACTCTAGGCATAGAAAATGTGAAGTTGAACGACTCAAACATCTTCAGCATAGACTGAAAACTGCCATACCAGAAGTTGAAATCCACAGTGGTATGCATATGGATGAAAAGCTTTTGTTTGCGACGTTCACTTCTGCTTCTCGAAATCCAACTTAAAGACTAGACACTCCAACTTCTGGGCCACCATTTGTTAGGTCTTCTCAGCTGGGTGTCACAACTGGAAAACAGAGATTATCTTGAAGTTATGAATATGTTATACAAAGTTTGATCATTTCGTGTAAAAAAGCCAGACTTTCTTCTGTCTTGATGGAAAGCTCATTAATTTAAATAGTAGGTCAGATGTACTACGTCAGACTTTATTTATTATTGGTAAAACATGCGTTGCAAACAAAGCTTTCATCCACATGGCTATGGGCCATGATTATTCCAATTACAACATTGCGTGTCATAGATCAAGAGATGACAGTGGCAAGAGAGAAGTTGAACGGACAAATTCAGCTTTTGGGGATGCTCGTGTGGATATGAGTACTATCCACTAGGATGATATAAAAAGATTTGAAGGTATGATTGAGAAGGAAATAGCAATATACCTTTTTAGCAAATTTACCTTTTTACTGAGTTTTATCATCTGTGATTTTAGCCATTTTGCTCATTTTACGCTGTTTTCACTTCCGTTCTAAATTTCTTTGCGATATTTGTGACTTTTATTTTAAAAACTACCTTTGCTCTCAATTTAGTCATGTATTTTTTTTTCTTCAGTCATGTACAGCGCGCTGAGACGTATGTGTAGTGCGCTTTAAAGAAGTTTTTAATAATAATAATAATAAATATGAGTGTTGTTAACTATGAAAGCCATGAGAAGGACAGCATAAAACAAATGCATGGATGGTTGCTGATGAAGTCTGCAGAACAATTGACGATGCACCTTTTGTACGTGAAATCATTAAGGCACAAGTTTCAGAGACAGAGGAAGACTTGGTTTACTTCAGTAACTCTGTCTAGATACATAAATATGCGACGCGAAGACGTTTTCAATCGAGGAGTGTAGTGCCAGGGGCAGCTTACTTGGAAAGGGTATTTTCCTTCCAAAAAAAATCATGTAGTTGAAATTTTCATGGAGTATTTGAAGCAAGGGTGTCTTGAAAAGGCAGTGATCACCCACTTACTGGACCAAAAATGAAGAGAATTCCTAAACTAATTCAAGACAAAAACAGGCAATATCATTTCATTAATGTGTTTGAAACCGTTGATGTGAATGAAGCTGGTCAGCCTGGGCAAGGAGATTATTGTCAGCTTCGAGTCACTATCGTTACTATCCCTTGACAACAGTGACAGCATTAGAAAGACTCCCTTGAAATATGCTGTAGAAGAAAAGCATTTCATATAATTACTTAAGCGTCTGGCAACTTTGAAACAGGCAAGGCTGATAGGAGAAAGTAAGAGAAAAAAACAAAAAAAGGAAAAGAGAAAGGAAAGCAATACCAGGAATGTGATTGGATGAGTCTTGCTTTGAATGGGACATTGAGGAAACTTACAGACAGACTTCGTCTCGTGTCTGACGCAGCACACATTACGCTCATGCTGATACGACAGGAACAAGTGCTATTCGGTAATAACCTCTCACAATCAAATTTTGATACATCGCTAATTTCAAAGATCTAATGACAATCCGTTTTATATGGATTGATGGTATTGATAATTTACATTCGTTTCTTAACTGTTGCAACCAAATTCATCCTATCCTCAAATTAACCATTGAGTATAGTATAGAAAGCTCACCATTTTAGACACACCTATGACTATTCACAAGAACAAAATCGAACTTCCATCTATAGTAAACCTACAGATAAACATACCTATCTTTCCTACAACTCATGCGACCTAAAAACGTTTATAGCTCGATCACGTGGAGCCAGACCTTACGCAACGCCGTATATGTTCCACTTATCGATCATATGATACAGGGGCTATCATAGAATATGGGGCTATAAACGCCTGTGTCATTTACAACCACATTAACAAAGCTAGAACTATTGATAGAGACCAACTCGTCAATGCTAGTGTCTCGAACGCCAAAAGTAGTGGATAAAGGATACCCGACCCTCCCTAGAATTTTAGATATTCTCTAAAATATATTTAATATTTAACATATATCATCAATTGTCAAAAAAATGCTTTTTCCCGTATATCGGTGAAACGGAAAGAGAACTAAAACGACGTCTGTATGAACAGAAGTATACAACCAAGAATAGCAAATTATATATATATATATATATATATATATATATATATATATATATATATATATATATATATATATATATATGTTTGTTTTTTCCTGGTCTACGTACATTTTCCACCAGTTCTATCTCTGAATTCTCTGAAATGAGCATGGTTGTGTAAAATATTGTTGTTTACATTTGGCGCCTCGAATTTGAATTGCACTATCGCTTGTCGATATGCTCGATCGCGTGTCACCTCTCAAATATTAGTAACTCATTTGCCGTTGTTGATCTTCTTTTGAGACTGATTTATTGTAACTAGATACTGAATCTAGGTCATACTATTCGTCGCTATGTTTCCCTTTGCTGACGTAAAACCTGCAAGATTTACGTAGTGTGTCAAGCTCGCCTCTCAGTAATACTCTAGAGTCTACAAGTTTCCGTTGCCATTGTGCAAGCCAGTCTTTGAAAATAGCAACCTCGCGACACTTTTTTCATAGCAATGTTTTAGTTTTTTTTGTAATCTGACGAGACTTTTACGCCTTCAGTCGAGACCACAGCAAGACTTGGGACGTTGACGGCTTATCGTCGCCGGTACCGCTTCCAACTTAGTCATTGGTTTATGTTCCGTTTGTGCCGAGATATTAGTTTTACTTCGATTATAAAATTCTGATTCCAAATGTTCGTAATAAACACTTCTAATAATGATGTTCCTCCACAGATATATAAAATGCTTCAATATTTATTGTTGTTCGGGAACCGGTCAATATAAAGTAGAAATGGATAACTAATTTATATGATTTAGTGTGAAATAATTTCTTAACCATAATTTTCACGTAACAAACTGAATAACACGTGACCTGTTTTCAAAATGCTGTGCAGTTGGGAAAATACGTAAATTATTTTGCTTAAAGGAAGAAATCAGTATAATATTCAAAAACAGTGATAATTAGCTCAACCAAAAGCGAAAATACCTGTCTGTGAAAATACAAACTTTATTACGCTGCCAAGACATTGGTTATCTCCGGTACATATGTACTAAAGGTTCATATTACTCTATGAGGAATAGGAGAATAGAAATACTCGCACAGCAAGCAACTTAAACAATATTTCTCTATAAGAATTTCATAACTTTAATCCGCCTACCTATCAGATAAAGATGAGCATATGATATTTTGCTTCTTTCCTTTTGTGACTCACAAGTGTAGTTCCCCGATACAGTCATTGTGGTATTATACACTTGTAAGTTGTATGCGTCTCCGTCAATGATTAGTCCGTAGTGGTCTGCAGAGCCTTCTACAGTTTCGCCTATTGATATACGATTCTCTCCATGAAACCAAGCTTTATTGCTCAGTTTATCTTTGAATGTGCAGTTTAGTTGCGTACCATCGCCATGATAAACCACCGTATCTTCGGGTGCTACGATAAACAAGTCAGCATCTTTGGGAAGAAGGTACGACAATAGACATAAGCAATTCCACATGTATAATTACGTGACATGTTTTCCTACATAATATAGAAACCCCCTCTGTCTCTGTCTGTTCTGTCTGGAAAATTACAGTGATTGATTCTACAGCAGAGCGTTATAAATAATACTTGAGTAAATATAAATACATTATAACCTTGAGCTTGAAGTAATTCGCTAAATATATATATATATATATATATATATATATATATATATATATATATATATATATATATATATATATATATATATATATATATATATATATATATATATATATATATATATATATATATATATATAATACAAGTTACATCAAAACAAAGAAATGATATCTGTTACTTAAGTTTCATGTATCCTGTAATCCTCGGACAGAAAAGGAAAGGATTTAGCTCAACACTCTTTATATGTATTTGTATTGGTGGCAACATTTCGAAAACCAACTCTAAGCGTTTTTTTAACAACGTAGATTTGTCAGCTTGTTTATATGTTGCCTTTTCTGATAAAAAAAGATTACATCGCTTTTTTATGTTAGAGTAACTTGATGCTTTGTCAATATTGACCATGCAATGTAAAAAACTGGTTCTTTTATTTAAGTATCACACGTATTTAAATAGCACTGTGCAGTGACGATACATTTCTTTACGGAACGATTGCATGTGTACGGCGCGCCAAATGTTTCATAAATATTTATCCATTCAGTGCAAAAATAAACTGTCTTTCTCGATTGAAATAACAATTCGGTGTCATTAAAAAAGGAAATAAGTAAGAAAAGTATAATTAAAAACAAAATATAGAAATGTCATTAATACTTCGTTTTAAGTTGAGAATATTCTTTAAAGCGTAACTAGGAAATAAACAATTGTCAACGACTTGAAAAGTCATACATCCATACTTGTCGACATACATACACGTATAATAGTTCGCGTAGAGGGTGCAATGAGTGCTGATTTTACAAAAAAAGTAAAATATGTTATACAGTGATACGTCCGCAAAATCACAAAAAAATCATTAAAAACGACTACTACCACTCGGAAAAAAAATATTACAAAAAATTGCAATGTGAACCACATACAGAAAATCATAATAAAAGAATCAGACAAAAAAAGCATGCATATATAAAATTATTTATGTACTTAAGAAAATTAAAAAGCAGTACGTCTCATAAAACACGTATTATAGATAATCAATATATAATATGAACCACCAGCCGCTTTGACAGTAATGAGAGAAAATCAGAGAAAATCTAAGAGAAAATTCTGAAGTGATGGCTCTAGACAAAAGTGGACATCATCTACCAAACAAAAATAAAAAAAATAAAAAAAAAATAAAAAAAAATAAAAAAATGCCATGGATAGAACAAATACAAAAAAAAAAACGTATGGGCCTGTGAAAGAAAAAAACAAATGAGCACTCGCCATAGCAAAAAAAAAAAAAATAAAAAATAAACGAGCACTCGCCACAGAAAAAACCCAAACGCGCGAAATTACTATAAATTTATTCAAAAACTCATGGTTCACGTTTCCTTCGATTGATGAATCCCCAACAGCTGGAATCCGATCACCACATACTCCAATGTTTGACGAAATATTAATTAAGCATTTCAGTGATAACTTTGACATCAGTCTTGAAACCTAGCTCTGTTTGGCTGGGCCCTGCCACGCAGAGCTACTTGAAACCGTACTTGATGAAGTGAAGTGGCCAATACACCTAGAGGACGTCCAGGTTAACAGCGAATAGTTCCAGAGAGTCAAGTTAACTGAGCCAATTTCAGACAGTCCACAATTCAGATCACGAGCGAGACGTACAACCGCAACCCATGATCCTTCATAGCAACACTGCGAACATATGGATGCCTTAGTTGCAGTATGGCAGGGAGCGAACTGCAGGCCTTCCACCGAGCCACTCTGTCATCACCGTTTATATGATTTCTTCACGTTTACGTATGGTTCGATACATAGCCGGCCGCCGCATGGTATGCATACCCCGGGGCGGCCGCTATGTATCGAACCACACGTAACCGTGGATTTCTACGATGGAATGAATTCAAATACGATTATAATAAACCACCTCGTTGTTTGGTAATTTCTCGTCTATCCTCAAAGATCACCCAAAGCATTAAAAATGAATATTTTGAATAAATCTGCCGCGTGTTGAGAGAACGTCCATCGTTTTTCGTGTTCGACAACACGAGCGACGCAACTATAAACATGCACTATGATGCAACCGCGATCCCGCAGGACCTCAGTGCACAAGCCTACGAGTATGGCGAGAGTGTCCGGCCTTCGCAACGCCAGACACCCTCAGTCCCGGTGGTGGCAGTCTAGGAAGAAACCGGGTACGCACGCTTTTTTAGAAATTTCGCGGAAAAGGGGGTGATTTTCGTCGGACATCACGGAGACATCTAGGTCCGTGAAATCGAGAAAAAGGGGTACTTTTTCAGATCACCCTCCGAGAGTAGGTCTGGTTCTTCTCCCAAGACGCTTTCTCACTCGAGAGAGTAAAACCCAGCGGGGTCCCCCAAGCCATGATCCAGAACCGACCCGGGAGAACCGTACATCACATAGTGAAGGTGATTGTAACTTCGTGCCCACCCCTAATCAGTTCGATTAAAATTTAGTATGTATTTAGTATTTAGTATATATATATATATATATATATATATATATATATATATATATATATATATATATATATATATATATATATATATATATATATATATATATAATACAAGTTACATCAATAACAAAGAAATGATATCTGTTACTTAAGTTTCATGTATCCTGTAATCCTCGGACAGAAAAGGAAAAGCTCAACACTCTTTTATATGTATTTGTATTGGTGGCAACATTTCGAAAACCAACTCTAAGCGTTTTTTTAACAACATAGATTTGTCAGCTTGTTTATATGTTGCCTTTTCTGATAAAAAAGATTACATCGCTTTTTTATGTTAGAGTAACTTGATGCTTTGTCAATATTGACCATGCAATGTAAAAAACTGGTTCTTTTAATTAAGTATCACACGTATTTAAATAGCACTGTGCAGTGACGATACATTTCTTTACGGAACGATTGCATGTGTACGGCGCGCCAAATGTTTCATAATATTTATCCATTCAGTGCAAAAATAAACTGTCTTTCTCGATTGAAATAACAATTCGGTGTCATTAAAAAGGAAATAAGTAAGAAAAGTATAATTAAAAACAAAATATAGAAATGTCATTAAATACTTCGTTTTAAGTTGAGAATATTCTTTAAAGCGTAACTAGGAAATAAACAATTGTCAACGACTTGAAAAAGTCATACATCCATACTTGTCGACATACATACACGTATAATAGTTCGCGTAAGAGGTGCAATGAGTGCTGATTTTACAAAAAAAGTAAAATATGTTATACAGTGATACGTCCCGCAAAAATCACAAAAAAATCATTAAAAACGACTACTACCACTCGGAAAAAAAATATTACAAAAAATTGCAATGTGAACCACATACAGAAAATCATAATAAAAGAATCAGACAAAAAAAACCATGCATATATAAAATTATTTATGTACTTAAGAAAATTAAAAAGCAGTACGTCTCATAAAACACGTATTATAGATAATCAAATATATAATATGAACCACCAGCCGCTTTGACAGTAATGAGAGAAAATCAGAGAAAATCTAAGAGAAAATTCTGAAGTGATGGCTCTAGACAAAAGTGGGCATCATCTACCAACAAAAATAATAAAAAAATAAAAAAAAAATAAAAAAAATAAAAAATGCCATGGATAGAACAAATACAAAAAAAAAAACGTATGGGCCTGTGAAAGAAAAAAACAAATGAGCACTCGCCATAGCAAAAATAAAAAAAAATAAAAAATAAACGAGCACTCGCCACAGAAAAAACCCAAACGCGCGAAATTACTATTAATTTATTCAAAAAACTCATGGTTCATGTTTCCTTCGATTGATGAATCCCCAACAGCTAGGAATCCGATCACCACATACTCCAATGTTTGACGAAATATTAATTAAGCATTTCAGTGATAATTTTGACATCAGTCTTGAAACATAGCTCTGTTTGGCTGGGCCCTGCCACGCAGAGCTACTTGAAACCGTACTTGATGAAGTGAAGTGGTCAATATCACCTAGAGGACGTCCAGGTTAACAGCGAATAGTTCCAGAGAGTCAAGTTAACTGAGCCAATTTCAGACAGTCCAAAGTTCAGATCACGAGCGAGACGTACAATCGCAACCCATGACCCTTCATAGCAACACTGCGAACGTATGGATGCCTTAGTTGCAGTATGGCAGGGAGCGAAGTGCAGGCCTTCCACCGAGCCGCTCTGTCATCACCGTTTACATGATTTCTTCACGTTTACGCATGATGATATATAGCCGGCCGCCGTATGGTATGCATACCCCGCGGCGGCCGCTATGTATCGAACCACACGTAACCTTGGATTTCTATAATGGAATGAATTCAAATACGATGATAATAAACCACCTCGTTGTTTGGTAATTCCTCGTCTATCCTCAAAGATCACCCAAAGCATTAAAAATGAATAGTTTTGAAGAAATCTGCCGCGTGTTGAGAGAACGTCCATCGTTTTCCGTGTTCGACAAGACGAGCGACGCGACTTTAAACATGCACTATGATGCAACCGCGATCCCGCAGGACCTCAGTGCACAGGCCTTACGAGTATGGCGAGAGTGTCCGGCCTTCGCAACGCCAGACACCCTCAGTCCCGGTGGTGGCAGTCTAGGAAGAAACCGGGTACGCAAGCTTTTTTAGAAATTTCGCGGAAAAGGGGGTGATTTTCGTCGGACATCACGGAGACATCTAGGTCCGTGAAATCGAGAAAAAGGGGTACTTTTTCAGATCACCCTCCGAGCGTAGGTCTGGTTCTTCTCCCAAGACGCTTTTCTCACTCGAGAGAGTAAAACCCAGCAGCAGTCCCCCCAAGCCATGATCCAGAACCGACCCGGGAGAACCGTACATCACATAGTGAAGGTGATTGTAACTTCGTGCCCACCCCTAATCAGTTTCGATTAAAATTTAGTATGTTCTGGCTGTTTTATATATGAGTGTGACTGATGAACATATGCTGAAGACAAAACATTGAACGATCACTGTATTTTAAGTTTTCATTATGTTACTTAGCATGCCTTGAGCAAGGCAGTCTGTTACTGTGCACATCAAACACACAGTCAACCCATGTGGTGTATTATGTGTTCCTTTTTCACCAGGAGTCAGCACACTTGCTTTGAAATTGGTAAATTATGGTATTCAAATGTCTTGGCAAACATTTAGGTAAAATCTCCCAGATATCGAAAAAAGGGGTGTTTTTCGCAGTGATTTTCTCACAGATTTTCCCAAAAAGGGGGTGTTTTTTAGATAAAAATTATGGAAAAGAAGTACATTTCAAACTTTGTTAACGATAGTGGGAACCCATCCATCAAGAGACTGCCACCGCCGGGCTCTCAGTATACTCGCAGGGCTAGACCGCGTCGACCGGCACATACAAAACATGTCGATCCCCATCGCAGAAAGCTTCATTTCCACACACTCCATATATGGAGCTACGATATTTGTGCAGTAGCCTATACTAGCTCTGGGTGGCAGGGCTATGAGTTATGGCGGCCGCTGGCTAACAACCTCGAGTGTACATTGAGGCACGCCATGAGCGAGGGGACCGCTTGCAGCCGACGAACCACCACGAGTGTTTTGTCCACTTGTAACTGTAATGGGACGTGTCGGTAACTTGGACGTCCATGAGATGATATTGAAGACTAGAAGCTCATAGTTATCGCTGAAATACCCCAAATATCTTGTCCAACATCAGAGTGTGATGATCCAAAACCCTCTGGCATTAACTGTAACAATCATGCTGTTGAGAATTGTTCAATTTGCATGTTGGGCTTTTTCTGCGGGGTGTCCCACTCTGTTTTCTTTTCTCGAACGGGCCTCTTTTTTTCTACTGATGTTTTTTGTTTGTTTTTTTTGTTGTTTTTTTTTAACCTCGTTTTTTTTTTTTTTGTAAACCTCGTTTTGGGGATTTTTTTTCAAGCTGGCCTCGTTTTGGTTTCTTTTCAGCCTCAACGCCATGCCAGCGCGATCTCGGTCGACTTTTCAATTCTCTTTCTTTTTTTAGTCAGACCTGAGGGTGGTTTGTTTTATTGTTTGTAGTAGTGAAAGTACTATTATTGCTTTTGTTTTTAATAATTTCAATATTTTTTTGTGTGTGTGCTTGATTTTTTTTTTGATTTTTTCCCTTATAATCAGCGTTCATTGCACCTTTATATCAAATACACGTGTATGTAAGTCAACAAGTATGGGGTGTGGTATTTTCAATTTTTTGCAAACAGTGTATCTTCTCATTACGGCTTAAAGAGTATTTTAACAATTAAGTATTACATAACATTCTGTTGTTTTTTGCAGTCATACTTTTCTTGTTTATTTTCTTCCGTAATTCCGTTAGATTTTTATTTCAATCGAGAAAGACGGTTGCACGTCATCTTTATCCGTAAAGACACATTCACATAAATGCTTTTTTTATGAAAAGTACATTAATAAAATGCAATGATATGGACGAAAGAACTTTTTTCTTTATTATTCATACACGTTAAAGACTTATTTAGAAAGACAATTTGACAGTGTATTTTTACTCTATGACGATAAATATTTTTTAAACATTGGGCGCGCCGTAGCATGTGATTAGCGAAGCGCGTCTTGAAAGTGTTATCAGTGAGTCCGATGTAAACCTTCACTGTGTTGTCCCCATTGTTTCCTTGGCCTTGTAAACCAACCCTTTGACTTGACAGTTACCGTTCAAAGGGCGCGTTTGAGCCCCAAGAATCCCATAATTTTGCCATGTCTCAGGCCTTCATTGTCATTGAATTTTGCATATGATATCTATATGTAGCGACCAACCATGAGTCAAAAATCAACTGGATAATTGTTCCGTCTTTTGTCAGACAACGCATATTTTTTTCAAAATGTGTTCCCTGCATGACTTTTTGACCTCTCTTTGTGTATGTCACAAAAGTGCCCATCATAATTATTAAAATTTATCACACCGGTCAAAGCGATGGTATGAGATTTCACAAACTCCCGCTCAGTATATGCAAATAGCCACGTCATCAGTCACCCGCTTTTGTATGCCAGCGGTCCTGTAACTTCCCATTCAAGGTGTGATGGTACCTTACCAGTACGGCTTTGGGAGCCAAGGCAGTTGGTTGTATTATCTTTAAATCCCCGAAACAGTCGCCTTAAGTTGGTAAATAACTGATGAACACTTATTGGGCTTTTGATGATGTTCATTCTTTGCTATATGACAATTGTTATACACTAATCCTGCTGATGTCATATCTTCGCCATTCTTCTGACATCTTCTTAGAGTACACATAATGATCCACTCTTTGCATAAGCATGACATTCTATACATCATTTCTGTAATGAATTTCGTCTGAGTGAATTTTAACTTTATGACTACTTCTGAATTTACACACACACACATACAGTTATATATATATATATATATATATATATATATATATATATATATATATATATATATATATATATATATATATATATATATATATATATATATATATATATATATATATATATATATATATATATATATATATATATATATATATATATATATAACCTTCAAGACACGCTTCGCTTACCATATGCAATCGTTCCATAAAGAATATCGGCACTGTACAGAACACTCGAGTTTGCCTGGTCGTTAGCAGAAAAAGAACAAAGTCTTTGACATCTCGTGGTGAATTGTTAACTAAGCATATAGTAACTTTATCATAATCAAGCGATGTAATCTTATATAATAGAAAATCTACACATTATCAATGCTGACAATTTACGCTGTTTAAAAAAATAGCCGAAAGTACCATCGATCGTATGTCAGGGACATAAAATTTATGTTTTACACGAGCTGTCTCAGTTATGTGGAACTTTAGAATTTTAACTAACACCTTGGTTTCAATCCACATTCAACACATGCCTCTAGGTGTGGCAGAGGCAAACATTGGACCGTATTATGAAGGATTAACTCACCTGATATAAAAAATACAAACAGGAGACAGGCGGACTTTGCACTGACTAAATCGCTATTCCTTTTCTTTACCATCGTTACATCGTGGAAAAAAAATAATTATATTGGTAAAATTTGAAATCATGTGGTTCCCCTGACTGTACACGAACCACAACTAGTACGTAGGCAGGGAATGTCGACGTAAAGGAAAGGTTAAATTGAGATATTAAACTATGAGGGCGTTATCGTCATCGACTATATAAAGGGGTGTGATTTCATACTGCATTATTACTCGCACAGGGTAAGATGTAAGCTTAATGATCTAGCACAGTACAGTGGTAGTAGCAAACGTACGGAGCAGGCAATAGTGGACACTCTCGTTTTCCCCAGATAGAAAAAACAAAACAAAAAAGACAAACTTTCCCTATCATCGCAATCAAAAGCTTTAACGTTTTTGCCATATACTTACCGCATTTTCCAGTACATTCCTTTGTGCCCTCTCAATTTTCATCTGCACGAGAATTCTTATACACAGTTTCATTCGAAAAAAGTGCTGACCGTATATCCCTAATTCTGACGTCAAATGTTTCAAAACATTTTATCGATTCAGTGCAAAAATAAACTGTTTTTCTCAATTGAAATAAAAATTCGGTCTCATTAGGAAGAAATAAGTAAGAAAAGTATAATTAAAAAATAAAAGACAGAAATGCCATTTAATACTTCATTTTAACTTGAGAAAAAATCTTTTAAGCGTAATTAGGAAATAAACAATTTTCAACGATTTGAAAAAGTCATACATCCATACTTATCGACATACATACACGTATAATAGTTCGCGAAAAAGGTGCAATGAGTGCTGATTTTACAAAAAGAAAAAAGAAAAATATGTTATACAGTGATACGTCCAAAAAAGTCACAAGAAAATCACTAAAAATCACTACTACCACTCGGAAAAAATAGTACAAAAATAAAAACGTGAACCACATACAGAAAATAATTGTAAAAGAATCAGACAAAAAAGCCATGAACACCATAAAATTATTTATGTACTTCAGAAAATTAAAAAGCACTACGTCTCATAATAAACGTATTATAGATAATCAAAAATATAATATGAATCACCAGCCGCTTTGACAGTAAGAGAGAGAAAATCAGAGAAAAAATTCGGCAGTGATGGCTCTAGACAAAAGTGGATCTCATCTACAAAAAAATAAAATAAAATAAAATAAAAACGAAAAAAATAAAAAATGCTATGAAATACAAAAAAAACGCGTAGGCCTGTGGAAAGAAAAAATAAATGAGGACACGCCAGAGCATAAAAAAAAGAAAAAAGAAAAAAAACAAGAAAAAAACAAGCACTCGCCACAAAAAAAAACAAGCCCGAAATTACAATTATTTTATTCAAAAAACTCATGGTTCACGTTTCCTTCGATCGATGAATCCCCAACAGCGGGAATCCGATCACCACATACTCCAATGTTTGACGAAATATTAATCGAGCATTTCAGTGATAACGTGACATCTTGAAACCTAGCTCTGTTTGGCTGGGCCCTGCTCTACTTGAAACCATACTTGATGAAATGAAGTGGGCAATATCACCTAAAGAACGTCCAAGTTAACAGTGAATAGTTCCAGAGAGTCAAGTTAACTGAGCCAATTTCAGGCAGTCCACAGGTCAGATCACGAGCGAGACGTACAACCCATGACCCTTCATAGCAACACTGCGCCTCAGGCGCGGTATGGCAGGGAGCCCACTGCAGGCCTTCCACCGAGCCGCACTGTCATCGCCGTTTGGCCTACATGATTTCTACATAGTTTTATACGTATGTTCGATACATCGGGTTCAAATACCATGATAATAAACCACCTCGTTGTTTGCTAATTCCTCGTCTATCCTCAAAGATCACCCAATCATGATAAAATGAATAGTTTTGAAGAAATCTGCCGCGTGTCGACAAGACAAGCGACGCAACTGTACAAGCCTTACCTTACGACTACGAGTATGGCGAGAGTGTCCGGCCTTCGCAACGCCAGACACTCTCACTATACTCGCAGGGCTAGACAGGCACATACACGACATGTCGATCCCCATTGCAGAAATCTTTATATCCACACAGTCCAATATATGGAGCTACGATATTTGTGCAGTAGCCTATACATAGCTCTTGGTGGCAGGGCAGGGCTGTGAGTTACTGGCGTTATACGGCCTGGCCGTATAACGCCGGTGTTATACGGCCTGGCCGTATCCGGTAACTCACAGCCCGGCCTTGCTGCGGTTCCGTAGCCCTACCACTCCCTTTGCTGGTTGTGTTGAGCTACAGTATACAGAGAAATAGCGGCTGCTTGATCAGTGTTTGTCAAGTCTGGCGCGTTCGCGTTCTACAGGTACTAGTGAAAACGTTGCCTCGAATTTAAACGGAGTGTTTCAGCCCGAGTATTTTTGCCTTTGCCACACTCCGTTTAGAGGCTAAACCCACAGGATACGTGTGTGGTTCGATACATAGCGGCCGCTGCTAGCTTTGCATGGCAGGGCTGTGTACGTGTTACCGGCGTTATACGGGAGGCCGTGTCACGCCGGTAACACACAGCCCTGCCATGCAGAACTAGGCCGCAGCGTGCTGCGTGGTATGCAATTTTACTATGCATACCCACACGGCGGCCGCTGTGTATCGAACCACACGTAACCGTGGGCTAGCGGCAAGCCATCGTTTTGTTGGGGTTTGGGCACAGACTGTCTATGGTTTGGGAGAGGCGGCCCTACACTTTACAGCGAGGGGATCGCTGGTTGCCGGCGTGTAGGCCTACTGTACTAGCGACGGGACCGCCGGCCGCTGGCTTACCACCTCGAGTGTACATTGGAGCGAGGGGACCGCTGGCAGCCGACGAACCACCACGAGTGTTTTGTCCACTTTTAACCAAAACTGGTAACTGTTTAATATAGAATGGGACGTGTCGGTAACTTGGACGTCCATGAGATGATATTGAAGACTAGAAGCTGAGAGTTATCGCTGAAATACCCCAAATATCATGTCCAACATCCGAGTGTGATGATCCCAAACCCTCTGGCATTAAACTGTAACAATCATGACGTTGACAATTATTCAATTTTCATGTTGGGCTTTTTCTGCGGGGTGTCCCACTCTGTTTTCTTTTCCTCGATCGGGCCTCTTTTTTTTTCTACTGAGTTTTTTTTTGGTAACCTCTTTTTTTTTTTTTTTGTAACCTCGCTTTGTTTTTTTTTCCAAGCTGACCTCGTTTTGGTTTCTTTACAGCCTCAACGCCGGCGCGATCTCGGTCGACTTTTCAATTGTGATTCTCTTTCTTTTTTTAGTCAGACCTGATGGTGGTTCGTTTTGTTTATTGTAGTAGTGCAAGTACTATTTGTGGTTTTGTTTTTAATCATTTCAATATTTTTTGTGTGTGCTTGATTTTTTTTCTTTTTTCCCTTATAATCAGCATTCATTGCACCTTTATATCAAATACACGTGTATGTGTACGTCAATAAGTATGGGAGTGTGGTATTTCCAAATTTTTGAAAAGTTTATCTTCTCATTACGGTTTAAAGAATATTTTACAATTAAGCATTACATAACATTCTGCCCTTTTTTTGCAATAATACTTTTCTCGTTTATTTTCTTCCGTAATTCCATCGAATTTTTATTTCAATCAAGAAAGACGGTTGCACGTCATCTTTATCTGTACAGACACATTCAAATATTTAATGACACGTATTTTCAAATGAATGCTATTTTTATGAAAAGGTACATTAATAAAATGCAATGATATGGACGAAAGAACTTTTTTCTTTATTATTTATTTAGAAAGAAAATTTGACAGTTTATTTTTACTCTGTGACGATAAATATTTTTGAAACATTTGGCGCGCCGTAGTACGTGATATATATATATATATATATATATATATATATATATATATATAGGAGAGAGAGAAGAGAGAGGAGAGAGAGAGAGAGAGAGAGAGAGAGAGAGAGAGAGAGAGAGAGAGAGAGAGAGAGAGAGAGAGAGAGAGAGAGAGAGAGATATACAGAGAGAGAGAGAGAGAGAGAGAGAGAGAGAGAGAGAGAGAGAGAAATGATTACTTTAAGTAAAAAAGTAATGAAATCTATTACTTAAGTCTCATGCATCTTGCAATCCTCACATAGAAGTGAAAGGATTACTAGCTCGACACTCTTACATATATGATTGGGACAAACTATTTTATTTGTAGGTGGTGTTAGAATTCGATAAATAATATTTGTTTTGGTGGCGACATTTTGAAACCAACTCAGAGCGTTTATTTAACAGTGTTGATTTGTCAGCATTGATAAGTGCAGCTTTTCTGATATACAAAGATTACATCGCTTGTTCATGTTAGAGTAGCTCAATGTTTTCTTAAGTATATGTCTTTAACCGATTTTTTTGTCAATGGGGAAAGAATTCAGATAAGCTAATATTTCTGAATAGTGTAATATGACGTTTAGTTTTGCGAAAAGTGTACTTTAGGGACACGAAAGTTATCCTCAATCGTAAACGGGTGTAATAGTCATGGGCGCTGTACAAAGGTAGCGAAATTTGTCATTTTCATTCTGGTTAATAAGTTAATCGAAAACAAAACGCAGATGTGATATTTACCGGCTGATGAACATCTAGAATGTTCAGTTTTCTAAATCAATTGGCAATATTGAAACGGAAATCTGACAAAAGAGTAAACAAGCGGGTAATTTTCTTCCTGTGTTATTAGTATTGGCTCTAGGAAAGTCTAAAGATCTCAATGCAGTGTGATATATGTGGACGGATGGGACAGGTGTACTGTGTTGGATTGACCGTTCATGACCCTAACTAGATTTTCAGAAGATCGCCCTCAATCTTTATTAAGGCCCTCTGACACAAAGGCCAAAAAACTTCTTAGTAAAACAATAAAAAGGTAACAGATTAAATAACACCTACACAGACACATTTTCTTCCACTGTCAAAAAGCAAGTAGACATGCAACGTGGATCTGACAAACACTCCAGCGAAAACTAGGACTGTTGGCGTACCGGTGTAAGTTGATTAGCTTTTATGACTGTCCGATTATTTAGATGGCCTTTTTGAATGCAGCGCTTATATATTTGTGGTAGAGTTTAGTTCTCTTCTTCCGTTTACTTTGAACTTGATTTACCTCGACTCTCCGGCAAAACACTGGATGACCTTGTATTTTAATCTCTTCATTTATCCAGTTTTCACTGCTTCTTGAATAAACTAATAATAAACTAAAGCAACTGAGGGTGGTATGGTGCCTGGAGTTGCCACCAATAAAAATACGTCTAACTTATTAGTTCATTTTGTTTTTTACCAAATATTATTTTACAAGTGATTTTTTAACAACAGAAATTCGTGCTAAATAAAGTAATAACGAAAAGAAAACGAAAAACTATTGCAATTAAGACATTTTTAAAAATATTTTTTTTGTTTCTTGAAAGGAAAAAAATCAAACTTTAGAAATTGGAAACAAAAATCCTTTGTTTTACTATTTTATTTTGATTAAATAGCAGGAACATTCATTTGAAACATTTTTTATAAGAAACAAAAATAAGATCATAAAATGAAAATACAATAAAGTAAAATTAAAATGAAAAACATTTCAAGTGAAATAAATTAAAAGTTAAATGAAAAAAAAAATCAAAGTAAAATTGAAGATAAAATTTCAAAGTGAAATGAAAATAAAAGTAAATTCAAAGTAAATGAAAACGAAATGAAATGTATTTCAACTACCGTGACTGCTGACAGTTGTCATAGTAGACCAGCATCCTTTTCGGTTCCCATAGATAGAGTTACATGCAGTCTAATGACAATCATCGGCCGTCGTCTCACAAGCAAAAAGTTTCAAAAAGAAAAAAATCACAACTTGGCTATGGCCGAGGATTGTCATAGTATACCAGCACGCTTTTCGGGAAGGAGAGCTATAATGGCGGCGGATACGAACGCTCCCCTCGAGAAAAGCGGGCTTTGCGTAAGTTTACAAGTGCAGCTTAGCATATCATATACCTAGACGAGGTCAGTGTGCTCGAAAACGTAGATCAAAGCAAGTTTTGGATTCCAAATGGACTGTTTTCGGTGGAGAAACCGCGCGCCGAAAGTCCGAGGCGCTGCCAACGGTTTGTGTACCATGCATATGTATATGGCAATTGTCAGCACCTGCTTGCAGAGTTACACGGCACACACGACTCCTGTCTGTATATTGAACTGATATGACCGGCCGACCAGGCCTGCGGCCAACCTATCCGCAACAATAATCTCAAGTTAAAATGAAGTATTACATGACATTTCTGTCTTTTTGTTTTTTAATTATACTTTTCCTTACTTATTTCCTTCCTAATGGCACCGAATTTTTATTTCAACCGAGAAAGACAGTTTATTTTTGCACTGAATCGATAAATATTTTTGAAACATTTGGCGCGCCGTACTCGTACTTGTACGTGGTAATAAATGTATATAATTGTTTTACAGTAAGTGCAATATCGAGATCACGGTTGTTTTTGTTATATCAGATTAACTATTTTTCGCGTTTAAGGGGTATTTGCCAAAAGATTGATGGGAATAGAGACAAACAATATGTCTGTATTTATGAAAAAAGAGCAATATGTATTTGCTATAAGAAATCGTCATATGTAGTTTTCATGTTGATTCTCGTGGGATGGGTGATGACGAATAATCTTATAACGGTAAAGTAATGAGTCAAGCTCTCTGTAATGGGCAACAACATTTACAGACATAATATGCATCAATCGTGTGAAAGTTACAAGTATGCTGGAGACATTGCTAATATGTAAAATGTTCAAAGTGTCACATCAGCAAAACAACAAAAGCGGTAAATTTAAACTCGGTTATAGAGTGAGATTAGTGAGTGGATATTTAGACACGTGTAAAACTTTTCTGCTGGCAGCACGTCATCATTTGTTGTGTTCAATGTCTCGAAAGTAGAGCAAGAATGCCCCTTTACGTTACCATGAAATGATAGCAAACATAGACTTACTTAAAATATTTGCACTAGTAATAAACTTAAATACTAAGCAAGTGTCATATCACTTACAAACAGTTAGGGTGTAAATTTAATGTAAATTTCATCTTATTTCAAAATACAATTCATCCACCTGTTTGTGCAGACCCTCGCTGTCTGCTCTCTACTAGAAGACAAGATCTTTACATAACACCCCAGCTCGCGGTCCGTAGATAATTACAAACGGAACACTGTTTCTTTATCGTCAGCATATCACTTAATAACTGCATGTATCAATCTTGCCCTAGGGCAAAAACCATGAAGAAAAAAAGTGGGGTAGTGAACAAAAATAGCATAGAAAATCCAAAGGAAATTATGTGCACATATCACACGGCAAATACCTACCGCAAGTACAAATACACACAAAATGTTCGATGGAAGGGCAACCACAAACAGATAAGTAACCGTATACTAGAAGTTAGTTTTAAGTTTGAGCATCAATTTCATCACCATTTAGTTTTATACATATATGACTACAAACAGCATTCAACAGACTTTGAAGGCCTGACAAATTGCCTGAAACTGCATTTTGTCTGACAGACAAAGAGCAAAGTGAATGCAGTACGTCACATTCAGAGGTTATGTCACGTAAGTAAAATGTGGCAAATTATTATGCGGAGCTCAACGTTCTTGCACGAATTAATTTCTTAGAAGGAAATCTAGCGATAAAGCACAAGAAGTTCTACCTACTGGAAAGTATGCGTCCGTTTGAAGCACCACAAAGGAAATGGGGGGGGGCACAAAATCCATCCCAAGGTTCTGAGCTTGAAAGTGTATCATTTGTTTTGATGATACAAGCTGAGTCACTGCATCCGATGCATAGTCCAACCCCTCTCCCTTTTGGGGGAGAGGGGTAACGAAAAGTAACGAAAAGAAACGAAATCTTGGCTTTATAAATGTGAGTAACGCAGAAAAAAGTAGCCAGGGAATAACATACAATTATTGAAAGCCTTCTCACAAATTTATATTTTTTTCCGCAACAAAGTGAATAGTTTTATTCCAAGAGCTCAGTTAAAACATAAATATTTCAAAATTAATGTCTAAGCATTAACTTACCAATTTTATGATTTACGTCCATATTATCAAGGATATATAATTATATCTGTATGTTAAACATGGTCTATGATAGTCTGCATAAACACACATGATAACATTTTCATAATGTTCAATATACATTAAGATATTGTCGGATCTTTTCAATTTTAGCTCACGTGTTCATACACGTGAGCTAATGTCGCAGCGATACCTGTCTGCGTTGTCCGTGTGTGTTTGTGTGTCTGTCTGTCTGTCTGTTTACACGATAACTCAAAAAAGCCTGACCAGATTCAAGTACTCTTTATGTACTGAATTCTGTTCACGAAGTGCAGTCTATCCACTGCATACATTTAATCCCCCTCTCGTCTTGTGGGTCGCCAAGCGATTTACTTGTGGCATGTTTTGATGCCTACATGGTCCAGGAAATTATGAATTACCTAACGTTGGTGAACTCATTGTCACTGTAATTGGTTACTGATTTTGTGGCCCTCCACATGCAGACGTATGAGCGTGTCACCATTACGTCTATATCGTAGGTATACGCACCACTTGGCAAATACCACATATACAACAATATACTGAAATGCCAAATACGTTAAGTATACGTACACTAACGACATGCAAAATTTACAGTGTATACTAGGTGTCCAAAGATCTGCATTACGAATACTCATTATCTGCAAAGATATATGCTACGCATATCAACGTATTAAAATGTTCCATATGCAAAGATATGCGTTACGTATGCGATTATTATTATTCCCTATACCAATATACGTAGATAAACTGAACGTATATTAAGCATTTTTCCACTGGCAGGTTAATTATTTTATCAGTGTTTGCATCTAGCAAGAGCACCACATACCAGACATTGATGTGCAACCTTGACAAGGGGTCACTGGTTGATAAAATAACACAAATATAATTATAGCCTTCGTAATCTCAACAACGCTGATAAAATGTTGGCTAGGTTGAAAAAGATAGTCTATCAAAGAATATTTGATCGATTGCTATGAACCTTAATCATTTAGATTGTTAAGCAAACTGTAGATCGATTTGTTTGATGTTGCCACTCTGTCAATTAAAATAATGACACTTTATGAGTCTTAACTTATTGTCGCAAGAAACTATTTATAATTTAGCCTCTTTGATCATGGTTAAAGTTAGTACTGATTTTTGGCATTGTATTGTAACCCCTACATTTGTATGTTGTAGGAGATTGTGTTTTGTACTGCCACCAGCGACGAGGTTTATCTTTCTTTCGTTTGCATGCGATAGAATGGAGTTGATTTGACTCTTTAACTGATCTCATGTCTCACTTTAGTCAAGTTATGGTGAACAATATTGTATATTGCCAAATTGGAATCAGGATTGCGAATTACCAAATGTGTAATTTTTCTTTGAAAGAAAGCTTTTAAGAAACATTCGTTTAAGATAATTTTCAGAAAGGTTGTAACGTCAGATTTTTATTTTTTATTTTCGATTTTTTCCTTTTGTCATCACTCTGCTATCAAAAAGTCATTAGTATTCCTTGTCATGCATTTTATGCGAAAAGTATCACCATTCTTAAAAATAGATTTTGAATTGCTGTAAATTGAGTCACAACTAAAATTATTGATTATGGATTTTGTCAAGTGTATTCAATTGTTTGTACATATATCTATGCAAAAAAAAACAAATTTGATTTGCAATTCAAATTTATTTAGTTGTTAATGTCAAAGCTTGGTAGTCGTCTGCCATCTCTTGACACTGTTTATTCTCATAATAATTGAAAAAATATTTCGTAGTAGTCAATTTGAAAAATGTAATCATATGCGTAATAAAAGTGATATAGATATTACCTGAAATCTACTGCACTACTACTGTTTGTACATTTACAAATTAAATCATTGGAAATTAGGGTTATTTCATTGTATAATACTTTTTGCCAGTACAGCGTGTATGGTAGTCGCTGGCGAAAAGAGACATCCCCTTGGTTTATCTGCTACATATAAATATTTCCGGTTTTCCTACAATGCATCAAATCGCTTTCGCTTAAAACTCTGCTGCGTGCTAGATATAACAACAATAGCATTTAATTTTAATGAACATTTGTTTTTGTTATAAATATCATGTACCACATAGTCCGATATCACGGTCATGATAATAATAAAAAGTTTAGTGATTTGTTTTGAAATCAATGGCGGAGGAATCTCCTAGGCTGGCACTAACTTCTAATATTGTTAGTTTCCTACTCTTACCCACAATGCATCATAGGTCATGTGATACAACCATATGCCCTATGTAAGAGTTGCGTGCGCAGACGCGGACATATGGTTGGTAGAAAAGTTCCGACCATGTTCTGCTGCTCGTGAAAATGAGACTAAAAATCAACACAACAATCATCTTCCTAGTATTTACACTGATGACACATGGTAAGTCCCTGCTGACAAATTCAATCTGATAGCTTTGTCTGTCGCCCTTTGTCTTTGATATTGTGTGGTTATTACCTAATATCGCCTGTGTCTGGGTCATATGAACATCAGTATCTATTTGTGCTGCGTCTGACCTACCATAAATAAGAGCAGACGCGAATGCTTATACGGACGAAGGAACAGGCGATTTGGGTGATAACCAATGCCAACAATTATACAAATGACATGAATAATCTTAATTTTTTAGACTTTACCTCCTTTCCGTCATGTTAATTGATATTGTAATAGTATTATTAAGGTAATATGCACCTCGAAAGTGAAAGACTTAAACTTTTGCTCAAACTTTCCTTAAGGAACCTTTCAATCATTTTCTTGCAAAATCAAGAATAAAATAGGGGGTCACAGTGCAAATTTTGGTACTAGAGAAACAAATTACCCAAGATTTATCGATATTAGAAATTCAAAATGGCCACCATCCCAGTGTTAACTCTATGGAGAAAAATGAAAACTTTCGAATTTCGAAAAAATAAGCCAGTGAAAAGTTTTCTTTCACCGAGAGCTTTAAAATGAGCCCCCACATGTGGTATGTCAGAAAATATTGTAAAGTTTGAGACTCCAAATATCCGTCCCCGGGGTGCGTTCTACCCTAACATACTTCACTCGTAAATTATATGCAGAAGTCAAAAGCTTGGGCAGCAAATCTCGATATCTGAATGAACATCACAAGAAAAGAAACCAGGACTCAAATTAAGTTGCAAAGGAAAAACATTTTATGGTGAAGTATTTTACTGTAATGGTAACCGGTTAAATCAATCCTCTGCTTTAACTCTCTCCCTATTTCGATTGCGCTCGATTGTAGTATGGAGCGATAAGTGATGACTATTTTGTTTCTTTACACCAGATCTCCATGTATCTCGCGTGCGATTCGATATCGGTGTCACGCAAGTTTATAAGACCGTGCCTTACGGACGGTAAAAATTTTACTATTGATTGTTTTAAAGTCCTGCTAGAAACGGACCGTGATCAGGATTAATGCCAACTTTTGGTGGGCGTTTTGGGGCATGGCTTTGCATAATGAGTCTGTTGGTATCGGTTGCGATCGTTCGCATTATCTGCGTAATCTGTTTGCTCTCAATCACGCTTAGACTCGGACTACAGCCTTCGTTTCCCGGTTCGTTTCAGTTATGCCATGACAACAATCGAAAGAAAAAGAAAGAAAGAAAAACTATTAACTTCATCAAGCAGGACTTTGCTTGAGTAAATTTACTGAAGTTTTCAGGCCATGTCAACGTTCATTATGTGAATTATTCGGCTTCTCACCGCCAGCGGCCGTGTACATACGGAATATTGGCGCGGTATATAGAGGAAGTAATTATCAAAAAAGTAATAAACTTATAGAAAATTTCAGGTTATTTCTATTTTCTAATTTTCGTATGATGATTACCAATGAAAGTCGGCTAAACTGTATTCATCTGAACATGGAAGGAGAAACACTTCAGGAAAATGGTACAAATAGGTAAACGGCGACGTCATGTCTGATGGCTATTAAAATCAGAAAACAAAGGAAGTTTACAACATCACGTAGCGTACGAGACTTCCTTTAATCTAGTGTATCACGATATCTGTAAGTAGCGATCGCGGTCGGCTGCTCGGTTGCTTGAATTGGCGGGTGGCATCGACAACTCATTACGAGTAATGTTTATTTTCGGAGCAATTGCAATTTTAGCTCGAAAAGTTTGTTAACCCTCAGTTATTGAAGGAATTAAAGTCCACCTTTGTCGAAATATTATTACGATGTTGCACGAATCAATGAGCTGTCCTCCTATACCGTATCCTAAGCGTTTACAAGATTGGGTGATGGTGGCGCTCACTTGCTCACCTTGAACTGACAGATACAATGTTTCAACTGTTCAAACGTCTTACAAGTTCTGTTAAATTCTCATCACAGAAGTCCAAATGTAACTGAGACAATCGGTATGTCAAAACCTTAGCAGTCCTCCGAACAGGACATGTCATTTCCACGTATAAAAAAACCATGTGTACATACGGCCGTTTTCGGTGCCAGCATATTTGTCCAAAACAAATGTTCGGTACCGTCAGTGCGTAGATTTGGAAGGGGGAAGTTATAAAACGTGGACCTCTTCAATTGACCATAAATAATTGATCATGGAGGTTACCGCCATGTTTTGATTGTTGTTATCTATGTCATTCTCGATACAAACAACGGACTCTGCCTACAGTTTTGATTTAAAAGTTCGGGCGCTTTTCGCAAGAATACATCGTTCTACCAGTCCTGACTAGTTCTCTTGCTAAGTCACGTCTAAAAACGGTTCGCTTTCGTGATGTCATTGCACCATAGACGCTAGCAAATGAGTTGATGACAATACTAAGTTTTCATCCTTAGCCCGCTGATATAACTCTAAGCGTATATAGGGCTTGTTTACAAAGTAAATTTTTCTAGTATGCGCAGCAAATTGTTGACCAGTTTACACCTCTACGGCGTCACCGAATGATTGACAAGTGTTTAATTAGGAAACAACTGTCTCCTGAGGGCCATTCCCTTTGTCAGAAAGCTATTTTTCCCCTAATCGACGTAGTTTTAAAAAACTTTGTGAAACTTTGCGAATACCTGTGTGGCCTAGGTGTTAATGAAACAGTCTATATTCATAGTATGCCAACAAGTTTTGTTTGAGAATCGTTTAGGCCGATTTTCACGGAACAGACTACGAAGCTGTTGTCGGTTGTCACTCAAGCGCTATTCTGAATTTTGAACCAGTTAATGACTTATATTCCCGCACACCCGGTTTAAAAGCTACAAGGACTCGATGGAGGAACAACGGAAAAAATATACAAGGTTCAGTATACTATTCCTATGTTTAGCTGTACAAAATAGCAAGTTGCTCAAGCTTTTCCATTATTTATGTTGGCAACATTGCACCTTAGTCGGAAAGTTGCAGCAATTTGTTGTTCCACTTTGTTTGCTATCAAATTGCAATGTAGTCGGGGAACCAACAAAAGTGAAGACGTTTATCGTCTGTATCTCACCGTTTACCGTAATATGTCACATATGATAATTTACTTGGTCGGGCGATATGGGCATGAGTACATGATCGAAAGTTTCACTCACTTCACGACAAGACTAAAAAGTGTCACTTCACCATGACAACTTGCCTGCGAAAAAAATAACGTGTGTGGTATATGGTTTTGCATTAAAAACCACATAGTGCCCTATGTTATTGTTATGACAGATTTTCTTGGCGTAAAAAGGAGAGGAAATAAGCACTTCTTGGGAAATGGAGGATTTCCTTGCTACTAAAAGAGAAACCAGTTCTATGCTTAAATATTTACATGGCAGTCACGTTATATAAGAGTGGGCTGCATACAGTAAAACAGGCCAGGAAACAACTGAGATAAGAGGTTACAAAAGCAAGGTTATCTCCTTTTTAGTGCAGTGCGCGACGGGCATCCCAAAACGCTTTACTCCCGACTTTTTCCTTGAAAAATTGGACTTAAAAAGCGTATAATAAAAGGTTATTCACGAAAATACCTGGATTTATGTACGCTTCGGTATTGTCCACGACGCTACGCGTCCCAGACAATACCTCGGATGCACGATGTACTCGGGCATAAAATCCCGGTAGCTTGTGAATAACTTATGTTATTGAAATTTTAAAGCTGGTATCAATCTGCACAAAACATGAATTAGCCCTCAAATGTAGTAAAGGGGAAGTAGCAAGATATAATAAAATTTGATTGAACTGTTTCCTCTTTAACAATAATCCAACCTTATCAATGAAAATAGGACACTGCATTAAATAAGCCACGCTCGAACAAACATAATTTCAAAGTTAATAATAGTAATAATGGTAATAATAACACACAAGACAAACAAATACATATTGGCGGACAATACACACTGTATATACCTAAAGTATTGTATGGCGTCGTTATGAATCAATGTTTTATATCAATACATGTATAATTAACATCAGAATGTGTAATTTGTTTGTAGTTCTTGTTCATCAAGGAAGAGAGGAAATACTGAAATTATCAACTTTAAGATTTTGTTTTGATCTGTCACTTTTCTTGAAATGTCATGATCACCTTTATTAGTATAGACATTTTAGGAACATAGGTTTGGAGCTGAATTTTAGTATGAGCAAGTTAATATATAAAATATTTTATTTTTATTATGCAAAATTATCATTCAAAACTCGACACATTTTGCTTTATATTTCAGTGTCACGTTCGATGCTAAGGTCATAAAATTAAACTCAGCATGCGCAACAAAATTTGCATAGTTTTTTAGAAAAGATAAAACTCGGCCGCAGCTAGGCGTTTGCTTATTTCTCGCCTACTCGTTGATGTAAAGTTTGCACGTGTTCAAATTGTAACTTGTTTCTTTCAAACTTGCAGTCACCGGTATACTTAGTACATGTATTTATTAGAGTTGAAGCTAAATTAGATTATTCAATTTTATCTAACTTGGCATCTCAGTTCGCCACCTCGTATTTATATTTAGCTCACTTTCGTTGCAATGTTATTAAGTTCAAGTAGAAAAATTATCTATCTATCGATCGATTTATCTATATTTCATATCCATTAGCAAGGCAATGTAACTCTTAGAAGAAACATGCAAACTGTCCACACGACGGATCAGATAAAATAAATGTGGTGAAATGTCAAAACTGATTGATATCACGCATTTGCCAGAGCTACCGCAAATAATTGACTCAAACACAAAAAAGCGGACTTCCCATGCATACATACTTTTCTGATCACGCACACCTAGTGACTGTCAAGCGCAATAATTTTGTTACAAATCTCAATCCCTTACCGGATTAATCATAACCTGATCGCATGTATGTGACGCATTGATTCGTTCTAAGAAAAGGTTTCACAGTCCACCAAGGTATTTCTTAATATATCTCCAAGACAGTTACAAATTGTTGTTTTAAATAGTATAACAAATTACTGGACGTATCCTCGACTCCCAAGGCCGGAAAGGAGAGATTATTTAATTAGTTATTTTTTGTTCTTTAAAATTGAACAGTATTTTCAAACTCATCGTGCAACGTATTGACGGACAATATTGCCTTGCTAATGTCCTAGTATTAGCATGTAATGTGGACTATACAGTGTACACATGACCTCGTTCCTGGCAACATTTTATTATTCTCATAATACGTGCTCCTTTATCATATGCTGCAGAAGAAAACTGATGAAATCGTTTAAATGTGAAAGTCTCCCCAGTTTTTTTGATAGACAAACCTGTCGGGCCAATCCTGTATACACAGCATAACCTCATGATCATATTTCGGCAAACATAGTAAAAAGATATGTTTTGTTGTGACGAAGAAAATTCAAAAACAACCAAAGATTCAAGTTAGAAAATTTACCACATTATCCTTTGAATCTTATTCTCAGCGTCTTCAGCAAAGAAAATCAACTTTTGCCTGTTTTATTTTGTTTTGTTTTGGTTTTGGGTTTTTTTTTTGCAGCAAAATCGGCAAGATTCGCTCGTATTCAATGTTACTGTCATGTGCACATTTTCTGTGCATTTTAATTAGCCAAGGATCCGCCATTTTTCTAGACTTAGAGATTAACACATGTATCACGAAGAACTGACACCTTACTGCAATTTATTACATGCCTCAATGTGAGTGCAAAAATACAATTATCCAATTATAAAATACAATTATACAATTATCCAATTAGGTTTTGCCTGAAACTTGAAAAGGTGTACGCGGCTACCTACATTTAGTCCAAAGGATTAAGCTGAAATTTAGACTTTAAGTCACTCCACAAAATTAAATAAATATTTTTTTCTTGTAACATGCATTGTAAATGAGTAAACACACTTGCAAGACATATAGTTTGTGTGTTAACCAAGCATGTTTTGAATCAACGGCCCCAATTTTATTTTCTATGAAACGACACTAGCTAACATTTAACTATTCACCGTCAAAATTATATGTTCTTCCCGTAATCCATTGTGGAATGGTATTCTGTAAAGAAATAAACCAGATTTGTGCTGCTGTAGTGACTGTGACATACAAACGCTGAATATTCCCGATCAAGTTGAAATACAGATAGGGTTTATTTACAAATTCAATGTTCAGCACATGACAGAACAATGATACTGATGACATGATCGAGCTCGCAAAATCCCTTCGAGAACGCCGCCCGCACCATTAAAACGGCACGTCTACGGTCTACGCTTACCAAGCGTCTTGCTACAGTTTGCCTGATAAATTAATTTGTCACTTTACTATTCAAATGCACACTGCTGTATTTCTGAGTGAGGACACTTAACATCGGAAATTGAGGCTAACATTCTATTTTGATGCAATCTGTGCGTTACATCGAGGTAAAAATATAGCGGCAGCTGTCGATGGACCAGGTTGAAGAGTCGGGTGAAATCCCCGGTACCGATGTAAAATCATTGCAAGATAGCACAACTGTGGGCACAACTGTGTGCAAATTTAACTCAAAACAAAAGGAATCTTATAAAGTAGTACGTTTAAGTAGACAAGCGTTAGCGGTGACGTTATAGCGAAATCGATGCAGCCTATGTGGCAGAGTATTCCGATGATCGCTGGCTGTATACTTGACGGCTTTACCCAGCCTAGCCAGTAAAACTCTTTTGTATACCCTGGGAGAAAGACCGGGGCCAGTCCAGGCACGACTGATATCTTCGCGTAAGTTTAAGGGAAAAAATGAAGGTACCCAAAGAAATTTACGAACCCTTGGCCTTAGACGCATGAGTTTTTAAGGAGTTAAATGTAATGACATTTTGTATACAGCGGTATAAATTCCACCAAACTGGAAGGCATAAGCCGCAGACAACCATTGGACTTGTACAGGAGCTCGATCGCAGCTAGACGGTAAAGCCGTCATAATATATTATCATCGCAAGTATCAGTATAAATATTTCCTTTTTTATTTACAATGAAGGGAAACTTTAAGGAAACTAAAACTTTCTGTACAGCATTCAAGATATCTGTCGTCCCTTTCTGAACGTTTTTGGTTTCGGCAACGATATGCTAATATGCTAAGTCGGCTGTGTCGTCTAATCCTATACAGCGTAGCGTATACTGTCAATCGGGTATACGCCCTACACTCTGTTCAGTAGACGGAGGAGAGTCCAGTGATTAACCGTTTCCGACGAAATTCCCATACCATTGCACTAAAAGAAGAGAATGCTAGTTCAAAGATAACGACAATTATTATTATTATTGTTGTTTATTTCAGATATAATAATCCATATACAAAACAGAAAAATAAAAAGTAAATGACAGAAAAGGAGTTAAAAAATCCAATTACACCAGTTTTTCCATAATTTACTATATGTGAAAATGGAAAAATTCAGAACTGCTGAAATAAGGGGGTTATCAGATATATGCAATCTACTGAGAAAACCCACTGACTTTTTTCTAAAGAGTTCGTCAAATGTTAAAATCGATAAGTTAACAAACAAAAGGCTGTTACTTTGCACATGATTGTATGTGAAACCTGTCAATTTACGATAAACCTGATAAAAAGCTTTTCTCATTGTCTTAAAAACATTTACAGAAAAATTAGACCAAAGATACGTACAATAAGGGACATCACAGAAAACAGTAAACAGGTGATTTTTAACTGAAAGCGATGCAAATTTAAAATCTCGAATAAGAGCATTGCCTCTCGCATAAAACAGGCGAGTCTGAGCTTGAATGTCATCGTCATCTTTTAGATCAGAAGTTATAACGTGTCCAAGGTACTTATACACATAAACATAGTTAAGCATTCTATTATTCAAATATATCGGAGCTTGTCGCAGCTTCCTTACATTCGGTTGTATTAACATACATACAGTTTTTTTTTCTAATTAAAGAGTATTGAGCATTCATTGCCATAATGACCACAAGCGTTTACTAACATTTGCTGCCCGTAAGAACCGGTGGAAAAAATAACCAGGTCATCTGCGTATATCAGATGATTGATCTTAAAGTCACCAATGAGACAACCATACGGTAGAGAAGCAAGTGATTTGCTAAGATTATCTAAATAAACAGTGAAGAGTATCGGCGATGTAATGCCTCCCTTTTTAACCCCGTTTATTGAATGGAATGGTTCAGAAAGGCACCCATTCCATCTGATAAGAAAGTCCTGGTATCTGTAAAGGTATGACAGTAATCTAATCAGATATGGGTGTACGCCTCTAGTTAATAGTTTTTCAAATAAAATGTCATGTCTAACGTAATCAAAGGCCTTAGAGGCGTCCATGAAAGTAACAAACACAGGGGTATTATGTTTTTTATAATAGTTGAGAGTCTCTTTCAAGATAAAAATTGACATGTCTGTACTATGATTAGGCTTGAAGCCGAACTGATTATCGGTGGTTACGAGAGAATCCGTACAGCGGTGCAACCAAACTCTTTCAAGAATTTTAGATAAAGTTGTCGCAACAGCAATGGGTCGATAATTTGACTTATCACAAATGTCACCTCCCCTGTCTTTAGGAATCGGAACCAAAACAGTGGTCATGAGATGTTTCGGAACAATACCATGAATAAACATGGAAGAGAAGCAAAGTGCTAATAAGATGCAAATCTTTGGAGATGCATACTTCAGGTGTTCCGCTGTAACTCCATCCATACCAGAGGAGGCACCTGTTTTAAGATCACTAATTAAGTCAGAAATTTCACTGTGATGCACAATCATGTCTTCAGAGAACTGAATATTGGGAAAAGCAGGTGTACAATCTGTACCAGTATTTGTCAGAATAGTCTCGTAGTGGTGCTTCCACATTTTTACAACCTCATCATCACCATGACAACCATCAACAGATGACGGTGCAGGTGGTTTACCTTTACGTTTGGCTATTTCTTTCCAGTAGGCTGTTGAGTTGTTGTCTAAACTTTGAGCTAAAGCATTTGCACGAAGCTCATTCTCCATTCGTTTGCAATATGCTAGCTGCCGTTTAAAATGTGCTCTTGATTTGCGCATCAAGTCGAAAAAGGGACCATATTTTGGGGAGCCATTATCCTTCCATAAAATAAAATCTGTACGAGCTTTTTCATAATGCTGTTTAACTAAATCATTCCACCCTGGAACAACGTGTTTGGTTGCTCCGAAACCTTTGGGGATTGTCTTGTCAGCAGCTTCTAAAAGTGCACATGTAATGTCATTATAAAGAGTGTCAATGAGGTCATTATGAATACAACAGTTTGGATCTTTACATGCTAAGGCCATTATCGGAATATCGATACGGGACAAAAGTTTATCACAAAGTACCTGATAATGTGTTACCTGAGTACTGGACGCTTTGCTCCAACATGTTTTTTGACTACGTGTTTGTTTCGTGTTATTTAAGTCTGGTAACATGGCAATTTTGAGCGAAAAAAGAACAGGGAAATGATCAGATGCAATGATGTCATAATGAACTCTGACTGACTGCAAGATATTATTTACTGACTTGGGACAAAGAATGTGATCAAGCCAGCTACGGGCCATGCAGGAATCACTTAAGTATGTAAATGTGTTAGAAGGTAAACGCTCAACATCAGCAAGGACGAGATTATTATCATTGATAAAGCTGTTTAGGAAAGCATATTCGTTCTGACCTCTATCCGGGTCAGCATTAAAATCGCCGGCCACAAGACAATAACAGGTGTCTAATCTTTCAATTGTCTCCTGTAACAGGCCAAGAATTCTTTGAAATTAGTAAACATCAGAGTTCGCAGTTGGAAAATACACGTTGAAAATAACTAATTCAGGTATGTTTTCCGTTTGAATACGAACACCTATTATACAATTTTTAGAATCTACAAGAATAGGAGAAACGCCGTTCATATTTTTTCGCCAAATGATACCGACACCTCCGTATGGTCTGCAAGAAAGAACATTTTTAGAACTATTCATGGCGCTAACACCTACTGACGTGACGTCACTGTGTAGATTACTGAGAACGTGTAAATTATCATGGTACAACCAATGCTCCTGAATTAATAAAATATCACAAGACTTAAAAACTGAAGTAAGGGCTTCCGTTGATAAGTTCAAACCCCTCACGTTATAACTGGCAATGTTAAGTATGTTCATGAAGAATTGTTAGAAGCAGATGAGCGAACAGCGCCATGGTTTGCCATCATCTCCGATTTTGAGGGGTAGTAAGGCCTTACAAGTACTCCAACAGGCCATATTTCAGAACGCAACAGACTTTCCTCATTATTTGCATCAATGTCAATTCTGAAAGACGAGTATGTATCAAATCGAGTCTTCAACTTGCAGCCATCATGGAAGATGTCAGGGCCACAGACTTCGTTAATATAACTTTTCAGTTGGTCAACAGATGTATCGGGTGTCAAACGACTGATAAACATACTTCTCGTTTTTGTTTTTTTTTCGGCGACTCTGAAATGGTGTGTATTGGTTCCGGAACCTTGAACAAGAAGTTTTGGCTTCCGCTGACGTTCAACATTACGAACAGGATTTCTGTTCTTCTTTACAACAAATGACCAAGTTTGATCACTGTTTGTATGAGATTCAGATTGTGTAGTATTTTGAGGCTCACCGTGCTCACGAACAGCAGATGTACCAGATACACTAGGAAAATTCAATGAGGAATTCACAGGGGAAACTTCACTTTGAACAGAAACATTGTTTACACTATGACCATTTGCGATGACCTGCTTCTCTTCAACTTTAGCGCTGACAATGTCCAATTTATGACGCATGTCTCTAACCATCTTGAGAAGGCCAATGTAGTCAACATAATCAATGTCTATTGGAGGAAGTCGATGAAGTTGTTTTCTGGCAACAAATCTATCTTGTACATCAATTGGCAAGTCAGCAACACAGTCAATCACATCTCGTATAGTGAGTGCTGCTTTACGTCGAGATGGGCCACGATCGCCAGCAACTTCAAATACAATGTTCTTTGCTTCATCAATTTCCATCTTTGTATAAAAATCTCTAATTACTTTCTCCATCGCGGCACGTGTCATTCCAGTGCTCAGCTTGTTGACAACAAAACATGCCAATTCGCATACAACTGGACTGCTATCACTGTCAATGTTTGTACAAATTGATTCATTGGCATTATGGCCACGTCCATTGGCGCTATCATTACCGAATCTCTTCTTGTTACATTTCGGACAAAGCATTAAGACGCCTTGACACAGAGAGACTTTAGACGATACAACATCACAGTCTTCACAACAGAGAGCCATCTCAGAAATGGTTACGTAACCCCGAACAAATGGACTCTCAGGTCAATATGGCCGACTCGAATGTTCAACTACTCCAGGTCAAAGTTACCTGAGCTGTTATTGTTCATACACTTGACAAATGAAAGCAGAATCCTTATCCGAGTACTCACTGAGTGTTCATAAATCTTCAGTGTGACGTTTGGTAAAGTAACTTCAGTTTTTGCGTCGAGAAAAGAACCAGCGAGTAGGAGACGACAGACACGAACTAAGCTAACACCATATGCAAATAAGCACTATGTAGTGTTGATTTTGTGTTTACATTGTTATTTCTCTCTCTCATCAAGTCATTAAACAAACTTTATATCCGTACATCGGAGACCAAATGTATGCACAGTATGAAGGCAGCAGTACCAGACTGTCGCGTGCCTAAGTCGTTAATAGACAGGGTTGGCTTCACGTTTTTCGTGAACGTGAACGCGTAACGTCACGAATTTCTGCGATGATGTCATCGACTTTTGCGTACATTCTTCACGTACACGGAGCCGGCGTCGCGTATTTAGATGGAGACAGCTGTTTTCACGTAATTTGTAAACGTGTAAATGTATTCTCATCTTTAGGTATCAAACCATGATATAAACTGTGAATCATTCATACACGTTGTTAGTTGGAAATATGATAGTGTCATCCCCAAAGATATTCATGTATTTTCGTTATTTTTTATGTGAAATTTCTTTGTCGATTCGCAGCATACCCTGTTAACCATTGAGCTATCCCTGTGATGCGGAAACAGACTACGGGGACGCGTGCCGAGCCGAATCATCTTTCTTGCGCGTGCCACACGAATGGGTGACGTAACGCGTAGCGAAACGAATTTTTGCACGCGAACGTGTACGCTAACGCCAACGTGTATTCTACGCGTTCACGTTCACGGAAAATAATGTGTAGCCAAACCTGTCTATTGTAGCTCTTCACGCTGTGTGTTTGCTCTGTTCATTGCATCCGGGACAATAACTAAATACGCTGACACATATCAGTCTGGCATTTTGCCGAATTTGTGCGTATTTTCGCCGAGTCACCAGTTGTTGATTAACCAAGTCACTTTGAGAGGAAAGGCAAGACGTGTTTATTAGGTATTTAGAGCATGCACGGCAGTGTATTACGTTGCTTTTCGTGTGTAAACAAAGGTTTAATTCCTGTAAGGCGAGAAAAAAAAATTATCTGTTCAACGGGCCCGACCGACCCATATTTGGACCACTCCACATTTTTCTTTCCCCCCCCCCCGAAATCTTTACGAATCTGAAGAAACGCGGAGATGTTATTCAGTGAACGTCTGTCTGTAAGATGAATGACCTTCACATTTTCGATGACATTGACTTGAGTGAGATTGATACAGGCAATGATTTGAAGAGTAAAGGTGGAAGCGCATCACAAACATTTGGTCAAGGTGAACGGAAAATAAACTATTACGCAACGTGTTCCGTATAGCTTAGACACTCTGTACTGTATTGTTTCACCGGCGTTTATTTCACGTCCGAGTGGTTGTACAGTCTATATTTTCTAGTGTTCCTATTTTCAGTGTTCCTTGAAAATTCTTTATTGTTCTTTGAGTCATCACTCGTTCCGATTTTCGTCATGGCTTTATCCTATCGAACGTGTGATTGTAAGCAGCAGTTCTCACTGCAGGACGGACTTGATTTGTGTTTCAGTTGTCGAGAATGCACAAGGAGTCAACCTTGTGACATTTGTTTGACTTGGACACAGGACGAATGGTCTAATTTCGCTCCCTCGCTCGACGACGTCATCCCGGACATCTCCGGGGCTGAACCCGTCTGTTTCTGAGTCGCGAGATTTGGTTGGAATGCACCGTGCTCATATGGCTGGTGACACCAACACAGAAATTAGCTCCGTTAGATTCAGGTGCCGCCAACGAAGCTGTTCGTGCAAAAAGGTGTTCGTGCGAAGTTTTTTCAGCGGGCGGGCAGATTCCAAAACTAATCAGCGGGCGGGGAGAAAATATCGATATTTACTGTGGGCGGGGAAGAAATTTCATTACTTTCAGCGGGCAGGGAGAAATTTTTTGACAGTGGGCACCGGAAAATACGTAGAGGGAGGGGAAAGCGGCGTGCTTAATAGAACCTAACTTAGAGAGGAGCAATGTTCCAAGGTATACTGCTAACTTCTTGCATGGTTTTGTGTTGATCTGGGTTGCCTAGTGGGCATCTAGTTGGCAATGGGGAATTTCAGTAGTGGGGAGAGGGCAGCGGGGAGCTTGAATTGTTGTGGGGAGTGGGGAGCGGGCAGACTGTAGATACTAGGGCAGTGGGCATCAAAATTCAGTGGGAGGGCACATTTTCAAGTGTATACCAGTGGGAGGGCAGTTGCGAACAGCTCTCACTTTCCCCTCCAAATTTCTAGGTCAGGGTCAAAAAAAGGAAAATACCGCAATTATATGGTGTCGCTCAAATTTGATCAAAATTGGTATATACGAGTATGGGTTAGCAATGATCAATAATAAATGTTGTTTCTATCTGCACTTCAGTGGAGGAAATTCTACGTTGATGTTATGACAATGATTTCTGCACAGTATATATACAACCAGAAAAACAACAACAAATATTTAAACCAGATAAAAACAAGAATGACAAAAGTAATTAAGGTTTGAAACTTTAGGTACTGGAGGTCAACTTAAGCAACATGCATAGCAGAAACAAGCCCCTCTTAGTTTAAGTATAGACGATCTTCCCCCTTCTACTGTCTATGGTATGCTCAAAGCTCATAAACAATGACAGGAAATGACTCAAAATAGTGGAGTTGGCCTGTTTCTTACTGGCATGCCATCACTCCTGCACATTTGCAGGATTTCACTTTTTCTTACCTCAATTGCATATTTTTGACACTGATGTGTTCATTTGAACAAATTCACATCTCAACCCCTGCAGCTACCTGTACACCAAATACTGAGATGGTAGCCCTGGCGGTATGGGAGCCTTTGTGTGTGACGGACATACATTCGTACATAAATACCCACAAACATACAGACATAAAGACGCCACCGACTCATCATATAAGCTCTTTTTGGTATTTATATACAAAACCAAATATGAGCTAAAAATCGGTATATCAGCCTTCAAAACAGGTTTTGTGATGATTTTGAGAAATTCATGAAATTTACCAGTTGGCGGCACCTGTAGATTGAACTGTAGAAGTGAAGGCAAAGAAGCTGTTGTGAGACAACCAACCCATGTCAACAAAAAATTGAAAAAATCATGAACGTACTAAACAACATATCCAGTATACGTTATGTGACTAAGAAAAAGCATGAAACACACAAAAAGTGTTTATATTATATGTTCTGTTTAAGAAAAACCAAAAAAAAAATCCCCCCCCCCAAAAAAAAATCCGACCTACATACCCAACTTTGAAGTCATCCCGCCCGTTGAACAGCTTTTTTTTGGCCTAAGAACAAGAATTCATTTTTGACTCATTTTGGTATAATTGTACACGACTGTGAGCATGCCTGTGCATGCATGCAGTGGTATCATTGACCGTATACTTTTTTGAAATTAAATACAGCATGCCATTCATACAAATACATGAAAAAATGGTGCAAAGTTGGCATTACCGATGCTTTAAACATGGACTTCCACCGATTCGCCATCACACGGCCGGTAACTACCTCTCTATCGCGTTGTGAACTCGTAAATGATGCAGAAGTTTCAAACTGCCTTCGAAAGTTTTTATTAGTGAGGTATGTAATCAGAATGCAGTAGTGTGGTATATTTTCATATGATGTTCTTGTGCTACGCCCCAATTAAGCCACAACTTTCCCTGCTGTCAACATTGTTCTTAAGTCCACGCAGTTTCTTTGAAGCAATCGAGGGCTGAGAAACTGCAAGGGGTATATCAATGATCGTTGCAATCACAGCAGGGTGTCAACGACAGGATAGTGCATATATATCTCCTCTTCAGAAACCTTGTTATTGGTCATGCAAAGTGAAGCGCCTGTTCCTACAAGTGCATAGTCATTTCATTCTTCCAATTCCTTTCTGTGTATATAAAAATATATCACATTGACAACTCCCTAAAATTCACTGTACACGGTCCTACTAACAGTCTTGGTCTATGGCATTGCATCATTGGCTGCATTGAATTGCAAGTGACAAGAACATGATTTTGTTTTCTCTCAAATAAAATACTATAATTAGCAAAATGAACATTGACATCGTTCCAGCCGAAAATAGATGTTGCACTATTTCAGGTGTAGCCTTCTATGAAACCTAATTTACTGTAGATCGAACACCTTTACACACAATTACGTTCTCAACAGACATGACGGCAATGCCTAAGTGGGGGAAAGAGCGAATGACAAACGGCAGTCAACCAATAAATCAAAGACGGGAAAGAATAATGTTATATCTTGAAAAAAATAACAGTAATTTCAATCTTAAAATATATGACTTATAATGAAATTCGCATACGGCGATGAACGTATCAGTCTCTTAGACTATTAGAAATTTATACTCTGTATTGAATCTACCATGTCAGCATGTGTTGACATATCCAGCACATAAATATATATTTGACAATCTTACTATTATTCTAGCTTCAGACGCCAGTTTCTTTGCTGTGAGTCCTGAAAATACCATTGTTTACCATGGCGATGACACTCAGCTCAACTGTGCTTTTCAAGATACACTTACAAACAAAGCTTGGATTCTTGGAACTAGTCGTATAACTATCGGGGATGTAATAGAAGGGCCTGCAGAACATTATGGACTAATCATTGATGGGAATGCATACAACCTACAAGTGTATAATGCAACCTCAAGTGTATCAGGAACCTACACTTGTGAGTCGCAAAGAAGAAAAAGTATTGCCTCGTCTGCCGATCTTTATGTTATAGGTAGGTAGGTAGGAAGGTACGCAGACAAAAATTATGAGGAACTCATATACATGCAGTATCCTTAACCTCTTATACATTGCCTTAATGTTAGTATAGTTCTTCCTTGCCTAAAATTTGTACTGGCTGGTTTTGTACTGGTTATTTCTATCATCAAAGATTCGCTCTTTCGAAAAGAGACAACACATTGACACTCTGTCAGTTAAGGCCGACGAGGAAATACAGAGTGCTGAAAGGGAAAAATATGATATTTAAAACAAAAAGCTTGAAAGAGGATATTCTATCTGGGGTAAATAATAAGCAAATCGTAATACAACGCATGATTTTCCCCCGCACACATACGATGATGAAGTTCTTATTTTACTTAAAATTTAAGTAATAAATGTATATATGACAGATAATCTCCCTGGTTGCTCAGTTTCTCCAAACCAACTGTGATAGAAGGCCATGTTACCGTGTTCAGATGCGAAATAGATTTACCGAATGAAGCACCAGGTAATCTAGTTTGGTTGAAACGTGGAGAAGAGTATTATCGAGGAGAAACGAACAATGCATTATGGATAACAAAGCTTGGAAAGTCTGACAACGACGCAGAATTTGACTGTCAGTTTCAGCACGAAACATTGCCTGAATCAAGATGGTCTACGGTGTCATGTGGAGAAAAGCTTGTATTGAATGTCCAAAGTAAGTGGTTTAGACTTTTCCCTTGTATTAGAGTATTTTCAGTGGTTGGCTAGAGTAAAGTTAGAGTAATCAGGTGAGCAAGAATCTACTCGGCTAGATTTCCATTCTGAGAGAGAGAGAGAGAGAGAGAGAGAGAGAGAGAGAGGAGAGAGAGGAGAGAGAGAGAGAGAGAGAGAGAGAGAGAGAGAGAGAGAGAGAGACGAGAGAGAGAGAGAGAGAGAGAGAGAGAGAGAGAGAGAGAGAGAGAGAGAGAGAGAGAGACAGAGAGAGAGAGAGAGAGAGAGAGAGAGAGAGAGCAACACTTTGCCTTCAACATTCGTTGCATATAAAAAGACCTAACTACTTGTCATCTTCATTCAAATTAGATGTCCCCAGTGTTTCCACAAGTTGGTGATTGTACAATCCTTGAAGGCAAATCAGCGACCGCTCATTGCAGCTCCATGATGGTAATCCTGGAGAAATAGCAGAGGTGAATGTGAAGAGTCCTAATGGAAGTTAATTTCACAAAATGACAATCTACTCCTTAAGTCCTTGACCAGACACGACTCCGGTCAATACACCTGCTATATGTCGAACGTATTTTACAACGGGAAAAGGGCACTGGTAAGCCTCTGTCGACGTTGATGTACAATGTGAGTGTAAATTTATGTTAAATATTGTACTTATGCAGTTATTTACATCAAAATGGTACATGCAGTGATACAAGTTCCCCACACGATGCATATTTTCTGTAGGTAAATAAGGACGGGAGTATTTTCATTTCGTAGACTTGATTGAAATTATAAGAGTGTAGTTTTTCAAGATTGATAAATATGAATTATCGATCAGATATGTCAAATGTCAGGATAAAGTTTTTCCTAAGAAAAATACCTAGAGGAGGAAAGTTATATAAAGTTTGAAGTGAAACTTAAAATGTTCATAATTATTAATCAGTTTTATAATTTCTCCTGCTACGTACAGATATGTCAAGTGTCACTATGACAGTGAATCCTGCGACGAATATCACAGAGGGCAATAATGTAACTTTTCACTGTAAAGCTGAAAATGGAAATCCCAACCCCTATCGGATTACTTTGTCACTAGGTGAAAAATATATTATCCATGAGGATGGACCGAATTTACAGCATACAATAAATAAAGTCAAAGGATCAGACAGTGGTATCTATAAATGCGTAGCATTGACGTACTTCCACGACGGTAGTCAAAAGTCTTCTTTTGCAGAACAGAAACTGACTGTAAACTGTGAGTACACGTTAAAAGTCTTCTCAAGTGGAAGCATGAAACTTAATCATTATTACTTCTAAATCCTAAACCGAAGAAAGGAGATATGTCAGAAATTAAATTCAGGTAGCGAGAGCTTTGTATATTCTAAATACCTTAACGGAGAACTAAGTTACCGTGCTAGACAACCCCATTCCCACGACCTTCATGCCGTGAGGCAGTTTCTTATTCGAGCTGTCGAATCACGAGCTGAGTACAGTCTATCTAGGAGTTATAGAACCGAGAGCTACCTCCACGGCACTATTCCCCAGTTGTACGACTCTAAACGGTCGTTATACCAAGCGATAAATTGAACCCCTTACGGTGGTTTTGCACTTTACCAATACAATATTTTTCAAAGGAAATATTATTAAAGAACTGAAAACCACATCGTTGTATAAATTTTCAAAAAGCAAATATATGTTTGGCTTATAATTATAAATGACGTCTGTCAACAATTATAAGCTTATTTCTGGGGTGGGCAGGTCGATTTGAAGAGCTCATTGTTTTGGCTGTCTCTGCTTGTTACTGAGCTGTATGATGATCGCGTGAATATTTTATTTATTCGGCGCCTTATTGCTAATAATTGATGTTTTTACTTAAGAAAGATAATTTAAGTAATTTAACATTTAAAAGTACAGGTACTTCTCTTTCTGGAAGATGTGTTGACCATGAAAAGGGCCGTTTACGGTTTGGGTTAGATGGCCGAGCTGGATGCTCACTGACTCTAGCTGTCTTCACTGTTGTCATTATATCACTGCCACACACGATTTTTACGTTGTGGAGATTGGGTGATATTGCTCGTCCGAAGTTCACTGCAGTACTCGTTCAATTACGTCTAAGTTGCAGTGCCAATTATCCCACCGACTGCCATTGTTGCCGCAGGATGTTGAAACGCGGTCGCGGAGATGACGTTGTTGCTGACTTTCGATGTCGAAGTTTTGTCAGAAATGACCGGCATGAGGTGCCGAACGCCTCATAAACGGGTCGCTGTTGTACGTTGTTGGCGTCTTCCGATCTGCCATTTCGTTTTCGTTCTAATAAGTGCAGGTTGGTTTTAAACATGAATATCGCGAGAGTATCTCTTACACCTGCTTCTGATCGTCCAGCGAATTCTCCGCGTAATGGTCACGCTTTGCACGTTTCGGTGACGGAGAGCTGCATAAGTTTTGTTGGGAGAACTCCGCTGTCATTCAGACGCCTGACGGTTGTTCGCCTCACGCTGTGGTTGGTTTTCTCACTTTCATATAGGCTTTCTTACAGGTCTTTAAAGGGTATCTTACTTGTGTCCTCCCATCGGTTGACGCTTGAACCATATAGGTATTATCGCTAGATAGAAGGGTCGTTCACTTGATGACCTGGCGGTCGACGAAGCACTTACTCTTTATACACGTGTACATACGAGACAGCGAGAGCGAAAAGGTCGTGCCGATCACATCTTTTTCAAAAAAGGAGCTCCTCCTCCCGTTCGGTTAATTCTTCGGCTGCATTTGGTTTATTGCCTATGCCCTGGGTCTTCAATTGGGCACGTTTTGCTCTCAACGTCGCCTGCGAATTGCTAAATCTCTATCGCGGTTGATCGAGAATTTTTAACCATTCTCACCGAGGAAGCGATCTATCCCATGCTGGTAGATCTCAGGCGAGTTTGGTTCCTACTCAGAATCGTCTTTTTGACGGACATCCGCAAAAACGCTACCGAGATAGCAGTCAAGACTCCTGGTAAATTCTGTATGTCGGTCGTGTTTCTGAATGTCGCATAGTACGCATCCACTTGTTGAACTGGTTTACGGTGCAATTTGTGGACTGCCACCGTACTTTTCTTCCTCTGTTCGGCGATTAGCTCTTGCTTGTCGGTCTACGAGAACTCGACGTAGCGCGATCGCAAAGGTCTAACGTTGGGGGAACGGGCTGCGTATAACGAGCTCCACACTCCCCCCTCCCAAATCATCTGTTCCCGTGGCTCTCGATTTCTCCATTAGACAGTATAGCTCGCGAATTCTTCGACGGGTTCTTCTTGATATTTACCAAGCCTGTAAAATATTCAGGCCATTCTAAAACAGCTTATCACAAACAAGTATCGCTTTAGTGTTCTCAACATCATGGTAAGCTGGGTACTATCAGAGGAGTGCTTCGCAAGCTCAGCTAGCCGTGCCGCGGTGATAGGAACGGTATGCCTTGCAGGAAAAAATCCGGTTGATGACGTACAACAGGGGTAATTCGTATTACCTATCTGTCCTCTTCTGCGTCACACACGTGGTGTTTTGGCCAGTTCATGTGATGTAACCTCAAATTTGATGAAAATTAAATAATTTTGCGGGGTTGTTTGTTCGTTTAGAAATATACATGACAGGTCAATAATACTGATAATACTTATCGGATAAAAATTGAAAAAGAATTATACTAGTATGTGTTTCCGTTGGTATGCCTCCAAAATTTAGGGCAGGTAGGAAAGGTTAACGGAAACAGTAATTCTATTCTATTTGTCCTGCTCGCTGACCATGGATACTTGAATTAGTTTATCGATTAACAAACGGTTTTGTCTTATTACTCAGATTCTCCGAAACCTGCAAGTAACAGCCTTACACGTTATACAGCTGCAATAGACGAAGTTGTTAAATTGATATGCAGAGTGGATGGTTTTCCCACCGCGACTCTTACATGGGAGGACACGGAGGGTGGCCTCATTTCACAAAACGACAAACAAAGACAAGTCAATGAGGAGATAGACGGAAACAACGTTACCAGTACGCTTAGGGTGTCTGTTGTTGATGAGTCTTACTACGGGGCGTACACCTGTATAGCAGCAAATGGAATATTACCGAACCTTATCCAAAACATGGAAATCGTTAGTAAAAGAATTTACATTTTCAAAGGTATGGTTTACATGTGTTTTGAATTAACGTAACGTGTTGACATGTTGAGTAATTACTGTCTGAATGCCAAGGGTTGTATTAATAAACACAGTAGAAGTGGAGGCAGGACAGTATGGTTTTTGTTTTTGAAGTCGCGGTGATGTACCCTGCCCTTTAAAAACGGCGAAAAATGAAGTTGAGACCGAAATTGGCGTTAACCCTTAAAGTGACAAAGTCGCCCATTTTTCATGAATTTTATTTGATACGAGATACTGTTTATATTGTTTGACATGTTGAAAGATACTGAATGAATGGCTGACCCTGCATATATTCGACCCCGGTTGTAGACAATTTAAATGAAACCATCGCGAGAATGAATTACTGGTCATGACCATTACTCATTCTCGTGCTGGTTTATAGCGTCTAAAACAGGGGTCGAACATTTGCAAGGTGACCCATTCATTCAGTATCTTTCAACATGTGAAACAAGATAGATAGTATCTCGTAACAAATAAAATTCATGAAAAATTGGCGACTTTGTTCAATTAAGGGGCACAGATATTAGCACTCTCGTTGTTGTTATTCCTTTATTCTTTGATCAAACTTTATGAACACAAATCACATTGCAGACGTTTTGTAGTTAATCTGACAAAAGATTCTAATCTCGACTAACATGGATGCCAAAGATATACTTAAATATATATTAAGAGGCTTTTTTCAATTTCAGCAGATTGTATATCAAAATAATGTAACTGTACAGACACAATTAAATTAGTCGATAAAATAAATAAAATTTTCGCCGAAAGAAGCTCATAAGTAATAAAAACACAACATGTAATGTCAAAAGAAGTCTGTATTACAAAATATTTCAGCTCCACAATATCAATTTTATTAACAGGTTTGTGCACTTTGTTCATATCAGCCTCTTTTTTTTCTCTAACTATATAAATTTACCATCATTTACTATTCTAGAATATTACCAAGTGGTATTATGGGTTATTGCAGTTGTGGTTTTCCTGACAGTTGCGATAGGTCTCCTTCTATGTTGTTGTCGGAAACTACATAGGAAGAATAACAAATCACATGAGTGGTAGGTAATTCAAGTGTTTGAAATATTCAGATATTGGTGATATACAGTTGCGTGAAATAGTAGAAGTAGAAAAAATATCAACCTGACAAAGGCTATGTACATTGGTTTCGGAAATACACTGAGAGCTGTAAAGCTAATTTTGTGTCTTTTACATTGTTTGATGTTTTGCATCTATACTTATTTGTTTGTTTTCATTTGCTACGGCTTACGGTGATGGAAGGTGAATATTTTTTATTGAGCAAATATTATTGGACCCCGATCAAAATTTCACAAATGTTTCACTAAAGTTGACGAAAAGTGGTAAAGAATTTCCAACTTGCTTCAATCACAGTTATCGGCATGGAACATCCAGTCACGAAGGATCGCATAAAATCGTCGGACATCGCGAGGGTAAGAGACACTTAGCTAGCGAAACCTTTTTTACATCTGATGTTTGAATCGGTAATGTTAAATTTTGTGCGATCTTAAAAAAAAAACCAAAAACATTTGGCGCCTTCAAAGCTCTACATTCTAATGTTCAACTTAGATGTCGTGAACAATGTTCGATGTACCAAAATAAGAATACACTCAGATTTTTATTATCAAACAACTAGTTTGGTTTCCGCCTTCAAATAATATATTTCTTTTGATACTAGCACCCGTTTAATACCATTACCCCTGTCCATGTTGTCGAATAATCACAGGTATTAAGAAATTATACGAACCACTACTAAAGAGAAGAAAGGAGAAAAAAGTACCGCACGAAGAGAAATCAGCTTATGATGCCGAAGATGGAGATGATAGAATCGACTCGGGCAGTACAGAATGTCAACGGAAAAAAGAAACATGGACATATGTAGCTTATGACAACGAGAAATACGCCACTAGCACTGAGCTAAATCCGGATTGTGTAAGTTCACGTCTTTGAAAAATTCATGGACACCTTAGCTTTGTGCTGCAAGTTCATGCAAAAACCCACGATATTTTTGATGAAATTTCAAGTTATAGCCTGGTAGACCTTTTACTGTTTGTCCAACTGCGGCGACCTACCTCTCTGCATTAATCATGTCTTGAAATTACAATCACTACGGCCATGGGCTGACTGACAATCTTTCTTTTTTTCTATTTAGGATGTTCAACAGACAAAGTCAGTGGCGTTTCAAATGTGCCCAGACTTAAAGTTGAAAAGCTGACTATTCGTAAAGACCAGGGCAAGGGCGATTTTAAAATTTCCTTTAATTCTGGCACACTTATTTTTCCCCTGGTTTTATGATGTAAACGAGGGATGTATATTAGGGTTACATCATACATTTTTGGTAAATATTGTGAAATGGTTTAGATATGCACTTTAGGGATTACAAATTATACGAACGTAAGATATTTATTTTGAAAGAAAATTTGGAGTTATTTGATATCCGTTCTATTTTTTGCATATTTTTACGGAATCAAATTCAAATACATTTTTTTTTTCAAATTGGTAAATTTATAACAACAATTTTTTTCACAATTTATTTATTTTTATGACTATTCAATAATCCTAATTAAGTTCAATCGTATTAGTAAAACCTATGCAAATTGTGTTTTAGTGGCAATTTATTGAGCGTAAGCAAAAATGTCGATTCAGGAGAGAGGACCTTCTATGCAGAAATACAGACAATCCAAACAAATGGATAATAACTGGAACCTCAATGATGCAGTTTTCAAGTCGAAAAAGTATCGAATATCAAACAGAGAGGTGTGTAAGAATTTTATTTAATCCAAAGAAATCGGTAATTTGCTCAGACTAATTTTGCAACTTAAGTGCAACATTTTCGGAGTCATTTTAAAGCTGTTACTGTCAATAAAAAGTTTTAACCTGTTATACTTTCAAAACCAAAATGCTGTATTTTTTCTGTAGATGTAACAAAGCCATGGCAACCGTTTGAATTTGAAATATAATGTAATTTGTTTTACTAGTGCCCCACTTGGAGCGTTGACCCCTGATTGTAATGATTTAGTAAACGATTTCTTTCAGATTTACTGAGCAATATCTGAGTAAAATAATATCCCTTCACTTTCGAAGCGCAAAATACCTGTAACGGAAAGGCGTTCCTTTCACTCTACTCAGGCATTGCATCCGGTTGATACGTTTCAATGACACATTAGATAGAGAATTTAACAATGACCGTAAAGAATTAATTTGGCTCTGCAGACGTTATGGCATGCGACGCCATTATTAATGACAACGTGGAATTTAGAGCTGCCTCAAAGTGTGTGTTTCAAGGCGGGCGGTAGCACTCTTTCAATTGCGTTCAGTCATTAGTGACAATTGTTGTACATTTCTTATTTTTAACTCAGAAAATTTAGACTTAGGAAAATATATTCACTCTTGGGGCCACTACTTTTTGTTATGTTATAAACGATATTTCACTGTTATGCAAAGATCTATCGCACCATCACATCCCTCGCTGACTGTGTCATGTTACAGCAAGATCTTGACAAATTTGCTCAATTGTGTAACAACTGGAAGCTGTCACCTAATATCAGTAAATGTAAATTTATCAGTTTTACACTTAAGAAAAGAATCATTTCCTCTCTTGATTACTCCATCAATGGTACTCCTCTTCAACGGATCTCTGTTGTCAAGGATTTGAGTATTTAAGAGCAGCTCAGGACATAAGAAAAGAACATTAGATGGCCACCGGCAGGAGAAAATAATGTTAAAATCCAACATATTGTACAGTATAAAGGCCTTCGCAAAAATCAAACTGCCATAACTCCTGCTCCACATACAAGTAATACAATACCCTGAACCTTGATTAACCTAATGGGTATATCTCATTTAGAAGACATTTTGTTTCTCTTTTGACAGTAAATAACGATACTATTTATACGATAAATGGCGGTCTTATTTTACTTTTCCCAGTTGATAAACAAATTTGAGCGTTAAAAATGTTCATGGCGTGACAAAAAATATGTAAGGACCGCATCAATTTCTGTGAAGTTGCCAGAGAGTGTAGAACGGAGAAGCATTGAAGTATTGTAAGATATTTCTTGGAGTTAAGTCATCAACCCCGGACGCCTGTGTGCTTGGTGATTGTGGCAGGTGTCCATTTTCTTAGTCATCGGGAAAAAAGTGATCTCATACTGGTTAAAACTTTAACAAATGCCACAAAACAAAAGAGCAAAGCACAGTTATAACCTTGCGGTGCGGCTAGATGACAATGGGAAAGAATCCTGGACAACACATGTCAAAAATATTTGTTTAGCCATGGGTTTGGGGAAGTTTGGTTATTTCAGGGGCCGGGGGATTTCAATAACTTCCTACAACTTTTCGTAACCAGAGCAAGTGATATTTTCAAGCAAACTGTGGTCAGAAGTCTGTACCAAAGATAAACTTCGTCTTTATAGAAATTTTAAGTTAAACTTTCTACCAGAAGATTACTTATTTATTGATATGCATATGAAATTTAGAAGATCAATTGCTTGTTTGCGGAGTTCGGGTCTTGGTTTAGAAATTGAAGAGGGTAGGGTTCGTGGTATTTCTCTTGAGGAACGCACCTGTAAGATTTGTGATTCGACAGAAAGTGAAAATGAACTTCACTTTATATCTGTCTGTGAGTAAGTGTAAAATGGCATCTTAAGTTCTCTCTTAATTTTGAAGTGCAAATCACCAAGACAACAAAATTTGGCTTGGCATGGTTGATTTAGAGAGTAGTGATTAAGGGTTTGGTGTTACTGTTGAAACGTTGTGACCCCGTCAAATACTTTGAGCATCAGATCACTAGGCTTGAAATGGCTCCCTGATCACGCCGGTCGACTAGTTGAAGCAGCGAATTGTATATAGCTGCAACAGGAATGTTTGGATCTGCCCGCCTTGTCCTTTTAAAAAAGATTATTGGAGCGACACACTTACCACTTGTGGAATCGATTTTGAGCTCTCCCGGGGTACACCTTGGGTATACAATTAAAAAAACATCTTGGACGCCAAAACTTGGCCCGGTCTCTTGGCTTTTCTCTGCGTGTGCCACCGCACTAGTATCAGTACAAGCTGGCCAAGGTCATGATGTCGACCCTACGATCAACACATCCCCACCTGCCAGAGTATATTGCTTTAATTTTGTGATCACCTTAAAACGTGGCAGTAGCTTGATTGTTATTCCTTCAAACTATGTTCTTGATATTTATATGCCCTCATACAACGGGCAAGCTTAAGTCCCGTCTAACCCTGACGACGTATAGGAACATTCCGAGCAAATGTGGCCACCACCCCACGCTTGCTTCTTCGCTGATAATGTGACCAATCCAATCGTGAACATTATTAAGGTAAGAAAACATTTGAGAGCATGCAGCGAAGCGTCAAACTATTTTTTTCTGTATACACGAGTGTACAAACTGAAGAAGGCCCCAAACCTGAAACAGACTGGATGAAGTCCATCGGAAGGTTGATTGAAAATTGTCGGTTGCGAAGCTATGGCGAACTGTATACTTTGTATCGGTAGAGTCGCGCACATACTACATTTACAGTCAGCGAGCCCGCGACAAAATTTATTGCCGGTTAAAATGCCTAACCATGAAGTCTTGGTTATGAAAAGTAATGTTTGCAGAAAGCTGTTAAGACAATATAATCGAACGATTGAACGGAATTACATATACCTCATCAGAGTCTACATTGGGTGAAAGCCAATTGAAGACCGAGGTTTCGCTGCTAATGTTCGCCATTAAACTAACCGTTCCTCAATTAATTACGGTGTACACAAAAATAAACCATATTCCTATGACAAGTTTTAGACAACCTCATGAATGCCGTGCTGTGGTGTACACTATCATGTCCAAGATGAACGCATTTTCTTTCGACACATACAGGGAGTGCGCAATGTAATGGCCAGGGCATGTTGTTGTTAAAATACAAGAGCCCTTTGTCCAAAGGCTACGTACATGCGCGCGGTCGTCGTCTGGATCTGGCCAAAACGCTGAACTCGCCCCTGTTATGACTCTTTACACAGTGAATATTAATATGTAGGGTGGCGAGCCTTACGCCCTTTCTTCGATGCGCATCCGATTCTACATGTTCTGGCCGAAGACTGTCACGTCGGCGTCGGTGCAGCACGTGCGCTCACTATCACACATAGCGCATACAAACTTTATCGAAGCGAAGCAGTAAATACATCGCTCAAAACTGGACGAAAGACAGTCTCGGGTGCAATTCTGTCGAACCAACAGAGATAGCTATGTGATAACTTGCTGATAGCCTTGGGCTTGTAGCAGTAGAACCTTGTACGTACTGTAATCAGTGACCTCTGCTACTGGATACCATGGATACAGCTTATCATGCCTAGCCCCGAAGCAATGTCGTACCATGAATTGCAAAAGACATTGTGTTGATACGGTTGTTGCATCATAGAAACTTCAAGCGCGAGAAAGACAAAACAAATATTCATCTGTAGCCGGTCATACTTTCCTGTGCTGTCGATTATCCCTCTTTAAAAGTGTTCAAACGAACTTTTCTCAACAAGACAGCCCCGCCTTCGAAGCAAACATTTTAATTATGTCTTCGATTTATAAGAGAGGCTCAGAACATAAATGTAGAACAGTAGATGCTACCCGGTAAGAGGAAATAATTTCAAAATCAAAGAATTTGTAGAGTAAAGGGGTCTGATTAAAAAATCAAGCTATCATCAGCTCTTGCATATCCCATACAAATAATAAAATATCACCAAGGACCTTTCTTAACTTAAAGGCATCTGATTTTACTCTTTTCTATGATGGTCACATCAGTTACATTGCGATGTCGAGTTGCAACCAAAGAATTACAAATTTTTAAGACAGACTATTGTGCGACTTACATTCACGTTTACGTAAAAGGAATTACGTCTTTCAAATAGCAGGTGATCCCTAAATAAGCTCCAGATTAAGTTTATTGAGTGTACACGTTTGTGGCCTTTGCTAAATGAGAAAGGAATTTTAGTGATTGTGGCAGCATTTACGCATTTGAAAGGAATGACAGGTCTTCCTTTTGTAATGCAGTGTTAACTTCTTTTGAACGCAAGTACTGACCAACGCACAAACCGGTACGTTCGTAAGAAGATTGGATTGTGCAGTTTCCAGCAGGGTAGAGATTCGTCTATGCTGTAGTGGAATAAACTTACAATCTTCATACGATTGAACTAAACATGACTACGAGCTAAATAATATGTATCGATGTAGGCAATCGTACGGTTCTTGTCATGTATTTTGCTCGAGGCCGAAAACAAATTACATAGTTGGTAAATATGTAGGTGGCATTAAGACTTAAATATGAAAGTCTGATTACATCCCATCTACTTCATTAGTTTGTTATCCTGTTTTTGTTACATAAACTTCCTAACGTTAAAGAATTTGACTTCTCCTAACGTGTGAGAAATTAGCAACCGTCCTTTTTAATCTATTCTAACCTGATGGTAAATGTTATCCTTCAAAGCAAGCATTATGATTTTAAGGATTTCAAATTTACCAAACTTTGTTTACTGTTGGCAGGGAATAGCTGGCGAGAGGATGTCGGGATAAACAGTGTAGAGTGCACCCTACCTCTTTCCACCATTCCTCCCAAAGTTCCAAGCCCCCGTTCTTAACACTTTTTGTTTATCGCTCATTTTAGAAAGAAACTTTTCGCATCATTTCTAAACGTACATCTATCCGTGGCTTTACGACTTGTAAAATGGCGCCCTTTACCCTGTGTACCTATCTAGACATGTATATAGTGTACTGACAGCTCAACGCTAAAGTAAACGTAAGACCGAAAATGATAAGTGTTTAATTAGGCTTAGTAGATATTTACCAGAAAAAATGTGATCCTGGACACCTTCACGACTAGTATTTATATATCAAGTGAGAAAAATTGCGTATGCTTTGCTGTGTAAACTGTAAAAAATATGGGCGATAGATCTTCTTCAATATTTTAATGGAAATTGTATGCAAAGTATTAATAGTCAAATCGACGGTCCTATCTCATCTTGTAACATTTCACAGAGTAAACCAGTCCTAACGTGTCGAAGTATAGCTAACATGAAATTGATTTTGTAAGCTAAGTTCTTCCACAATGCGTACAGTCACGTATCAATTGTAGTAGAACTGAACAGACAGAAACAGGCTAGACTTTAAGGTCAGGGGTACCGCTGGGTAAAGCGTTATTTTTTGCCGCTGTGAGTTTTTATGATGTGACTGATAAGACGATAAAAACCGTCTCGAATTGTGGTACCAACATGTACATAGTTCATGAATTGTTATGTTTACCTACTTACAAATGATAAGTTTGACGCTGATACATCAACGCGTAGACAGTGGAGTTACCTATGTCTATGCTCCACGTTTGACGGCTACGTTCAACACGATTGAACTAAATTGGGATAATTGGATTGGCAGAATTTCTCAAGAATGTTTAGAATTTTCTCTAATTTTACACCATATTTGCTCACCATCTTTAAAATTTTATACACAATTTGCGATGCTGTTGAAATCTTATGAGTAAGAATCAGTGCATGATAGTATCTAATGCAATTTTGTTCAAAACATATGAACAATATTCACATTTGGATGAAAATATGAGAGTTTGTCTGTAGTTTCTTCATTACTGAAACACTAGTAATAATGTCAGTTTGTCATTTTTCCTCGACCAAAATGAAGCTTTTCGATTGATTTACAGTTAAGTCAGTCAGGGTCTTTTAAAATGTGCCCTGACTCAATTTTGTGTTTATGAAGCCTTAAATTCATGAAAAAGTCAGGGGCATTTCAAAAGTGCCCTGACTCAAAATTCGTCAATTAGAGAAATCTTAAGCATTTGCCTCGTTTCTTCAGTACATTTACACAAAAATGAACTTATTTTCATAAAAATGAATCCGATGAAAGAGGTATGCAATAATCGTTGTGTTTTCGTTGTTTTGTCCGATGAGAACAATATTTCAAATTTACACTATTCTATCATTTTGTAAATTTCAGCTGTAAAAATTTCGATTTCGTTACATTTTCGTAATAATTACTCTCATCCAATTTTCCCAAATTAGTTCCAATCGTGTTGTTCATATGTTTCGTTAGAAAATAAATGGACTGCACCTAACATACTCTGTTGAAATCGGCGCCAATCAGTATTAGTGTAAATGTTTTTACTCCAGAAATTATTATTCACGAATGTTATTTGCAGTGTTGTTCCCTAACCTTTGACATTTACATGTCAGAGGCTTTCACGGTATGATCTGAAACTTTGTCACGGCATAATCGTGAATTAGACCGAGACCACGACCATGGCTAGCCAACATTCATTTTGTATTGTGTTCAGTCTTCAAACTCCATGCTTATTATTCGGGCATACTTTATACTAGTTTGGTTTTTTTTGTGATTACTACTCATTTGGTAGATCACATCACCTGCATTTATCATCACGACGGAATTGATTGAATTAGGCTCAATTCAACTAAAACTTTTCACATTCCTCCGTTGCGAAGTTTGTTGAATGTCGTCTAAAGCCTTATATAAATTGGCCGCCTCTACATTTTCATTGTAGCCAAGCGCTGTTCTTGTCTGACGACTAATGTTACGTTATGAAAGTGTAATACCCTTACGCCAAATTAATCAAATTCTTTGTTTTGCGTCCACTCTAAATGGGAAAAGATACGCGTCTAAGCGGCTGAAAAACACACACAAGAAAATTAACGCAATGTAATTTGATTGCAGCAAATAAAAAATTGTAACATCATTTTAGCTCAGAAAAGCTGAGCGGTTATGTCTTTAAATTTTCTATTCAAAAACACTGAGTGTGTTTTTCATGAAAACTTTTAAAAACCTAAGCGGGCGGGGACGCAAAACAAAGAATTTAATTACTTTTGCCTCATTACGGGTGATGTGTTGCTAAGTCTCGTCTTACTTATCATAAAACGTTGTTCTTGGTGTGGAGGAATGCGTGTAGAACGGCATCTTCGTCAATGGAGCAGGGATCAGAGTCAAAGACGTCACTAACAGTTTCAAACAAAAAAGTTCGGCAAATGAAATGATATGCCCAAAACATTGTATACAAGGTGCAAAATATTTGATGTGTGTACACTGCTATAAGATCATCTTATCTTTGTTTTCGACAGCATAAATAAAACAAGCTGACTCTGACACAAATTGACCTATGGTAGCAATGCAGAGAAATTGCAAAGTACGGTTAACCAAAGGGCATGAACTTTGGTGATGTAGATATTTAACGTCAACAAGTATCAACAAGCATCCGTTCATGTAGAATGAATACAGTGCAGCACGTGTATTTCCGTTACTATGAGTTTAATTCCATTCTTAACACAGGCTGTGTTTTGGGTAAAATAAATCTATTTCGTAAAATTTCAGTCATTCCCATTCAAAATTGTGTTGCACATAACCAACATAGTGTTTACAAAGCAATTTATTATCAAACATAACATGGAAACCCCCTCATCAACTATGTATTGTTTACAAAACAGAGAATCTACAATTTTGTATGCTAGCAATAATGTACTCGAGGGATGAAGAGGGAACATATACTTGGGTAAAAACAATATTTTTCATATTCATGATCAAAATTAATCTAAGTCGAAAACTTTACACTACTTTATGAAATTTTATGTATCATTTGAAATACAAGCTGTACACAGAAAAAAACAAACAAACTGTAGTCTGGCAAGTATGAATTCCAACTTTTCCCCATACAGAAACTGGCCTGCTTGGGATTATAACACATGTACTAATACTACTGCTCTCGATGTTTATAAGACTTGGTTCAAGTCTGTGATTTGTGAATGTTTGAATGGGATCAACGCGATTCTTTGTGTTCTGTTTTCATGTGAAACGCGTGAATGGGGATGAACGCGATGAGTGGAGTGAACTTTATCTCGGAATCACAGACTTGGCTTTCTTGCACGATCTGCATTGTTATGAATTATTGATGAGATGGCGTTTTTACTTACTGATCTTTATTCATAAGATGACACGATCGTATCTGGCCTATTGGGAGGAGTTACCTCTCGATACCCCCTAAGATATAGTACACAGCTTTCAGTCTGTTCAGTCATCTTTCATTCAACTTCTAGGCTTGCTTCTTCACAAGAGCGTTATGTGGAGGATATTTCAATAAGTACAGTTTTAGCCTGTTTTCTTACATGTCCAAAGCGATGAAAATCAGAACAATGTGGGGCAACGTCGTACGTCAGTGATTTACCGCTGCCAGTTAATGTCCAGACGAACAGATTTTCCAAGAATATAACTTTCGACAACTTTTACCTAGTAATGATTTGCGATGCTCAACCGATCAGTTTTAAAATGCAATCGATGTGCGAACTTTATTCCATTAGCTAAACATGTAACGTACTCGATGTCGATGTCGTTGCGTTCTTCCTATCGGCCAGAATAACCGGCGCAGGGCTGTCAATCATTTTGTATTTGCTTTACGTCTCTGTGTACACAGTCCGTCTAGACGCCGGTACAGTGCAATAGGACTACAAGAAGTGGAAGTCAGTAAATCCGGCAAAAACTAACTCACTACTGCGCAGACTCAAATGTAACACGTTCACTCGCTACCAAAACCTTGCCTCAGCTGCCAAATTCCAAATAGATTTGCATGAAAGAGGAGGGACACAAGAGAAACTAGTACAAATTATTTTATTTTTTAGATATTCACCGACTTGAACCAAGTCTAGATGTTTATCTACATATGTTAGATCAGCCCAATGTTTTGACACCTTTCACGAAGCGAGTGTGTGATTGGATAAAATGGCTTTTCTAGCATTTCTTATTACCCTAGGCCTATGTACTGGTCAGACATCATGCTGTCTATAGTGATTCTAAACTACAAAAATGGTTACACCACTATAACGTTTCGTTTGAGACTCCATGCCGAGTTCTTTTTCACTGGGTTCTGACATAGGGGTGGATTTAGATCAGACGCTACAAGACGGCAAACGATACAGAATTGTGTGACATACATTAGAACTGAACATTCATCTACATTGAAACATCGAATATATTGTACAGTACAGCGGTCGAAAAATCCGAACTAGGGTCATATGTTTTCACCGTGACGTGACTCAATCGCCACGCTAAAACCCCGGTGTTCCGAGAACATAGACGACATTAGAGAGAGGCCGTCGGGGGGGGGGGGGGGCTAGTACTGCAACAAATAGACATAAAATTGTTCAAGTTGTGATGGTCATATCAGTTCAGTAAAGCTGAAAAAACAATCAAATTTGCAACACACATGGATGGGCAGAAAAAAGAAAACTAAATTCCATGGTGTCCAATCAATCCACATAGTGGATCGATGGAGTAAAAAACTATTAATGTCCCCTACATCATGGACAAGGTCTGTGCCTATATGGGAGGTAACATTATTCTCTTCTGACTACATTGTTAGTCATGGAGCTCATTCTCACACACTTTTAGAGGGGACTGTGCATGGAGCAAGGAGCGGAGCTAGTACCTCCATGCTATACAGCAAGCATTGTGGAATCAAAAATATATTTCTTGGTCATTACATGCCCGAGTTTCGAATGTCATTACAAACTGCTTTGCTAGTCTGCATAGTTTCCGTGTTTGGTGAACGTTGGTGTCGTAATTGAAGGGAAATTAGTCAAACCAACAAATTTGTCCTGCTTTATTCGGAATCGCAACTGTCTTACAACGAGTACGGAACCAGCTCCATGCAAAGAGTAATCTTAATTCGCTGCCCACATGAGGTAGGTGTCAACCTTATGTAATAGCCATTCCCAAGATTTCCAATCGAAAAAATTTTTGTGCATAAACAAGAAAGTAAACTCTTAAATTTTAATAAACGTGGTGGGAATTGCCGATTTGCCGAAAATAGGCCATAGCCACTACTTCTAAATCTGTTTGGGGGAAAAACTGTTTTGTCCGAATTTCAGTTCGCAGTGTTTACTTAAATTTCTACCCAGGGTTAATTATTACCCAGCTGGTTTTCAAAATTGGGGCTTAGGTTATCATTCACTAAGTTCAGCTATATATCTTTTAATGGCGTTTTGTTTGCGATGTTGATAACGACTCGGGGAATATTTGTATGAGTGCTTTGTGAACTGATCCACACCGCCTGGAGAGGTCGCAGGCAGACACCTTCAACAGCTTACCTTTAATACGAAAAAGCTACTTTTTTCTACATGAAGAGACTTCGTCAGGTTTATTGGATTGTGATATCTTCGCTGGGTGACTCGATTCCGTACGTTGTTATTTCGCAACCGATCGACAATTATCTCAAAATTGTATCCTTTTCTGTAGCTCTGCAGATGGATAGAATTATCTTGAGTCTGACTTCAACGGAGTTAGGTGCGGAATTGTGTCTTTTCCTGAAAGCCATTTCTAAACTACGTGTATTCCCTATGGGAGCTAAACTAGCTAAAAACGATAAACAACGGCAAAAAAAACGATAATTATCACTTTCTAAATAGCGCTCAAAGTTTAGAAATTAGCTGTAGTTTAGAAAGTTTAGAAAGTCAGGCCTTAGGTTGAAATTATTTTTCCAAGGATATATCGGATAAAAACGATAATTATCACTTTCTAAATAGCGCTCAAAGTTAGAAATTAGCTGTAGTTTATAAAGTTTAGAAAGTCGGGCAGTAGGTTGAAATTTTTTTCCAAGGATATATCGGATAAAAACGATAATTATCACTTTCTAAATAGCGTTCTAAGTTTAGAAAATATCTGAAGTTTAGAAGTCGGGCCTTAGGTTGAAATTTTTTTCCAAGGATATATCGGATAAAAACGATAATTATCACTTTCTAAATAGCGTTCTAAGTTTAGAATTAGCTGAAGTTTAGGAAGTCGGGCCTTAGGTTGAAAAATTTTTTCCAGGATATATCGGATAAAAACGATAATTATCACTTTCTAAATAGCGCTCAAAGTTTAGAAAATTAGCTGTAGTTTATAAAGTTTAGAAAGTCGGGCCTCAGTTTAAAAAAATTTTCCAAGGATATATCGGATAAAAACGATAATTATCACTTTCTAAATAGCGTTCTAAGTTTAGAAATTAGCTGAAGTTTAGAAAGTCGGGCCTTAGGTTGAAATTTTTTTCAGGATATATCGGATAAAAACGATAATTATCACTTTCTAAATAGCGCTCAAAGTTTAGAAATTAGCTGTAGTTTACAAAGTTTAGAAAGTCGGGCCTCAGGTTAAAAAATTTTTTCCAAGGATATATCGGATAAAAACGATAATTATCACTTTCTAAATAGCGTTCTAAGTTTAGAAATTAGCTGAAGTTTAGAAAGTCGGGCCTTAGGTTGAAATTTTTTTCCAGGATATATCGGATAAAAACGATAATTATCACTTTCTAAATAGCGTTCTAAGTTTAGAAATTAGCTGTAGTTTAGAAAGTCGGGCTTGGAGTGGAAAAAGTTTCCCAAGGATATATCAGATAAAACGATAATTATCACTTTCTAAATAGCGCTCAAAGTTTAGAAATTAGCTGTAGTTTATAAGTTTAGAAAGTCGGGCCAGGTTGAAATTTTTTTCCAAGGATATATCGGATAAAACGATAATTATCACTTTCTAATAGCGTTCTAAGTTTAGAAATTATCTGAAGTTTAGAAAGTCGGGCCTTAGGTTGAAATTTTTTTTCCAAGGATATATCGGATAAAAACGATAATTATCACTTTCTAAATAGCGCTCAAAGTTTAGAAATTAGCTGTAGTTTATAAAGTTTAGAAAGTCGGGCCTTAGGTTGAAATTTTTTTTCCAAGGATATATCGGATAAAAACGATAATTATCACTTTCTAAATAGCGTTCTAAGTTTAGAAAATAGCTGAAGTTTAGAAAGTCGGGTCTTAGGTTGAAAATTTTTCCAAGGATATATCGGATAAAAACGATAATTATCACTTTCTAAATAGCGTTCTAAGTTTAGAAAATAGCTGAAGTTTAGAAAGTCGGGCCTTAGGTTGAAATTTTTTTTCCAAGGATATATCGGATAAAAACGATAATTATCACTTTCTAAATAGCGCTCAAAGTTTAGAAATTAGCTGTAGTTATAGTTTAGAAAGTCGGGCCTCAGGTTAAAAAATTTTTTCCAAGGATATATCGGATAAAAACGATAATTATCACTTTCTAAATAGCGTTCTAAGTTTAGAAATTAGCTGAAGTTTAGAAAGTCGGGCCTTGGGTTGGAAATTTTTTCCAAGGATATATCGGATAAAACGATAATTATCACTTTCTAAATAGCGCTCAAAGTTTAGAAATTAGCTGTAGTTTATAAAGTTTAGAAAGTCGGGCCCAAGGTTAAAAAATTTTTTCCAAGATATATCGGATAAAAACGATAATTATCACTTTCTAAATAGCGTTCTAAGTTTAGAAATTAGCTGAAGTTTAGAAAGTCGGGCCTTAGGTTGAAATTTTTCCCAGGATATATCGGATAAAAACGATAATTATCACTTTCTAAATAGCGTTCAAAGTTTAGAAATTAGCTGTAGTTTAGAAAGTCGGGCTTGGAGTGGAAAAAGTTTCCCAAGGATATATCAGATAAAAACGATAATTATCACTTTCTAAATAGCGCTCAAAGTTTAGAAATTAGCTGTAGTTTATAAAGTTTAGAAAGTCGGGCCTTAGGTTGAAATTTTTTTCCAAGGATATATCGGATAAAAACGATAATTATCACTTTCTAAATAGCGTTCTAAGTTTAGAAATTAGCTGAAGTTTAGAAAGTCGGGCCTTAGGTTGGAAATTTTTTTCCAAGGATATATCGGATAAAAACGATAATTATCTCTTTCTAAATAGCGCTCAACGTTAGAAATTAGCTGTAGTTTATAAAGTTTAGAAAGTCGGGCCTTAGGTTGAAATTTTTTTTTCAAGGATATATAGGATAAAAACGATAATTATCACTTTCTAAATAGCGTTCTAAGTTTAGAAAATAGCTGAAGTTTAGAAAGTCGGGTCTTAGGTTGAAAATTTTTTCCAAGGATATATCGGATAAAAACGATAATTATCACTTTCTAAATAGCGTTCTAAGTTTAGAAATAGCTGAAGTTTAGAAAGTCGGGCTTGGGTTGAAAATTGTTTCCAAGGATATATCGGATAAAAACGATAATTATCACTTTCTAAATAGCGCTCAAAGTTTAGAAATTAGCTGTAGTTTATAAAGTTTAGAAAGTCGGGCCTCAGGTTAAAAAATTTTTTCCAAGGATATATCGGATAAAAACGATAATTATCACTTTCTAAATAGCGTTCTAAGTTTAGAAAATAGCTGAAGTTTAGAAAGTCGGGCCTTAGGTTGAAAATTTTTTTCCAAGGATATATCGGATAAAAACGATAATTATCACTTTCTAAATAGCGTTCTAAGTTTAGAAATTAGCTGAAGTTTAGAAAGTCGGGCCTTAGGTTGGAAATTTTTTTCCAAGGATATATCGGATAAAAACGATAATTATCACTTTCTAAATAGCGTTCTAAGTTTAGAAATTAGCTGTAGTTTAGAAAGTCGGGCCTTAGGTTGAAATTTTTTTCCAAGGATATATCGGATAAAAACGATAATTATCACTTTCTAAATAGCGTTCTAAGTTTAGAAATTAGCTGAAGTTTAGAAAGTCGGGCCTTAGGTTGAAAATTTTTTCCAAGGATATATCGGATAAAAACGATAATTATCACTTTCTAAATAGCGCTCTAAGTTTAGAAATTAGCTGAAGTTTAGAAAGTCTGGCCTTAGGTTGAAAATTTTTTCCAAGGATATATCGGATAAAAACGATAATTATCACTTTCTAAATAGCGTTCTAAGTTTAGAAATTAGCTGTAGTTTATAAAGTTTAGAAAGTCGGGCCTTAGGTTGAAATTTTTTTCCAAGGATATATCGGATAAAAACGATAATTATCACTTTCTAAATAGCGTTCTAAGTTTAGAAATTATCTGAAGTTTAGAAAGTCGGGCCTTAGGTTGGAAATTTTTTCCAAGGATATATCGGATAAAAACGATAATTATCACTTTCTAAATAGCGCTCAAAGTTAAAAAATTAGCTGTAGTTTATAAAGTTTAGAAAGTCGGGCCTTAGGTTGAAATTTTTTTTCCAAGGATATATAGGATAAAAACGATAATTATCACTTTCTAAATAGCGTTCTAAGTTTAGAAAATAGCTGTAGTTTAGAAAGTTTAGAAAGTCTGGCCCTAGGTTGAAAAATTTTTCCAAGGATATATCGGATAAAAACGATAATTATCACTTTCTAAATAGCGTTCTAAGTTTAGAAAATAGCTGTAGTTTAGAAAGTCGGGCTTGGAGTGGAAAAATTTCCCAAGGATATATCGGATAAAAACGATAATTATCACTTTCTAAATAGCGTTCTAAGTTTAGAAATTAGCTGTAGTTATAAGTTAGAAAGTCGGGCCTGCAGTTAAAAAATTTTTTCCAAGGATATATCGGATAAAAACGATAATTATCACTTTCTAAATAGCGTTCTAAGTTTAGAAATTAGCTGAAGTTTAGAAAGTCTGGCCTTAGGTTGAAATTTTTTTCCAGGATATATCGGATAAAAACGATAATTATCGCTTTCTAAATAGCGTTCTAAGTTTAGAAATTAGCTGTAGTTAGAAAGTCGGGCCTTGGAGTGAAAATGTTTCCAAGGATATATCGGATAAAAACGATAATTATCACTTTCTAAATAGCGCTCAAAGTTTAGAAATTAGCTGTAGTTTAGAAAGTTTAGAAAATCGGGCCCAGGTTAAAAAAATTTTTCCAAGGATATATCGGATAAAAACGATAATTATCACTTTCTAAATAGCGTTCTAAGTTTAGAAATTAGCTGAAGTTTAGAAAGTCTGGCCTTAGGTTAAAAATTTTTTCCAAGGATATATCGGATAAAAACGATAATTATCACTTTCTAAATAGCGTTCTAAGTTTAGAAATTAGCTGAAGTTTAGAAAGTCTGGCCTTAGGTTGGAAATTTTTTCCAAGGATATATCGGATAAAAACGATAATTATCACTTTCTAAATAGCGTTCTAAGTTTAGAAATTAGCTGAAGTTTAGAAAGTCGGGCCTTAGGTTGAAAATTTTTTCCAAGGATATATCGGATAAAAACGATAATTATCACTTTCTAAATAGCGCTCAAAGTTTAGAAATTAGCTGAAGTTTAGAAAGTCGGGTCTTAGGTCTTAGGTTGAAACCAGTTGTGTGTCTTGAAGACAAATGTAAATACCGTAAAAGTAACCAGACTGCCACAGTTCAAATGACCAAGGTGTGTTGGGATTATCTTAGTTCCACGACAGGAGCAGATTAAGTAATGATGCAAATTACTGCTAATGGCCTTATCAAACGTGTTGCCCCTGTGGTTGCCATCACCTGGCAGCTGCGTGCTCGCAGTAAATATGGCGTCATTAAGAAATCCGGGCCTGAAGTGAAACTTTTTTCCAGAATAAATCGGATGAAAATCTGCGAGCTTGTAGCAGCATTATTGTAGAACCAGGAAAATACTATCAGTTTTCCCCTGAAGTAAGTTTTACAATCGAAATCTCAAATGTGATGCCCGAGATACTATACCTTCTGCTCATTGCATTAGGCAAGAAGTATAATGTTACGAAGTAGAGAAATATGACAGTGAGTCAGCTTAAAACAAAATTTGTGAAGAAAAATTGTAAATGTTTGTTTTTCAAGGTCTGTCAAGCAACCTCCCGGCTAGTGTATATTGCAAATAAACCAGCTGTGTGACGTGAAGACGAATGTAAATAAAAGTGACCATATTGCCAAACTTAAATGACCAAGGTGTGTTGAGATTATCTTTGTCCACAACGATCGCGTCCATTTGTGCTGATTAATGCAAATTTATGCTAATGGTCTTATCAATTGTGTTGCCGGCCAGGCCGCCATCTCCCAGCTGCGTACTCACAGTAAAAGATTGGATCATTCAAAAAATTTCCAAGGATATATCGGATAAAAACGTTGGTACACCATTTCTGTTGTCATCTGTATATTCCCTAGTGTTTCAAGGGGAAAAGTGTGAGCTTGTAGGAGCAGTCTTGTAGAATCTGGAAAATACTATCAGTTTTCCCCAGAAGCAAGTTCTAAAAGCCAATGCTGAAATGTGACTTGTCCAATAGACCGACGAGATAGTACCTCCAAATTAATGCATTGGCCCTATCAAAAGTGTTGCCGGCCAGGCTGCCATCTCCAGGCTGTGTGTTCACCGTGAAATGTGAAGTGCGTGAGATGAAGTCCCGCAAACTTTTCCAAGAATATGTCGGAAAAAAGGCTGATACAACGTTTCTGTTGTAATCTGTATATTCCCAAGTGTTTTTATTAAAGTAAAAAGTGTGAGTATGTAGGAGTTTTCTTGTAGAACCTGGAAAATACTATCAGTTTCCCTCAGAAGTAAGTTTTAAAATCCAAAGCTCAAATGGGACTTGTCCAATAAACCAAAAATGGAACAATACTACCACAGTTCTAATGACCAAGGTGTCAATTTGTGCTTCAAGTTAATGCTAATGAGGCATTGATAAGGCTATTAGCATTAATTTGCACCACAATGGACACGATTGTCGTGGAACTATCTGACCTCTTCTTGTCTGTGTCTGAACACACCTTGGTCATGCGAATTGTGGCAGTATGGTTATTTACATTCGTCTTCACGTCACACATCTGGTTTATTTGTCATTAACACTAGCGGTGGCTATTTGACAGTCTTTGTTTTTGACGGTCAAAGAAAAAACATTCACAATTTTCGTCATCGCTCACTCAGAGCCACATTTCTCTACTTCATGACATTCAATTCTTGCCCGTTGCAATGGTCAATTCAATAAGGGGTGCTTTTCTCGCGGCTTTATGGAAAAAATCACATTTGAGCTTTGAATTTGCCGCTTGGCAAAACTGATACAGTATTTTCCTGATTCTATCCGACATATCCTCGAACAAATGTTTTTCACCCAAGGCCCGACTTTCTAAACTTCAGCTAATTTCTAAACTTAGAACGCTATTTAGAAAGTGATAATTATCGTTTTTATCCGATATATCCTAGAACAATTTTTTTCACCCAAGGCCCGACTTTCTAAACTTCAGCTAATTTCTAAACTTAGAACGCTATTTAGAAAGTGATAATTATCGTTTTTATCCGATATATCCTCGAACAAATTTTTTCACCCAAGGCCCGACTTTCTAAACTTCAGCTAATTTCTAAACTTAGAACGCTATTTAGAAAGTGATAATTATCGTTTTTATCCGATATATCCTTGGAAAAAAATTTCAACCTATATCCCAAAACTTTTTCCACTGCAAGCCCGACTTTCTAAACTTCAGCTAATTTCTAAATTTAGAACGCTATTTAGAAAGCGATAATTATCGTTTCTGGCTAAACTTTCTAAGTTTAGATTTAGATTTAGACAATGCTAATTTAGCTTTCTAAACTTCCAGCTAAACTAGCTAAAAACGATAAAAACACAATTCCGCACCTTAATGCTTCAACGCTATATATTCAATGATAAAGTTTTGATCGATGGCGATAGCGAGTATGTGTGTACAAATTCATTATGAACTCTACAGCCTGTGGAAGGGTGGCAACATAGTTCGGCTATTATATCAATCTTTTTTTGTTAAGAGTGGAGATTCAGCCGAAAGATATTGACTGAGTTAGACACTGAAAAATTAACTGAATTTACCTATTCGATACTGCAAATACAAGTCATATTTAAATACATCAGTTTGCCGCTCCTAATGTCAAATCCAAGGAAATTTGGTGTCCTCAGCCAAATCAATTTGACTTAGTTCAACGTAAAATGTTTTCTCTGCATGTCTAGACGGCCGAAGAAGGGTTAAGTTAGGACACGTAAATACAAGAACCTTCACGAGTGGAGCTAGACTTGGTTCAAGTCTGTGATTTGTGAATGTTTGAGTGGAGTGAACGCAATGATTTATATTTTGCTTTCATGTGAAACGCGCGCGTGAGTGGACGCGATGAGTAGGGTGAGCGCGATGAGTGGAGTGAACGCTATACAGCGGAGTTTCACCCGGAATCACACGAATCCGGCAGAAACTAACTCACTACTGCGCAGACTCAAACGTGACGCATTCAATCGCTGGGAAAACCTGGCGTGAGCTGCCAAATTCCGGATAGGTTTGTACGAAATAGGAGAGACACAAGAGAAACTATTATAAATGATTTTATTTTTTTAAAATTCACCGACTTGAACCAAGTCTACAGTGGAGCCTCAGTATTCTTATTTGTCATTCCAGCTCTTGATTACGATCATGGCACAAAAATAAAGAGGTTAGACATCGACACACAGTAATATTCGGAGCCAATGTGCCCACCGGAGAAAGTAACCATCTTACTGCAGCCTTCCATTTATTGGCAATATCTCTTAAAAAGGGAACAAACAATCAGTTATCACTAATCTGCACTGCTTTCGAAACAAAATTTTATCACTCTCTCCAATAAATTATCTTTGTTTAAGTTAAATCGTCGTTCATGACTCTAACTTAGTCGAATTTATGTGGGCGGCCAAAGAAATACACGTTCCAATCTTCGCTGTCGGGTAATTTGTTTGTTCAAACTTGTTGACAAAATATGTAACATCATAACACCGTCCGGTTTCGATAAGTTGACATCACGAGACGACTATAGCATGTCGTGCTTCAAACGTATGTAAATTGGACAATAAAGTTTGCCCGACTTCATGTTGGACAATATTTCTTGAACCTCTAATGAAAGAGAACAAGTGTTAGGGTATGTTTCCAAAGTCAACGACTGTTTCTTTTAGTAAATTTCCGTTTATTTTACTGGTCAAGCATTAGGGTGTCACTCTATGACCCCATGTCTTCGTCTACGAGCTTTGAGGTCAAGCCATCAAAGACACATACCAACAGAGGAAAACGAGTGTCATGATGCTGCGTTAAAATGGTGAGAGGGGGGGGGGGCTGGAAGAATAGCAATTGAAATCTTGATTTAATTCAGATCCCCTCACTATCCTTAAAATTTTTAACATGATCATCAACAGCTGCAGCTTCTACCCTCAGGCTGTTAATACGCTCAAGATTGTTTTTTTTACAAGAAACCACAGATTTTCGAGATAAAAGTAATATAAGAGGGCAAAAATGGTTTCTAGATTTTCAAATTATTACTAACATAATAACAATTGTATGACATAAAAATGGTATTCATATTTCAATGAATTACCTACAAAAACTTTGAATTGGAAAATGTAAAACATATAGGGGAACCAAAATAATTTTGAAGTCCCCCTTCAGGTAGAACAAAAGTTTCAAGTCCCCCCTCTACTACCTCAAACATTTTCAAATCCCCCTGAATTCCTCTAGCCTCCCAACCATATTGTGAACGCAACCTAAGGGATCCATATGTTCGCAGTTTTGCTATGAAGGGCCATGGGTTGTACGGCTCGCTCGTGATCTGAAATGTGGACTGCCTGAAATTGGCTCAGTTAACTTGACTCTCTTGAACCATTCACTGTTAACCTTGACATCCTTAGGCGATATTACCCACTTCACTTCATCAAGTGCGGTTTCAAGATGAAAAAGTCATCGCTGAAATGCTCAATTAATATCTCGACAAACATTGGAGAATGTGGTGATCGGATTCTCATCTGTTTTTTTTTTTATTCATTGATCTAAGGAAACGTAAACCATAAGTTTTTTAAAGTTAATTGTAATTTTGCGCGTTTGGGTTTTTTCTGTAGGGAGTGCCTTTTTTCTGTGTCGAGTTCTCATTTGTTAATTTTCTTTCTTCCATGGGCCCTACGTTTTTTCTGTATTTGCTGTGTCCATGGCCTTTTTTATGTTTTCATTTTTATTTATTTTTTTGAGTACATGATGTCCACTTCTGTCTAGAGCTGTCACTGCCGAGTTTTTTCTCTGATTTTCTCTCTCAGCTGTCAAAGCAGCCGGTTTTTCATGTTATTTTTTATTATCTTTAATACGTTTTTAATGAGACGCGGCACTTTTAATTTTCTTAAGTACATAACTAATTGTACGTATGCATGGCTTTTTTTGTCTGATTCTTTTGTAATGATTTTCTGTGTGTCGGTGTTCACATTTTAATTTTTTGTAATATTTTTTTCCGAGTAGTAGTAGTGGTTTTTCAGTGATTTTCTTGTGATTTTCGTGTACGTACCACTGTAACATATTTTACTTTTTTTGTAAATTAGCACTCATTGCACCTTTTACGCGAACTATTATACGTGCATGTATGTAGATAAGTATGGATGCATGACTTTTTCAAATCGTCGAAAATTGCTTATTTCCTAACTACGCTTTAAAGAATATTCTCATGTTGAAATGAAGTATTAAATGAAATTTCTGTCTTTTTTTCTTTAATGATACTTTTACTTATTTATTTCCTTCCGTAATGACACCGGATTTGTATTTCAATCGAGAAAGACGGTTATTTTTGCACTGAATCGATAAATATTTTTGGAACATTTTTCGCGCCGTACCTCAAGATATTCAATTTTTTCGTTATTTTTTCCTGTCAGTGAAAGCGACGTGTAATGCTGGTCATCTTCCAGCATAAATTTCACAGTCAAGGGAATACTAAATAAATTGTAGTTGCAAGCAGAGGGTGTACGACGTTTTACAATTTTCGTGAAATGGCAAAGGGCACCATAAATATGAAAACAGTGATTCCAAGTAGGTCGACACAAACTTTTGCCATGAAATAGCTTCATGTATCATATTTATCAATTGCTGCCTATGACCTCGGACATTAAAACATTCACTGGATTTAATGATCTTATTGTGATTCTAGATTGTGATTATAAAAAACAATTATGTAAGAAGCTCGACTTGGAATGTTTAGAAGTCTTGTGCTTTTGACGATGGTTGCCGGTCTCCGTCCGATTGGATGTCACTGATAATTGCCAATGGTACATGCAACCTTTTAACATTACAGTCTCTGAACGGAGAATTATACTGATCTATGTTGCACAATAAACTTACAAATTGGAAAATAGACGATAACACTAGACCTTTCCAACAATAGTTGACACATTATAAGGATTTTGTACTTGGAGATGTACATTTGTTGTCATAAAAGGACGAGGATAAAATGTTGTTAAAATTGCGAATGCATCCTTGTTAGAAATCGATACATAAAGTTAAAGCGATCAATGTTTTTGGGTTATGTTCACTGATAGTACTAAGAAAATTCCATTGTCACGAAAATAATATTCACTACCATGCGCTGCTTGTTCGAAGGTACTTCATAATTTTCCTGGGTCGCCCCTCTGGAATTTAATTCCGAGATCCTTGTTGCAAAGTTTCCCAAACTCGTCAGTCCTGTTCAAAACGTGAATGAATGCAGTTTAAAGCTTAAATATGTAATTCACGCGCAAAAAAGTACTAAATCCTATATTCCTATATAGTAAATCTTTGCCGTTGCACGATTGCAATCTCGTTTCTTATTTTGCCCCGTTCTCGGGTATAGGTCGAAGAACGGCGTGATTCTGGGGCTCCAGGTTCTCTACGATTTCAGGAATATGGTGGTATACAAATTGTGTGATAAAAATCCCGAAATTTGACTAAAAATGCGATTCTTTAAACTCCCGTTTCAGTCTCGCGAGAGAGATGAAATTCTATTTATTCCGTCAGTCGTCGGCACCCCCGTTGGAGGTTCCGGTGGTAAATGGTTAATTTACGCGATTTTTGCAAAACAAAATTGGAGTCGGTAACCCTTAATTTGTATGTCATTAAATTTAGAATATTTTCATGCGCTAATTTCTTCGATTTTCGGCAGAAATTGCACTTTTCTGTATTTTTTACTCGGTCGGTCGAGAGCGTGAGTGACGCTCTTCCATTTACTGCCTGACACCATTTTCGAACGCCATTGATACGTGACCCCCGTCGCTTACCCTATGCAGTTCTGTGCTTTTATGGTGCAGAAGGAAAACAAACAAATGGCTTAGAATTGGCACATCTTGATTGATTTAACCTCTAAGGTATATTTCAAATCTGTATGTTTATCAATATTTCGCAGTTTGAATGAAGAATTACCTGCGCCTAACGACGAAAAGTATAAAACTCGACATGTTACGAGTGTATCGGTGTGCGCCCCCCCTGGCGTGGTATTACCATAGGAGTCATCGAACTCTAAACAGAGTTTACGCGCGGAAATGTATAAAATTTGCAGACGGACAAGCGGGAAGTTTTCGTATTCTGCGCGCCAAACATCACAAGTTTACTGACCCGGTGACCTGCTGAGGTCAGGTGTTCAGCGGGGCAGCGGAGCGCGGAGCTAGCTACGTCCGCGGTGGGCGGGGATACATACGCAGTTCTGCCGTCGCGTGTCGGCTTTCATACGACTACTGAAGTTTTAAAATTCTGACACAAAATGTATTATTATGCAATGACGATTATATCTTTGCATTTTTCACAAATATTTTCTAACTCTTGCTGACTGGTCATGTACAGTACGCGTTCAATTACCGTGTACCGTACCGTATACTCGTTTCTATCAATCATCAATCTTTTATTACTTAACACACACTGACAGAGAGTGTGGTATGGTACATTTCAGATGAAAGAACAACATGTCCAAAACTGAACACCATCAAATGGATATTAAAATCCAAGTAAATTGAATTGAAGTACAATTTTTTAGTACGAGTAGTGAAGTGATCTGATATCGATCACAGGTGCAGGTACACTAGGTGCGTAGAGCGCCACGGTTGCTTTGATGGTCGATCGAAAGTGTGAGGCCGAAGGCCGAACCTCGGTACTGCTTTACACCAGTCAGTCCGGTCCCGAGGTTCGGCCTCAAACTTCGATCGACTATCCAACTTGAAACAACGCTGCACCCATGCGTACCTGTGGTCCCGATAACAGTGATGGACAACTTTTGTTGTCAATGAAATGAGTCCTGAAAATGGTCGGCCGATATCGTTTTTTGTAGTTTTGATATACTACATCTATCAAACTTGCTTCCTGATTTAGTTCACACACTGTGCTTATCGTAAACTAAAAGACATATTCACGACTCAGTCAGAGTACAAGCTGCAAAAACAGCCATGTACGCAACATTGATAAAATTTGTCCGCATTTCAAACTGCGTGTCCGATGTCGCGCGCGTACAGCTATATTTAGTAACAAACCTGTAACCGTGAACAGCGCTATTGCATCTTTCTATAAAAGTGTTCCAAAATAGTTGAGATTCAACACTCTACTGGCACTTGATCTCAATAGTAGAAACATGCGTCTATTTTTATAACAACAGGACGCTTAATAGGCTACCAAACTCGATAAAATCCATTCATCTTTTTATTCAATTAGGCCTAGGCATCTATTGCCTCTATTTTCAGCTGACTTTATGTAGGCCTATATCAGGATATCTAAGAAAACTAAATATACAGTCTCACTTAACTTTTAATGCATAAATCTCACAAATACGGTAAAAGTTTTATGTAGATTTAAAACCTGTAAGTGTAAAACGAGCGAAGTTTCAGGATAAGGAGTTTGGAAAATGGGTGGGTCGGATCACCCACTGAGTACGAGTATGTAGATTTTGTTACCATCAGTAAGATTATGACAGGACATGTCGACAAATATAAAGTCATAAAATTTTAATGAATTGATCCTTTATCAACTGATTAAACGTTGCATAAATTAACAAAAACAACATGATGATGAAGCAAAGATTGAATGGGGGAAATGAATGAAAGTTTCAGGATGGGTTTTGAAAATTGGTAGGTTGGATTACCTACTGAGTATACATGTAGGCCTAAGCTTAGATTTGTTACCATCAGTTTTTATGACAGGACATACCAACAAAAATATATGACAGAAAGTCATTGTCATAAAATTAGGCTTTAATGAATTGATCAGTTTTCAACTGATCAAGTATTAGGCCTATAAGCCTTACATTTATAAATATAACCCACAAAACGAAAAAAAGATAACGATCATGAAGCAAATATTGAATAAGGGAAAGTTCTGACACATTTCCATGACGTTATCCAGGATAGACCTTTGACCTGTTGTTTGTTGACAGTTATAATTTTCAACACTTCTGTACAGTTATAATTTTAAACACTTCTGTGTCATTTTAGGTCATAAATTCAACACTTGATTCGTTCCTTTATCAATGACTCGCATCATCCTCTGCATAATTCATTCTTCAATACAATTTAGCTGTGGCACCTCCACTCTCTCAAAACAATTTATGGCACCTTCAAGAACCAGAAAACGGTGTAGCAAAGAGTGTTGTTTGTTATGATAAAATTTCAAATACTACATTCGTGACAACTGAATGCAGACAAAATAAGTAGAAATCAATAATTATTGATACCAGAAATAAACCAGTGTATCCAGAAATACCAAGTTCTACTTGAATTTTGAGGGGTGTCTAGAAAAAAAATATTGATAAGCATTGATCATTTATATTGCTTGGTATGCTTTTCACTAGAATGGAATTAGATCAGATCAATAGATTTTAGTATGATTTAGTGTAGCTGTAAATATCATGTTGCGGTATCGGGCCACAGTTTGAAATGGATAACACAGGTGGAAATTGGCAAGACTAAGTTCTATAAATTACCCTATTTCAAACGTTATCCCTCAGCTACAACATCATGTATTTACCTTGAAATTCAAGATTCTCGCCCATCTAAATCTAAATCTAAACTTTCTAGTCACGAGTTACCTGAGCCCCTCCAATGGTAGAGACACATTAGACACAAGATGCTGGGGAACAAGAATTTGATTTATTTGATCATTTTTCCTACCTCCCCTGTTTTATATTTTCGGACAATTAAATAAAGATCACCGTGGAAGGGACTGAGATAATTTTGAAATCCCAAACTCTTGCTGTATATCAAAAACAAAATAACTGTAAAAAAGCTTATCATGTCATTGTCTCCAATCAAATTCTGTAAAACATTTTTCCCTATATGATTTTTTTGTGAATATGCAACTTTGTAGTCGACGCAACCGCTCGCAATGTGTTAATGTGGGTCAAAGATCAAGCCGACAAAAACAGGAAAATGTGAACATTTTTCTTAAATCATGTGTCAAAACTGCAGAATCTGATGTGAATACTTCAACAGAAGTGCCTTGGGGTGGGGGTGTGCTCTAACATATCCACTTCTCAATCATTTTGGTAGCGCATAAAGCTCATACACAATAATCGGGAACTATTTCATTTAGCAGGGTTCTGCGAAGCATCTTGTTACATGTAGAAATATCTAAGTACATGTAGACATAAATTTACTACTTGCTTTGTAGAATCGTCTATGATCAATCCCTGCGTATGAATCGATGTCTTGCTCCTGCTAGCGTCCTTTCTGGTCAAATCTAACACGATGGAACTATTTGGGATTAATTTGATGATGAAGTAATGTCTATAAAATATGCGAATGTTAAGCTCATCTGCTTTTCTTTTTTACCTCACACATTTGCTTTTATGAGTAATTTGGAATATTGAGACATTCAGCTAAAGGTCACCTAACATTTTTGAGAAATTTGAAAAATATGAAGATCCCATTATCCAAAATTAGTTCCAATCGTGTTGTTTATATAAGTGAGTATGAAGCGAAGTTATCGTCATGAATGTTATGCAAAATAGATGGACTAGTTCTTACAGTAAAGTATATGTTACATGATATCAAAAAAATCTACAAGAACTGCGTTTAAAAGTTCAGTGAAGACTTGTGACACTTTGGGCTTGTAGTAGTAGAACCGTACATGGACTACAATTAACGACCTTTGTTGCAGGATACCATAGATACAGCATATCATGCCTAACTCACGAAGGAATGTAAACCGATAAATAGCAAATGGCACTGTACCAACATAGTTGCTTGCATCATCAACTAAACACCAAGCATGTGAAAGACAAATCAAACATTCATCGGTACAGAGAATTTTTTTTTCATGCCCTGCTGATGACACCTTTTTTAAATGTACGACAAGCATATGTAAAGCACGAAGTCGGCCCTGCCTCAAAGGCAAACATTTTAACTATGTCTTCATTTTATAAGAGAGGCTCAGGACATTAGTGTAGAACAGTAGATGGCAACCGGCTGGAGGAAAAAAAACTCAAAATCAAAGACGTTATAGAGGTTAAGGATCTTCGCAAAAAAAAAGAAAAAAAATAATAAATTAATAAACGATCATTAGCTCCTGCACCACATACAAATAATACAATTTCACTATAGACCTTTCTTAATTTACAGACATCAAAAGTTACCATGTTCTATGAAGGTCACAGCTGCAGTAGAATTAGATCGCGATGTCGAGAGTGGCAACCTAGAAATTCAGACAATGATTTAAGATAGGCTATGGTGCTAAGTGCACCTAGGTTATCGTAAAAAGATTAATGTCGTCCAAACGGCAGGTGACATGACCCTCGATACGACCCCAGATTACGTTTATGGAGTGTACATTTGTCTGACCTCAGTTTGACCGAGAAAGGGATTTTAGTGATGGCGGCAGGATTGATACATATAAGGGAAATGGCAGGACTTTCTTTTTAATTCAGGGCTAATTTCACTTGAGTACCATAACACGAATTGTTACGTCTGTAATTGGAGTGGATCGAGTAGTATAGGGTGGGAATATTTCAATGCTGTAATGGAATGGGCTTAAAATCTTCAGAACTTTGAACTAAGTATGGCCATGAGCTGACTATGTATCCATACAAACAATCGTGCGGTTCCTACCATCTATTTTGCTCGAGGTCTAAAACATATTACCAAGTTGGTAAATAAGTGTAGGTGAAATTAAAACATGAACAGGAAGGGTCTTAATATTTCTCTATCACTTAATTAGTTTATCATCATGTTGTCATTGCATATATTTCCTTACGTTGAAGTATTTTACGTCTCCTGTCATGTGCGAAATTTTACACTTACACACTGACATTTAGTGTTCGACACAACAACTCCACGTCGGACAATGTTTGTTGAACCTAAATGAAGTAGAAAATGTACAAGGGAATAATTCCCAAGTTAGCAAGTGTTTCTTTGTGCATGTGGGCGTTGAGATCATTTTCAAACGACCAAAGGTCATTTTTTGTTTGGTACTTGAGTTCAAACCATTAAAGACAGTTCACAACCGATGATAACGATTTCCATCGCCTTACTGTCCAACAATTAAAGTTAGATTTGCCAATGTGAGAATCAAAGTGCACTGAAGGTAGTACCAAATGATACCCACCAGTGTGGTAGTTAACACGTATACATGGAGAAACGTTATGCGTAGGTCGTGATAGTTGCAAAACGAAAGCAATAGCTGAAACCAAACGACAGGTAATATATACAGTTTGTTTCTCGAGTATGTGTTTCGATTTTGGCGGCACCTAAGGATGTTTCGCCGATATTCTCCAGTTTACCACAGACTACTTAAGTGTTACGATCACGAGAAAACGTTTGCGCATTAACAGACAGTTAAGGGGCTCAACTTGCCTGGCGCCAGGAAGGTTTGATATATAATGTTGTTAATTCAGTAAACGTGCCACTGTGCACATTCGCTATGGCGTATGTTTAACAATATACTTTTGGAGAACGGATTTAATAACTAACGGATGTCATGTTTGTTAGACCTTTTCTAAATACAAATGAGGTCATCGGTAAATTATATACTGTGGGCGTTACTTATCTTCACTCAGGTCGTTTAAAGGTCAGATCTCAGGTCAGATTTCAACGTCGCAAAATTATGGTTGAATATGCTAAAGGGCCGTCAAGATATGAGCAAATAAACTCGGCACAGGCACAAAAGGGCAATAAACACAGAGTGCCATTGGTAGTCACCAACAACCCACAATTGAAGGCCTACAGAAAATAATAACCTCCAACCTATCATAGAAGAAGATACAACTCAACGGGACACCATCACCGAAAAAACCAACATTGCCTACAGACAACCACCTAATCTGAAACAGCAGATAACAGCCGATAGTCAGCAGTAAATGACCAGGATGCACCACCCACCAGACAGATGGAACATTCCAATGCCATAGAGCAAGATGCAAACTCTGCCCTAACACAAACTAATTACAGCTATAACTGGACCAAATGACAACACCTACAACACACAGATCACGTTCGACACTATTGTGAAACGAAAGAAGTTAAGGAAATTAGCCACGGGGCATCATTACATAAAATTTTCTAGGTTGGTTCCCTGACCAATTTCTACCGCTGGCTGCGCTGCTTACGAAAATACGGTCAGGTATGGGCTATTGTAATCATGACTATCGTTTGTCAATAGTACCTGTGCAGTGATTGGTGGGTTGAGTTTATTTCCAACTTGGAGCTACCTTCGAATTTAGATTTCGTATGAATGCTCTCGGAGACATTATACTTCCATAGTTTCCAACTAAGCATCCTATGTCGACATTGAATGAAAAACGAACAAAAAATGTTTTTGAGTAATGGCCGAAAACGCCACGGTAAATTACCATGCCAAAAAGCAAGATGCAAACTCTGCCCTGACATAAACAAAACTTCAGCTATAACTGGACAGAATGAAAACACCTACAGCATACAAAGAAATTGTACCTGTGATTCAGCCTATGTCATTCACACCATCACCTGCAAACAATGCCCACACACCGTATACATAGGCCAAATGGACAGTCACTGATAAAAACGAATACAGACAGAACAATATCATATACAAGACAACTGTTGAACATTTCAACAAACCATGACACTCTATCAACGATTTCAGTGTAGCAGTTTTCAAGAAGTCAACATACAGAATTGGATGTGAGCTGAAGATCATTAGCCATCTTGACTGTCTTAACATGGGATTCAACCGGGACTACTGCACGGCTTTCTGTCACACTACAAATGACTGTTACTTTTCAGAATACTGATTTCTATTCATCTATTTTGATACTAAAAATCATCACTTCTTTTGTTTAATTTTCACACTTATACTCTCCTTTTCTTTACACCTGCTTGTGACATTTTTCACACTGATTTTTTTGCGGCTTTCCGCTTACTTTGTTCATTCCACCCATTCATCAGACTAAGAAAACTACACATCTTTTTGAAAGCATATACTCGAGTAACCAGTAAGTTGATCACAGCTTGCAATTGCTAGTAAACCTTTCATTATAGGAATATAATGGACATACATAATCTAAATTAATTTGATTTCTTTAACTACAACGATATTACCATAGCGCTAATATGAGAAGTGAACTGTATGGCAGAGCTGAAAGTCTTTGTGGTAGAGAGGTTTTTATCTTTCTAACCAGCGAACATGAAACACGCGAGGCCCATTAAATTGTATCTAAAGAAGTGATATCGACAGCAACACTGCTAACAAAAGTACGGTCAACGCAACAGTTGCTCACTAACTAACTGTATGGTAGAGCTGAAAGTCTTTGTGGGAGAGAGGTTTGTTATCTTTCTAACCAACGAACATGAAACACGGAAGGCACATTAAATTTAATCGATAAAAACAATGATGTCGACAGGAACATTGCTCACAAAAGGACGGTAACACAACAGTTTCTCACTAAATACCAAAAACCCATTAAACAGTCAAAATGTGTTCACGAAGATACGTTATCTTTCAATTTGCAGATTAAATGATTCATTTTCATTTTAACGAGGATATCAATAAAACTGAATGGCCATCCGTAGAACATATTTGTGAAACGAAAGAAGTTAATAAAATAAGCCATGGGTCATCATGACATAAACATCTTCTAATCCCCTGACCCATTTCTACCGCTGGCTGCGCTGCTATTCTAACGAAAGTAGGGTCAGGTATGGGCTGTTGTAAGCATGGCTATCATTGGTCAATAATACCAGTGCATTGATTGCGTTCAATTGATTTCCAACTGATACCTACCTTTGAATTGAGATTTCGTATGCCCACGGAGTCATTTACCTTCATAGTTTATCGAACAAAGCATCCCATGTCGACATTGAATGAAAACGAAAACTCCTATATGTTTGAGTCATTGCCGAACATGCCAAAGGTAAATTACCACGCCAGAAAGCAAGATGCGAAATCTGCCATGACATACATAAAACTACAACTATAACTGGACCGAATGACAACACCTATAACATACAAGGAATTTTTACATGTGATTCAACCGATAAGTTTACGCCATAACCTGCAAACAATGCCCACAAGCCGTATACGTAGGCCAATTCCGACAGTCACTGAAAAACGGATGAATAACCACAGATTTGATATACAGAACGGTAACATATGCAAGCCAACTGGTGAAGATTTCATCAAACAGGACAAGATGAGCTGCAGATCATTGACCATCTTGACATCACACTTACACTCCCCTCTTTTGTTTACACTTACACCTGCACATGGACATTATTTAGCTATGAATTTTCTATGGCTTTCCGTTTCAATGGTTCACTCAATCCATGTATCTGAGGAAGGAGACTGCACGTCTTTGAAAACATATGCTCTAGTAATCATTCAGTTGATCACAGCGTGCTAGCAATCTTATATTATACGGATATAATGGAATGACATCATCTAAATTAATTTCATTTCAATAATTACCACGATATTAACCACAGCTTTAATATGAGAAGGGAACTGTACGGCTTAGCTAATGACATTTGTGGTAAAGAGGGTTCTTTATCTTTCTAACAAGCGAAAAAGAAACACGGAAGGCACATTATATGTTATCGATAAAAAGAATGATATCGACAGGACACTGCTCACAAAAGTACGGTCAACACAACAGTTTCTCGTTTAGGACCAAAAACCCATTCAACAGTCAAAATGCGTTCACGGAGATAACTTATCTTTCAATTTGCAGATTATTTAATTAATCTCCATTTTTAACATGCATATCAACAAAACTGAAGGTCATCAGTAGGACATGATTGAGAACGAAAGAAGTTGATCAGGTAAGCAATGGGGCATCATGACATAACATTTTCTAATTGGGTTCACTGGTCCATTTCTACCACTGGCTGCGCTGCCATTCTAACGAATAGGGTCAGGTATTGGCTGTTGTAAGCATGGCTGTCATTGGTCAATAATACAAGTGCATTGATTGCGTTGAATTTATTTTACAAAGTGAACCTACCTTTGAATTGAGATTTCGTATGCCCGCGGAGTCATTTACCTTCATAGTTTATCGAACAAAGTATTCCATGTCGACATTGAATGAAAAACGAAAACTCCTATATGTTGAGTCATTGCCGAACATGCCAAAGGTAAATTAACATGCCAGAAAGCAAGATGCGAAATCTGCCCGAACATAAACAAAACTGCAGCTATAACTGGACCGAATGACAACAGCTATATCATACAAGAAATTTTTACACGTGATTCAACCATGTCATTTACGCCATAACCTGCAAACAATGCCCACAAGCCGTAAACGTAGGCCAATTCCGACAGTAACCGTGACTGAAAAACGGATGAATAACCACAGACTCGACATATAGAACGGTAACATATGCAAGCCAACTGGTGAAGATTTCATCAAACCAGGACACTATATCGATGACTTCAGTATAGCAGTTTTGAAGACGCAAGCTACAGGAATGGATGTGAACGCGAAATAGATGAGCTGCAGATCATTGACCATCTTGACATCACACTTACACTCCGGTTTTTATTTACACTTACACCTGCACATTGACATTATTTCACTCTGTATTTTCTATGTGTCGACATTGCATGAACAACAAAATAATCCTTATTTGTGAGTCATTTCCGACCATGCCAAAGGTCACCAGGTCATCAGGTCACGTTTGAGGAAAAAATCATAAACGATGATCGTTATTTCACCACTGAATTCAATCACTGAAGAACAGCATAGGAAACTTTACAGTGAAGCCTTACAAAAATTTCAACGTTCGCTATTACGTTGCTATTACGCTATTCCGAGCTTGCCACTACTGTAAAGATATGCTGATCACATGATCTTGTCAGGTGACTGCAATAATTAATATGCAGTCAAATTCTGACTGTAACATTAGCCCATACCTGACCCTATTTTCGCTTGCAGCGCAGCCAGCGGTAGAAAGTGAGAATGGGTCAGCAGGGAACCAGACCAAACATACATTTTTTTTGCGTTGGGCCTCAGTAAAGTAGCAAAATAATGAGTCTCGAGCATTTGGTACCAATTAACTAGAAGCAGAAGAAATCATAAATTTAAGACTGGACAACAACCATACTCACAAGCTTCAGATGTACGCAACCGATAAGATGTCCAGGATACAATATCAATGCCTATTCCCTTTATTGGTGGCGGAAATCTTATACATATGGGCATGCTACGCAAATAAAGTGTCCGTGTGCATAAACTAACCACAATCAAAGACTTGCCAATCTGCTCATCTCTCTCTCTCTCTCTCTCTCTCTCTCTCTCTCTCTCTCTCTCTCTCTCTCTCTCTCTCTCTCTCTCTCTCTCTCTCTTGTTTATTGCCTTGATAATGTTAACACTACGTTTCGTCCTAAAAATAGGACTTGATCAGGTGAAAATATGGCTACAAAAATGGAGGCAAAACACAAAAAATAGACTAGTATAATAATAATTATTATTATTATTATTACAATGTCTTTAAAAACGCACCTCACATACGTCACAGTGCGCTGTACAGCACACAAAAAGAATATGTAAATTTACAAAAACTTGATATAAGTGTCAGCACCACACGAAGCGTACTGCGGTAAAGAAAATGTAAGCTCATTGCAAAGCATAAACAAATCACTGATAATACAGATTAAAAAGATAGGTTTTCAAACCGCGATTTAAATGACTCAACATTTCTAGCAGTACGAATCTCTACAGGCAACATACTCCACAACGATGGCGCACACACTGAAAAGGCCATCTGGCCGTATGCCTTACTGAATTTCCCTCGAGGTGGAATCAGACGTAACTTGTCTGCAGAACGGAGATCTCTGGTAGGAACATACTACTATATCAGCTCTGTCAAATACAAAGCAAAGCCTCTAATGAATTTAAAAGTAATTAACATAATCTTGAACTTAATATGTGCTTCAACAGCAAGCCAATGTAAATCAACTAACAGGGGTGTAATATGATCAAATTTGCGAGAACGGTTGACTAAACGTGCTACAGCATTTTGAAGAGATTGCAAACGGTAAAGCTGATCTTTGTTAATTCCATACAAGAGACTATTACAATAATCTAACTGAGATGTTACAAATGCGTGGATCAATGTCTTGGTAGTGTCCTGATGGAGAAGTTTACGGATCTTGCCAATTCTTTATAATGAGTAGTAGCCATTTCTACTGACGCGCTTTATGTGATCAGACATAGCACCATTCCTGTTTAAAATCGTGCCAAGATTACGGACAGAGTTCGAAGAGATGACATTAACGTCACCGATCCTTAGACTAGACAGTCCCGTTGCATTGAATTACAGACGAGACGAGAAATGGACAACTTCAGTTTTGTTATTGTTCAGAATGAGTAGATTTGACTCCACGTACTACGTCGATACATTCCTGAAGAGATGTACGTACGTGATCTGTTGCCTGCAAATGACATAGACTTAGGTGTCGTCTGCGTACATCATACAATCCACCCTGGTCTTTTATGATATCCTCCAAATTCGATGTATATAGTGTGAAAAGGATCGGCCCCGGTACAGATCCCTGTGGTACACAGCACTTCATTGTCGAAATTGACGATGTTACGTTGCCGACTTTGACACACTGATTGCGATCTGACAGATATGATCGGAACCAGGACAGAACGGTGCCAGTTATGCCTTATCTTGATTGCAGTCTGTGCAATAGAATGCAATGATCGATTGATTGAACGCAGCCAGCAAATCCAACATGATGAATGACGTCCATTTTATCGTTTAGGGCAAGCATGGTGCCATTATGCACCCGCAAAAGAGGTGTTTCGGTGCAGTGATTAGGACGGTATGCTCTTTGGCGCTTTTGGAGGAGATCAAACCTGGTAAGATGGGTATGTACACGTTGTGCAACGATTCTGTCAAGAACTTTTGAAAGGAATGAAAAGTTGACACCGGTCTACAGCTCATTAGCATGTTTTGACACGGTTTGTTTTTTTCAGGAGTGGCCGAATAATGGCGGATAGTGTTTATCTGCATCAATGTTAAACGTATTTTACAAGCTGCGTGAGTTATATTTGACTCCGGTTGGTCTCTCTCTCTCTCTCTCTCTCTCTCTCTCTCTCTCTCTCTCTCTCTCTCTCTCTCTCTCTCTCTCTCTCTCTCTCTCTCTCTCTCTCTCTCTCTCTCTCTCTCTCATCATATATAAACGTTGCATCTATCTATATATATATATACTATATATATATATATATTATATATTATATATATATATATATTCTATATATATATATATATATATATATATATATATAAATATATATATATATAGTGTAGTGTTAACGGGAACTAAGGCAGTTTCAAGGTAGGCGTTGTATTTACTGTCAGTTTGTGTAGGTAGAACCTACACTCATCAGATACCGTAGCCTATTGAACAAGAACGCAGTGCCAACAGAAATTATGCGTTGTACTGGACTGAATATGCAAATGAGCCTGAAGTTGAATGGCAGTGGAAAAAAGAATGGGGAGTGACATTTTTCATGAGACAGACAAATCATTACCATCTGTCCACTCCCCATTCTTTTTTCCACTGCCATTCAACTTCAGGTCATTTGCATATTCAGTCCAGTACATATATATATATATCCAGTATATATATATATATATATATATATATATATATATATGTGTGTGTGTATTGTACAATCCAGCTTAGAATATTCTTTGATATGTGACATAAACTATCAATAAAGCTATGTGTATAGGCTTGGGCGCGAAAAAAAATGGGATTTGTTTGCGCCTAATTTAAATTCAAAGTAAAACATCTTTACTCATTGAGAGTGCGAATAAGTGAAAACTGTCATGAAACGATAAACAGACGTGTCCAGTAACTACTGGCTTTCAAAAATTATTGTCAGAGGCTATGTTCTCAAAGACTTCTAAAGTTCCATCACGTGATCATTTGCCAGGGCGTTTCTACACAATTCTACACAATTTGAGCGATAGGCAACGGGAGGGGTTGATTTGAATTAGTTGAACTTCACTCACATGTAATATCTTGCGATTGTACATACTAAAAGTTGGTATTACAAGCTAGTAGGCTGCTGACACCGAAGATAAGGTCATCACATTTCCGCGGGCATGCAATAAAAAAGTACATGTCTTATAGATGCAAATGAATAACCGATAGATAAAGGGCGTTATCTGCTGTAGGCCATATTTAAATCATACTGATTACATCACAGAAGCAGTCACTTGAGAGTCCTATGCGACGACATTTTTCTGAGTTCGATTAGTTAATTGGAAGACTGTACCCCATGTCATCATCATGGTTATACTTATCGCATGTACTTTTCCTTTTTTCCTTTGTGAGCTAACAGGATTCTATGTGACTGCACGAATACTCCTACATTTTGGTGTCATTTTTTGTTCCTAACATGAACTTTCCTTAACCGCTAAAGTGTCGCACTCTGAAAAAAAGGTGGCTAATATCGTGACTGAGTGAGTCTTTATATTCTCTATGCGATGTGTGCATCGACAATACATGTCGAGCTTGATGCAGAACGCGGATTCTAGAGCAGTTGAGTGAAATGAACCAACCAGGTTACATTAGTATTCACTTTAGGACCAATCAGAGTGACGCTGTAATCTTTGTATCAATTTTCTCATGTTGTTTTGGCTACAATTTTCCCGCCTAACGAGCACTGTAGTTTCAGAGATTCAAGCAACTTTGGGGAGTTCAGCGTACCAGATTGTTTGTCGTTTTCAATGCAATAAAACCTCAAGTGTTTTTATATGCTTACTTCTACTGCCGGATGTCCGAGACTCGTGACTGCCATCAAAGAACCTGCTTCACTCTCCCCACAGCTATAGAAGCATCAACATTCGAATCTGGAAATCTTAGTGACTTTAGCGTTCAAAAAGGCATTGTAATCTATCACCAATAGCATCTTATCACAATAAACAGGCACTGAGTACATAACTGTAACAACTGGCGACGTGTGTGTTCTAATTTTCAGAAGTTATGCATTTGGACTGCAAACGACTTGACTCATACCGGCTATAGGGCTGATAACTCACCATCGTGCATCAGTTGATACCGTGACAGAAAATTTATTTTAAGTGAATACTAATATTAACACACGTGGTTTTATTTTACGGCCACGTCTAAGTTCTCGTTTGTCCATGGAGTTTCTCTTCTACCTCCATGATAGACGCTTGCTACGGTCACGGACCAGGAGCGGAGCTAGTACCTCCATGCTGCACGGCAAGCTGTTGTTTGTGGAGGGACCGTAGGCAAGCATTATGGAATACTTTGGTCATTACATGCTCATTGTTTTCGAAGGCCGTTACAAACTCTTATGCTAGGTCTGCCTAGTTTTCCCTGTTTGATAAACATTAGTGTTGTATTTGAAGGGAAATTTGTGAAAGCAACAAATCTGTCTTGCTTTCTTCAGAATCGTAGCTTTCTTACAAAGAGTTACCCCAATTCACTGCCTATACGTGGGGGTTTTCAACCCCATGTAGCAGCCCCAAATTTCCAACAGATATGGGTGTGTGGTAAACAAGAAAAGCAAACTCATGAATTTTAATAGACGGTGGAGGGTATGGCCGACTTGCCCCAAATAGGCCATACCCACCACGTTTAAATCTGTGTTCGGAAAAGCTGTCATGCGTCCTATAGTTAGCATTCAAATCGATTGTTAATATTAGAAAGACTCCAGCAATACATCGAGAGAATTAGTGTAATTATTATTTAAAACCTTTGAAACACGACATCCTACCTTTAAAATATATAAAAACAGTAGAATATATATTATGAAACGCTGTTTTTCTTTTACATCTCCATAGCTCAGAATCGATCACTAAAAAGTTATTTTTTTCATATTTCCTTAATTTCCTGAAGATACACAAACAGAGAGTAGAGTGAAAACATGTTAAGAGTGTATAGAGACATACGGCGCGCCGATTGCTTCAAAATTATTTCAAATATCTGGGACGATCAAAAAAAACCGCAGGGGTAAATAAAAACGGAGAGGGTACTGTAGCAGATAGATAAAAAAAATTGCCGGTGTTGATAAAAAGAAGGGGGTACACATCCAGAAATAAATTTCGGGATATTGATAAACAGAGGGAGGGAGGTAACATTCAGAAAAAGAAAATCGCGGGGTAAAAAACAGGGGGTATAACTGGAGTGGTAGATCCAAATTAAAGAAAATCCTTTGTGTCATTAAAAAACACGTGGGGGGTAGGTTAGTGCCGATGTAAATATTAATGGTTTCGTTAGATATTTGTACGGATCAAGAAAAGTGAAAGGTAGGAGAATACAGTTGTAAAATTACTTTATGTATTTGGGGTTATTCAGGAAAAAGGTTTGGGCAAATAAAATTGTATCATGATACACCTCGTATTTTCCCATAGTGAATGGCGATAACCTCATTTTTACTCTCCCCAGTGTTTTTTTCTCTAACATTTTGTACCGGTGGATCGATGGGACTTTACGCAAAGTTACCATTTTATTGTATACCCGTTACGTTTTCTAGCTGCTGCCGCTTTTGGCGTGTAATTATTGATCCGAAATAATCAACATCTCTCTCCGTCCTCGTTTTGCAGTTCCTTAGTGTCGATTGGCCCTATGGCTTCGACATCTATGTAAATCTAAGAGAAGAATTAAAATAAAAGGGTACGTAACCTAAAAATCAGCATATTGTAGCATTAGTCATACAGTAGAGACAGAGATAGATGAGTCGAGCTTCATAAGGTACTTCAGCAAGTTGGACATGAAACACAACATTACATCAGTACTTTTAATTAGAGATTAAAACATCCATCGCGAAACAATTGAATGCTTGAATAAATGCATTTATTAAAAGATGAGCATAGTCGACAAAATACGGTATATGTTCAAATAACGCTATGTTCTGGTATCCATTTTCCCATTTTCCCTAAAAAATATACAAGCAAATTTTTAGATTGGCATTCACCTTTTCATCTTTGACGAGTTTATCCAGCATTGTCTTCAATTCTGAAAAGCCAGGTCTGGCATTTGGGTCAGCGCTCCAGCAACTCAACATGATAGCGTATCTGTAAATGCCAGTTTTCAAGTTTTGTAAGGGACAACATAGTCAAATAATGGACGTAAGCGCGCATGCGTAAATATGATGAGCGCAATAATTTACATAACGCCACAGGTTGAGTTTTTTCCTAATTTTGTGCAATGTTCGAGTATATATGTCCAGTAAGTCATATATTTCTATTGACGGGAATAGGGATTGTAGAAAATAAAGTCATCATTTTACTCTAAACACTGATTTTATTGGGATGGTTTAAGATATAGGGTACGAAATCAAAGTTTAACGATCCGTTATTGTGGTTACGCGCGGAAGATTGTGATATTTTGTACGGCATATCATTCTAAACATATACAGTAATTGTGTAACTTACAGATCCTCGTCACAATGCAGTGGTTTGGGCATTCGATAACCTTCTTTCAGCGATGATTTCAATTCACTTGTACACATATCTTTGTACGGCTTGTTTCCTGAGAAAGACACATATTGTCAAATGTTGAAAATGCACAACAAAAAAATAAAACAGCACACCACTACTTGGAAAGGACGATTAGTTAGGTAAGTATGTAATACTCGTTGTATTTACCGCATTTTACCGGATGTGAACTGAATGTGCTTACGTGGTTTACAACAGGTCCATTATATAGTAGAACGCTTCAAAGAACAATAAAATATTATCTGTCACATCAACAGTAGCCGGTTTCAACAACAATCGCACAGAGCTCTCGGAGTTAGATCACTAATTACAAAAAAACTTAATTTAATAAGCAAATGAGCTGTTTATTAACTTGACACTGCTCAATGCTTCATGGGACAATTAGAGATCTATCAGATCTATAGTATGTTCCATCAAATTTAATGCTATAATTTCGGAGTAATATCACTAATTATGAATTTCATCAAATATGCAAATGGACCTTAAATAAACTTTGCACTGCTCAATGCTTCACGCGATAATATATATCAATCAGATCACTATCTGTAGAAGGTTTCACCGACTTGGTGCAGTTATTTCGGGTTTTATGATTAATTACAAAACTTCATTTATGTAAATATACACGATTATATATATATATATATATATATATATATATATATATATATATATATATATATATATATATATATATATTGCTAGACGTGGAACTTGTCGTGATTACTCTACAGACTGTTTCATGCGCTTGGCAATCGTCAGGAGTGATGTTGGCGGGCTCGTTGCTACCTATATATAGGGTCAGGTGTATATGCAAACGAGGCTGTTGTTCTGGCGCGTTCAAGTGTTAATGAGAAGGAATTTGCTTCTGTGTCTACATTTCGAAAGAAATTATGTACGTTTGTTTAGCAGTGTTGACTTGTCTGAGTTGATAATGTGAAATTTCTCCGTGATGCAGAGGTTACAGCGTTTTGTCTTGGTTGAGTAAGGCTGGGCTCTGTCAATGATAGACCATGTGACGTTGTATTTTGTGTCGCTGTCCTTGAGGGTCCACATGTATTTTGAGAGTTCCGTGCTGTTCCTGTGTTTTGATGTTTTGAAAGTATATTTGTGATATGTATATCTTGTTTGAAAGCTGAGTCCGGGAGTCCGATGAGCTGAGTCCGTGAGTCCACCACCCATCCTAAAGCAAATTCCAATCTCCGTCAACAAAAGAATATCAACCATATCGGACTGTGAAGCTACATTCAAAAAGGCCGCCCCTGAATACGAAACAGCACTCAAGAGAAGCGGCCATCAGCACAACATGAAATACAATCAATCACCGACCGGCAGCGCCCCCAAAAGATCACGAAGCAGGCAGATAATCTGGTATAACCAACCATTCAACAAAGAACTGAACCTCATTAAATTACACTTCCCGCAAGGACATCCATTACACAAGATATCCAATAAAAACAATGTGAAAGTCAGCTACAGCTGTACAAGAAATATGGGCAGTATCATCAGAGCCCATAACAACCACCTCCAACACAACAACAACAAACCAACCAAGTCATGTAACTGCCGCAAAAAAGAAGATTGCCCTTTGTCCGGAAACTGTCTCACGCCCTCAGTAGTATACAAAGCCACCGTAAATACAAGCAATGATACAAAGCACTATATCGGACTCACGGACTCAGCTTTCAAAACAAGATATACATATCACAAATATACTTTCAAAACATCCAAAACACAGGAACAGCACGGAACTCTCAAAATACATATGGACCCTCAAGGACAGCGACACAAATACAACGTCACATGACATCACACTTCCACTATCATCATAATTTCTAAGATTGTCATCTGTGAAAAGTTTCAAGGAATTTTGTGCAGTATTTCTTGATATACGGCGACATCGTCATCAATGTCTTGATAGGAAACCCTGATATATGAAATAAATATATTTCATAACTTCATTAATATGCAAGCCACAAACACCAAAATCTAATCAGATCTTGCCATATGCACATGGTACATGTCTGCATGAATCCGTTTACTATAGGCATTTTGAGTTATCGTGTAAACAGACAGACAGACAGAAAAAAAACATACTCACACACACGATTACACACACACTGATAGACAGACAGACATCGCTATGACATTAGTTCACGTATGTGAAAACGTGAGCTTAAAATGAATACGATTTTGAAAACAGAACATGATATCCTCTTAAATAATAACAAAGCAAGTGTGCTGTCTACGATAAAATGGGTAATGATATCGTACTTTTGCGATTTCTCAATCGATGGAAATTCCTGCAAAATATTCATACCCATAGTAACAATTTCCCAAAGTAAGATGCCAAATGCTCAGACTTCACTCTCCGTTGTTAACCAAGTTCCATCAATTGTTTCGGGAGCCAACCATCGAATCGGTAATCGATCCTGTAAATAAAAAATATGAAAAGTTATGGTTTTGAAAATTCTCATTTTCTTGCAACTGAAAAATGTGCATGAGGTTGTAAACTGTTAACATCAACCATTGACAATTATGTTCTTCAAGACGATAGGCAAAGTCTCTGTATCAAAAACATTTTTCCTCGATATGAATACAAATGTCAATGCGTCGATTGTTGACAGTACGCTCGGATACGAATGGTATTATAAATCACCTGTATCTTGCTCCTGTATTGAAGTTCATCAACAACCCCACTAGCTAGTCCAAAGCCTGCGATTTTACAAATGCTGACATTGTTCACCAGAACATTGCGAGTGGCAAGGTCTCGGTGTATGCACTGCGGATAAATAAATAAAATATATATATATATATATTATATATATAATAATATATATATATATATATATATATATATATATATATATATATATATATATATATATATATATATATATATATATATATATATATATATATATATATATAATCCCATGGTATTTTTCTCTGTTTGACGTCATCGTATACGAGTGATTTTCGCGGAGCCGTACAACTTCGAGCCGAAGGCGAGAAGTTGTGCGGCTCCGCGAAAAGCACGAGTATACGATGACGTCAAACAGAGAAAAATACCATGGGATTATATATTTATCACATGAACAGTCTTCTTATTTTTTTTTGACGTGAATGGATCAAAATTATCATAACAAATTGCATGAATTTCGTCGCGATTTGGTTTACTTACGGGGATTACTTTCATTTAAAGAGTAAAGCGGCCCGTCACCCAGGAGATACTTTCATTCATAAATCCCATCAAGCTGAAATTTGCTACATGAAATGGTATCTCCACCAACCAGACATACGGATTCTGTCACGTGAACCTGTCAATCATTGTCTCGCGCTGTACCGATGCCAAGGCAAGTCGGCCATCGGTACGGTGGGCATAACTTTCATCGTGCTATAGCGACGGATAGCCATAGTATTCAGAGTTATTCAGAATATTTACAAATAGATTTATGAAGTAATGCAACGACACGATCGAAACAGTATTCTCATTCTCAGAGATTCCGTGGCTTTTCAAAACATCACACAAGTTTACGACCGTGGCGAGCGCGAAAGATTCCGTTCGATGACACACAGAGTATACCTCATTCACGATCCCACAACGCTGCCGTCACCGGTCTCTGCTATGCAGGTGTCAACTCGTTAATTCCGATCTCGGTCGTCAATGTTTTCGTCTTAAGGACTTTGATGTTTGCAGTGACATATATCTCACCCGTAGATACATCCTAATTTTACTTGACGGAAACTCTGTTTTGAGTGTTGCTGAGTCAACTTTCGAAGTACATTGGATTCCACAGCGCTGCACACTGATAAGATTCTCGCTACAGCGCTACAGCCTTACGCGTTTACGCCGCCGCGCTACAGGTTTGATTCCGAGCAAGAATTTACGGAATTTTTTGTATGACGAAGGAAATTTATCGTTGTTAGTCGAACGACTTTTTGCTTGTGCCTGTATGTCGCTTTCCCGAAGATTATACTGTACTCATTTATCAGTTGAACTTCCGTTGAGTGTAGAGTTTCAGGTTTATCGCCAACCGGGATCGTCAGGTACGACGTCCACATTGAGCCTTACGAGGCGACTCGACTGATCGGCGGTATCCCCATTCGATTCTCGGGAACAGCTATAGTTTTAGCGACTCAAAATTTCACTGGACATGCCTTCTATGTTTCCATGTGTGGATTTATCGGGTCACCTTTTTTGTAAAAATGTCATGAGAGCACGGCATCGATCACGACAAATCGGTCTATGTTCACGTCGCGACCCGCATGTATAAACGGTACCATGCAAGAAAAAAGTTCCGGTTGATGACGTACAACAGGGGTAATTCGGATTTCTTATCCGTCCTGTTCTACGTCACACAGGTGGGAATTCGGGCCAGTTCATGTGATAAATATATATATATATATATATATATATATATATATATATATATATATATATATATATATATATATATATAATATATATATATATATATATATATATATATATATACGCACACACACAATATACACACCTTGCAAAGTTTAACATGTTACGGTAAAGAGCGAACGTAACTTTCGAGGAAAAAAGAAACTTTGTTAAATACCTTAGATGAAATATGTTCCATTCCACGGGCAATTTGGAGAGAATATTTCAAGAGGTCAGTGTTCGTCAGTTTAAAATTATCATATGCCTTGCTGGCGCCCTCCGTACCTCTGATCATCCGCAGATAGGTCTGTAGGTTTCCCTGTTCCATGTATTCTAAAATGATGTAGTATGGCTCTGAAGTGAAGGTATTGATGTAAAAAAATAGCTGAATATCGATTTCTACATAAAGCGTAAATGTCATCCAATTGCAACTGTGTTATGAGACTACATATCATACACGAGCAAACAATTATTTAAACAAACACTAATGATGATTGAACAAAATAAACTAACCAAAATGAAAAAGAAATATGGCATATTTGTAAAATTTAATTGAATAGCTCACTAAATAAATAAATAAATAAATAAATAAATAAATAAATAAATAAATAAATAAATAAATAAATAAATAAATAAATAAATAAATAAATAAATAAATAAATAAATAAATAAATAATAAATAAATAAATAAATAAATAAATAAATAAATAAATAAATAAATAAATAAATAAGTAAATAAAGTAAAGACTTTATAAGAGGATGGGTAAAATAATGATACAAAGTAAATATATATATCGAAGTATACAGATGTTTTCAGGGGAAATTACAGTGCTATTTGTAAGTGATGTTAACACTTGATAAATAATATTGTTTTGATAACGACATTTCGAAACATACCCAGAGCGTTTGTATATCTTCGTAAATTTTTATCAGTATTGATAATGTGCAGCTTTTCTGATTGACCACGAATTGTCAAAAGAGTTGGTCCTTGCTTATTTAGCATTTGTTATTACGTTCCATGCAAACTTTGAAACTCTGTACTTGTATATATTCTGTATATATGTATATGATAAAGCTCGAGTACGAGGGCTCTTCTGGTATATAAAGTCCAACCCAACGATAGAATGTCGAGGCCGCAGCCGAGACATTTTATTGTAGGGTTGGACTTTATATACCAGAAGAGCCTGAGTACGAGGGTTTATCCGACTTAAAAACTATCGCCCCTATCTGATATATTTTCGTTTTCAATGTGTTTACGTAAACCGTCCCCTTTGTCAATGTAACTTGTTTAGGATATGAATTAAAACTTTTATTTGTGAAATAGCCTTCCAATGTAATGGAACATCCTATAAATGCCCTAGGGCACATTATATAAATGCCCTAGGGCACAGCAGATTTTGTGTCGCATCTGGTTTCCGCTGTGTTACCAAATTTGAATATTTAAAACGTACCAGATGTCTACAGAATATGACATGTTCACTTTTGATTGGACAGTACTTTACTAGGGCACTGTCATTCGTTTCTGGAATTTGGTGACCAAGGCTTTGCGAGTACATAAAAAACCCTGAATTGAGCACTCTGATTGGTCAATCAACAGTAGATAGTTTTTAAATATATATATTATATATATATATATATATATATCTATATATATCTATATATATATATATATATATATATATATATATATATATATATATATATATATATAGAGAGAGAGAGAGAGAGAGAGAGAGAGAGAGAGAGAGAGAGAGAGAGAGAGAGATATAGATTATATAGTATATAGATATAGATATATATAGATATATATATATATATATATATATATATATATACAATGCATCGTTCCGTAACATGAAATAAAAAACACAATGCAGAGTTTTCAAAGTTTATGGAACTTAATAAAGAAAGTTAAAAAAGCAAGGACCAACTTTTTGACATTTCGTCGTCAATCAGAAAAGCTGCACATTATAAATGCTGATAAAATATACGAAGATAAACTAACGCTCTCGGTATGTTTCGAAATGTCGTCATCAAAACAATATTATTTATCAAGTGTTAACATCACCTACAAATAGCTCTGCATATATATAATATATATATATATATATATATATATATATATATATAATATATATATATATATATATATATATATATATATATAATATATATATATATATTATATATATATACACACACACACATTGTATACATTTTGTGTATTTTCGCTCACTGCTTTAATAGTAGTTAGAGCACTCTGAGATTGTTTGGGCAGCCTCTTGCTTAATATAAGGGGCGTTCACTGTTGGCACTATGCTTCGCTCATGGTATGTATTGCCGTTGGAGCCACTCTGGTGAGTCCATGTTTTCAATCCTCAACAATGTGTAACCGTACTCTCTGTGCCCAAGTTCAGAGTTTGCCATAAAGCCATTATGGTGATAACCCGGAGGGCACATTGTATACATTTTGTGTATATATATATATATATTATATATATATATATATATATATTATATATATATATATATATATATATATATATATATATATATATATATATATATATATATAATATATATATATATATATATATATATATATATAATATATTATATATATATATATATATCATCCTCATAAATACATATCATTCAAGGGATGAGGCAGATTTATTCTTACCTAACTCACTACTAAAACCAAGCGTTGACACAACATTTCCATTAATGCCCAATGACTTCATCAAATCAATTTCTCGTAGAAAACTGTCCTTGTCGTTTGCGAGAGCATCTTCTAATCGAATAAGAACATGACAAAATTGACATCACTTCGGATTTTACTCATTGGCTCAGATTTATTAACCAACCATTTTATATATGTGTCTCTTTCGCATACCGTTTTAAATTTATTAAACAACTTCTTCCGAATGCTACAATATTTTCAAATCATTTGGTATTGCGACACTATTTTATATACGATAATATTGATGTAATAATAACACCTTATGATCATTTACATAGGGCAGTAATGCCCTCTTGACAGGAGCCTTATATATAATAACTAATGATTAAAATTACTTCTGTTTATTATGTTTATAACTGTATAATGACCGCATCATACCGTAAACATACCTTTCATTGTTTTTATTGCAACAACGGTGGCTCCATCTTACCAGCGATGTTCCAGGCTTCCGCTTTGACAACCTTACTGAAAGCACCTTCATGAAAACCTCTCGCAGAGTGAGAAATTCTCGCGATATTTCAACATGTTGCAATTTCCCTATTTGAAGATAAACTGATTTACTCTTTAAATGTGGCTTTAGCGATGCATATTTTTGTTTGCTGTCCTGCATAAGATAAAGAAAATAATAACGGTTAGGAGGCTACGAGCAAAATCGAAAGTACACTTACATAACTGATTATTTCAAGTTATTTTCAAAGTATTTAAATATCACTTATCAATTCTCATGCCGAATATTGAAAATCGATTTGGTTGTATACCGTCTCGTAAGAATGATATCCTGGCAATTCTTCATATATTCGATCTATATCACGGTCAATATTTCCTTCATATTGAATTGCTTGATTCTCTGTTCGATAACCATAATCCGTGATATTTTCTCTGGCTGTATCTCCTATTCCATCCGTTGTCGAGATATTCGTTGAGGGATACAGATACGGCATTTCTGTTCAATAAAATAGAGTACGGATAGGTATCTTGAGTATCGTGTGACAACAGATTAAAAATGGTGCGATGTTTATTCGAATACACAGAGGATAACGTTTATTACCTGCATACAGATCGTGTAGGGTTCAATGGCAGATCCATCACTTCCAGTACTACCGTTAATGTTTTTGTTCAAGTTGGGTAGGGCATCGTTATCGAAAAGTAGATAGAATAATATAGTCGCATAAAAATGTAAATGGAATAATTAAGCAATGGTGAATCCGGCCCATTGTACAAGAAAGCAAACTTTACATGACATAAAGTAGAGTCCCTTATGGGTCGGGGGGGTTAATATTATTTATATATTTTTATTGTTTTGACAACTGCCAAATTAACTATTTAACATTACAATGTACAATGTACTTCAAGGTAAATGTATATATTTGACAACAATACCGGATAACGGATACAATATAAGTAAGCGGCTAGGAAGATAAAGGCACAAAATTTACTGATATTGATAAAGCTATAATATGATTGCCAATAATGAGGGCATCATCTCCTACTGGTCACACATATGATAGTATCGCGTATGTTAAGAGCTTAATAAACGATAAATATAAGATTTGAACAAAGGTTCTTTGTGTTCCGTTGCTATTGCCAGTTCAGTGATTCCGCTAAAGCTATCCTTGCTGCAATCATATTTGGTCAACTTTGTAACTTTTGATTGTGGAAACACCCAATGTAGAATTAGAATACGTGCTCAGATTGACAGTATTACAAAGGTACAAACCCATAGTTCTGCGTTCACTAATTTGTTTACGGTCTGTTGCGGAGGGTAACCATTTAGCATTATTTGCATTCAGTCTTGTGTATCTCAATTAAGGGCTACATGTAACACTACAGACTGCGGAATAAACTGTTATTAGAGACTTGAGTGAGTTATCATAATCATTAAATCATTTTTACTAAATTATGCTGGTAACATTTAAATTACAAATATCTCCTAGAACACAAATAATAAAGAAGCCTTATCGAGGTCTTCTTCCTTTGATTGCGTTTGTTTTTTTCTTTCGGATTGTTCGCCACTTTGCAATGCAGTAGGTCGTCAGAGAAGGCGAGGCCTAACTTCACTAATATCCTTTTTCATTTCGGAGATATCGATGACTTTTGCTTAGGAGACCATTCTATCACTTTCAACGACTAAATTTTACTTTCAAAGTAGTTATTAATTGCAAAATTATAATTATAGAAGAATAACGTATACCTTGAATTTGAATTACCTGAAAGAGGGAAAGAAAGCAAGAAAGAAAACATATAACCGAACATATGTGATGCTATTTAAGTGAAAAACAATAAATTACATGTGTATTTATATATCATGTTTTTAGTTCATCTCCACAAAAACTATCACACTTGTTGGTTTATCTAATTAGATCTTCAAAGGTTTGCGATGACAGTCTGTCGTGGTTGTTTATTTCATTTCATTTCACCAGGGAAAATGATACTGCAGTACTAATGATTACACTGAATAAACGACGCTGGTGAGGACCATGGAAATAGTTCATTTAAACTAATCAAATCCATGGCCCAAAACTAGTAAAGATCTGATTTAACATGACTTTCAGGTGACAAAGCTGTGGAAATAATGATAAAAATACATTGAATTGAAGTTAAACATAAAACATTGTGTATTTTTTCCAAAATGAACAAATAAATAAATAAATAAATAAATAAATAAATAAATAAATAAATAAATAAATAAATAAATAAATAAATAAATAAATAAATAAATAAATAATACAAGTCAGAGATTCCAGCAAAGGGAGGACTGAGACAATGTCAATGTCAATTCATGTCAAGTAAATATCTTTCCAATTTCATCTTGAAAGAGTGACGATTTGTTAAGTTTTTGATGTAGCATGGAAGATTGTTTTTTTAAGTAAATTAGAATGACCGTCCTTTATAAATCTTCCTATTCTTTTCTAAGGAAATACAATGACATAGTATGTCATTTTTAACAGTCTACCTGCATAGTGCACTTCATTATGATGGTGTGTTTGCGTACGCCTGTGAAAATTCGAAAATGTGAATCTAAATAATGTATCTGCGAATGTTACTCTCGGGACGAATGGCAATCTGCAATCGCCTGGCGTCTAAAGTGTTATATTTCTTTCATGAAATGATATTGTTTTTGCAGTATGTCTAAAATTTTTAACTTAAATGGCATTGCAAATATAGACATGTGAATTTATTTGTTTGTTTGTTTGTTTGTTTGTTTGTTTGTTTGTTTTATTATTCTGAGTTTTACTTAGCCTTAAAGCAATTTTGTATGACTTAATATTTCTCACGTCTTTTTGGCTTGCTCCCTCCACGTCTTCGACAACAAACGGCCAGTACAACGATGAGTATTAAGAACACACCAGCACCAGCCACACTTAGAGCGATCGGGAGAGTTGTGGACGAATCTAAAGGAAATTGAAATTCAATTACTCATGAATTGAAGATAAAAGCGTCTTAGTATGATTACTGACATACGTTTTTAAGTACATACGCATGTAATTCAACACCAGGGCGATCGAGCGTTAAAGGGACAGTGACTGTCACAGCATCTACTAATAAGGAATTAGTCACAACGTCAATTGTGCATTTAAATTGAAGGGTTGTTGCCTTTAAGATGTGACACGGCTACTTTTGTTAGAGGAAGTAAATGGGTGTAACGCCCTGTTACAACCGATAACATAGTAACTAACCAAAACCCGATAACGTAGTGCAAACCTTTACGTAATATTTTTTCTAACCGATAACATAGTAAAAAATTACCGATACCGTAGTAACTTTTCCTAACCGAATTTACCGATAACATATCAATGAACTGATAACGGATGAAGTCGACTGATAAGTCTGCCAATACCGCACCGAACAATCGATTACGTATTAATTAACTAATAACGTATAACGTATCTGATCAAGGGATTAATGGGGAGCGATCGATCGCTAGATAGATAGCTAGATAGCTAGCTAGCTAGCTAGATAGATAGATAGATAGATAGCTAGCTAGCTAGCTAGATAGATAGATAGATAGATAGATAGATAGATAGATAGATAGATAGATAGATAGATAGATAGATAGATAGATAGATAGATAGATAGATAGATAGATAGATAGATAGATAGATAGATAGATAGATAGATAGATAGATAGAGAGAGATAGAGAGTAAGTTGATAGATAGTTAGATAGATAGATAGATAGATAGATAGATAGATAGATAGATAGATAGATAGATAGATAGATAGATAGATAGATAGATAGATAGATAGATAGATAGATAGATAGATAGATAGATAGATAGATAGATAGATAGATAGATAGATAGATAGATAGATAGATAGATAGATAGATAGATAGATAGATAGATAGATAGATAGATAGATAGATAGATAGATGGATGGATAGATAGATAGATAGATAGATCGGTAATTCGATCACTCTATCGATAGATGGATCGATCAATAGATATAAATATCGATCGATCTATCAATTGATAAATTTTGTTGAAGATCGATCGTTCGAACGATGAATCTATATATTCGATAGAATTGTAAATTAATAATTAGATAGATCGATCGATCGATAGAATGACATATTAACCAACCAATGTGTTTGCAATAGATGCCATACAATTTAGTTGTGGTTTGGTAAAATTCGAAGAGATAGTATAAGTACTGATAAAACAAAGGCTGGGTAAAGAGCGGCAGTTGGTTTACACAGAGAACCCTATCGAGAAAGAAAACTATTATGTGTACTGGTGCAGCAACATTGAGATCAAGTTATTAGTTTGTAATGCAACAAAAGTTACACCGGCGATATATATATATATATATATATATATATATATATATATATATATATATATATATATTATATATATATATATATATATATATATATATATATATATATATATATATATATATATATATATATATATATATATATATATATATATATATATATATATATATATATATATATATATATATATATATATATATTATATATATAATATATATATATATATATATATATATATATATATATATAGTCGTTCAATCGATCAATTCATTCAAACATTCAATCGATAGAAAGATGGATCAATAGATAGATCAATGCATCGATCGATAAATCGGTCGATCTAGCAATTGATAATTGGATTGATCAATCGATCGAGGATAAATCCCTTCCCATGAATATATTCCCATGAATTACTCGATCCAATGCGTTATCATTTCATTTGATACGTTATCGGTAAATCTTTTGATACATTATCGGTTAAGAATAATTACTATGTTATCTGTAAACTTTTACTATGTTATCAGGTTTGAAACATATTGGTTAGTTACTACATTATTGGTTGTAACGCGCCCTGCCTTTTAGAGAGTTCGTTCGTCACGTGGCCAAGGCGTGTGAAGGTTGATTTAAGATCGTACAAGAGGGAGATATTTCTAAATAATTATTTGTAAAAGTGAATGAGAACAATCGAGTACGGGATATTCCACGGTGTGATCTTGTTCACTCTTTAGAAACATCAACGCCCGGCGGGAAAATTGCCATTTTATGACCATTGTATAATGATAATAGCTTAGTAGTTATGTAGATTTATAACTTTGTAGCGAATATACACTGAAATCAGAATTGGAGGCGTGACGTGTCGCGAGCCATCATTAATACAGATTTGAAGTTGTGCTACAATCTGTATGTTGATGTGTCAGCTTCACTTACTGAAAGCATTATGATCCAGGCAGGTACCTCATCTTCTAATTCCCCAAACTACGAGCTCGACAGGATTCAAAAGTAGAAGACAATTAGAACTCAATAACACACTTATATTTGTTAGCACTTTAGGGTAACGTTCGCTGGTAGCATCGATGCTAAAATGAATGGCATACCTTGTTTAACCAATTCAACACTTTGTCTTGCTATTGGTGGTATGCCATTGTCTGCTTGACATGTGTATATCCCGTAGTAAGACTCATCTTCGATTGTAATAGTCACTTTACTCGTGATTGTGTCGTCTCCGTTGCCTTCGTTTGAAATTATGTTATTCTCAGGATCATACCATGTTTTCACTGCTGCCGGAAAGCTATCTACAGTACACTCAAGTTCAACAGTTTCACCTAGGTCTGCTAGGACTTTCTCATCGGCAATGTACATTTTTGGTGGATCTGAAAGAATAACTGTTCTAAATTTAAAAAGGTGACCCATAATTACATATTTGTTTTATTTTGCAACCAAAAATGTAATTTGAGATGTTAGTGGGAGTTTGGTGGAATATCTACATTATTGACAGAACAATTTTAATACCAGTTGTGCCCTTTGATGACTATTTTAAGACAACAACAGGCGTATAAAACGACAGTCGATATATAATCATATGGGCAAGGAGAAATTAAAAAAAAGGATTCAACTAAATGTAGGTAAGTGTATACGGTTAGTACATATAATAGCTTTAGACGAATGGGACACGTATTGGGACCTTTTAATGATGAATTCTCTGCAACACGGTAGCTCGTAGCAATGCCATATATGTTCTCTGAAAGACAAACGTTATTGTCATTTTCAATTCATAATCATTGTTTACATAATGGTCGTTTGATACTTAAATTCCATAACATCTAAAATGTTTTTATTTTTCTCTTCTCTGTACTAACACGATCGTGTTTCCGGTCGAAGTAACAATGTGGTTGATTATGACTCGGGTTTGTTTGTAACTATCTTACTTTTAATTTTTTTAATGTTTATTTTCAAGTGAATTCTCCAAAGTGTTACACTAGGGAGGAATCACAAAAGAGGATCATGGCGGACCATAAAGAATATTGCCTAAAACACAAAAATAAACACATAGACTTTGCAGGGCGGAGAAACAGTTGTATGCTATGCTTCTATCTACCGTATACACTATAGTCTTCCCACATTGGAAGATAAAAACTATTTTTACCGATACTGATGTCTTCGGAGCAATTTTCAACGATATTTACAAATGTCTGTACTGCAACAAGACTGTACGACAAGAGAGATGAAGGAAACTTTACCATCCACAATGCTCCCTCCCCAAACCTAGACAGCGATTCTCTTTTTTGTGTGTTAATTCGTGAAGCAGAACGTTTCAACAATTATAATAGTTCGCCCAAATCCTTGCTTGCTAAAATGCTATTACTAACAGTCCACTTTATCCGGTTTTCGGCTTCTACTGAAAACTACGTATATTGCAAATGTCTTTTATAGTATTTTAGCTTAATTTGGAGTAATTCTTTACTTGGTGAACCAGCGTAAATAATACATGTAAAGGGAAGCCTTAACTTACAGGCAACTTGCTGTTACCATCTTTCTGATGTTCATGAACAGGGGATTATTTGATTTGAAGTGAAAAGGACAAAGGTACCTTCTTTAATTCCATAGAAAAATTGTCTAATTCACTGTACGTAGAATTGCGCCAATCACTTCCCAACGTTCCCTCTGTTGGTACAGTTGGAAGCTCTTGAATTATTACGACAACTGTATTGCATCAACATTTTGAATGCAAATTTTCGGTGCTGAATTTTTTAATGCTTTTCCGTCATTGTTCTTTATCGTCTACATGTTTTGTTCCTCGTGTTGATTCAAAGACTCTGACATAATCGTATAACGTATTTTATTACTTCCTTCTTTTGTACGACCTGTGTTTCATTACTTCGTCTGTCGTTGCAAGACCATGATATTTATTTTTACTTTCAGATCGCTTTCTGTTATGACAGGATAATGAAAGGGTAAGCATTACCGGCTGCTCGACAAACTGCCAAAAACCTAAAAAAAGGCCTTTGTTTTTTGACGATGTGAATACGTTTCCTGACCTATTTAGGCCTTAATCATAATAGAGAGTACACTAAATTCTATCATTTGCGAAATTAAATAAACAAGTAAGCATAACATATTCCTCGCATAATCCAAATTAAAACATTTTAGATCAAGTAATTACAACAATCACATGATTTTATTTTTAGCAATGCACCTATTTTTATGAGTAATTTGTAATATTGCAACAGTCAGCTATAGGACATCCAATATTGTTGATAAATTTGAAATATATAAAGATCCGATTCTCCCAGACTATTTCCAATCAGGTTAAATGTAAATTCAAGCGATATACTGCATAACGCTGGTTTAAGCGTTTCGTTTGAAAGGAAGTAGGGTTTTAGGAAAGTGACATAGGTGCATGATGATACATGTACTTGTAATGAGTCTCAAGTAGATTTTTGCAGCTGCCCGGGAAAAATAAAATACATGTTACATGTACTTACAGTGTACTATCAGTATTTGTTCCGTAGAAGAGGAATTTTGACTACCATCGTGAAATTTCGTAAAAGCGACGCATTCGTAGATACCACTGTCCGATCCTTTGACTCCATTTATTGTGTGCTGTAAAGTCGGTCCCTCCTTCTCAGAAATTGTCGTCTCCCCGAGTAACAGCACCATTCGTTGAGGGTTTGGATTTCCATTTTCAGCTTTGCAGTGAAACGTTACATTTTTGCCTTTTGTGATACGTGTCGTAGGATACAAAGTCATTTTTAGACTTGACATATCTGTAGGTAGCGACGGAAATACAAAAGTCAGCACTTGATCATGGTGTTTTCAATGTTTAAACTTTAAAATGTGTAAAGGCCACACACTAACGATATCGCCATTGCCCACCAACATAATCTGTAGCATCTTTGCATATCTGTACCTGTGCATGTTCTGTATACGATTGACCCAAGGTCACAGACCATTAATGAATCTATGCTCCTGACATGTTGTATATATAGGGCGACAGCTAAAAACAATGAAGATTGTGAGAACATGACGCTTTTGCTTGTTTTGGCCAAATTTTGCGTCTTTGTGTTTTGTTTTCATATTAATAGAGTGGGTACGAGGGGAAAATGGCTTTTAATGAAGTGTTAAGGGAAATTGGCTTTTGTTTGAAGAGTTCTAAAACATGTTCTTGCATTTTGATAATTCGATTTGCTTCGGGTGACATAGTAGAACTGATCGGTATAGCCGATAAAGGTGAATTGAAAGGTATGTGAATGTGCTAATATGGGAATGACGCCAAAGGTTACGCTTCATGCGACACAAAATATTAGCAGTAGGAAATTGTAAAGGTCATTCGAAGAGAGTTGAAATTCATTTGAACTTGTTAGCATATACAAATGTAACTACATTTTACGAATCTGTCAAGATTTAAAGGAGGTCAAAGATAACCTTCAAACAGGGGCTATGGAATATTTTAGGGGTGGGGCTAAAACTAAGGGCTAAATAATTGATAAAAAAGTTTTCAAATTTTCATTTAGCTCCTATATATATCGTCTTGGAGAGAGAGAGAGAGAGAGAGAGAGAGAGAGAGAGAGAGAGAGAGAGAGAGAGAGAGAGAGAGAGAGAGAGAGAGAGAGAGAGAGAGAGAGAGAGAGAGGAGAAGAGAGAGAGAGACAGACAGACAGACAGACAGTCAGAGAGAGAGAGAGAGAGAGAGAGAGAGAGAGAGAGAGACAGACAGACAGACAGACAGACAGACAGACAGACAGACAGACAGACAGAGGCTGGCTTTCGATAGTGTCTGCACACATATTACATGTGTGATTTTTGGTTCGCATAAAAACTAATACAAATGAAATCATACAAGATTTTTAATCACAGCCACCAAATTGGTTATATGAAACGCCAGGTAGGTGATATTATCATCGTAGTGAAAGGAAAACATTGACAGTGTGACATTGAATGACTTTTGCTCAACTTAGAATTTGTGTTGGTTTTCATTTGCAGGCTTGTGTTTTGTTGAAGCACAGCGAGAGCCAGGACTTTTGGTTACCTGACTAAATTGTCAGGAATGGCCCCGCTTTGCCTCATCCATGATTTGAACTTCTGCAAATGATTCGAAGAAGGTAAAAGTTCATTTAATTTCAATTTTATTAATTAGCCACGTGCGGCGCATTAGACGTCATCACGTCTTGGCTATACAAGTTTAAAAATATTATCTCAACGGATTTCAAACCTTCTCATATTCCAGGTCAGATGCTTGATAATTTGCTTTTATGGATAAGGTTTCGCTTTCAATGCTGTGATTGATAGCAATGACCTACAGCATGAATGCAGGCAACTCGGCAGAAGACTGACTCTGGATAGACTAACGTAATCTCCTTTTGTTCTAGAAACACTCTGAAACATTTGGCAGATAAGGAAAATGACAAAACTCTAACTTGTTTACAAATCATTTTGTATTTAAAGTTATAAATACGATGTTATCGACGACTTTCATCCATCAAAAGACCACACAATTAATATAAAGATAATCAAATAACGTCAGAAAGGCGGGCCTACTGCCTTAGTAACCGTATCATTACAGACATTAATTTGTACCACAGACAAATAAAAACACAGAAAGGCAACGGATATTGTTCAAGGCGTGAAGCGGTTACGTAAGTCCTCCGTGTTCGCTCTCGCCTTGCTTTTCCGAAGAGTGTCGACCATGCATCCTTCGGTAGTTTCCGGATTTTTGCCAATTTTAAGCGAAAGTATGTTTGGCAAAGTTTGTGTTGTTGTCATCGTGTGGTGCTGAGCGGAATCGGTGTGCTGGCGAAAACGGGAAAGTTTGAGCTTCGGGAAAGTTAGTTTTACCATTTAAAAAAATTCCTTTTACATTTTTATGAATATATAATGAGCGTGTTTCAACCAAATTTGAAGGTCTTTTATCAATACTGTCTGGTTTTACTCAATGGTTTACGGTCAGTCATATCGTCTATTAAAAATTTGTTATTGAAGGACGTGTTTATGAATTGGCGTGAAGCAGTGTTTCTGCCCTGAGAGCTCACAAAGTAAGTATGGTTGCTACGCGACTAGCGGCACGATGCCATCGCGTCGTACTTTTTGCATAACCTCATGCAATTATCAACCAGGAACAAAGGTCTCCAAAAAAAATATAACACCTGTGAAGCTCATTTTAATATGAAAAGGCAATAGTCTACCGAGACAACCATGGAACAAAAGCCATGCCGCGTTGCCAGTCTGTGTTTCTATTTGTCTGTTTTTGTACTCACATTGTACATTAACGTCGATTGAGGCTTCACCAATTCCTTTTCCCCCATTAATCAATATATTCCACATGAGACACGTGTATTTACCGCCGTCATTTCTGGTCAAGGACTCAACGAATAGAAATCCATTTTGTGAAATCAAACTACCATCAGGACCTTTCCAGTTAACCTCGTCTATTACTTTTGGATTAGAGTCATTGGAACTGCAATAAGCGGCCACAGATCTTCCTTCAAGAATAGTACTACCACCAACTTTTTTGATAGTGACATTCGGAGCGTCTAAATAGAAAAGAAAAGATGCATTATAAAGGCGAAGGTCATAATATATGGTTGAGTTTGTAGATAAAGCGTCTGTCTCTGTCTCTGTCTCTGTCCCTGTCTCCCTCTGTCTGTCTGTCCCTGTCTGTCTGTCTGTCTGTCTGTCTGTCTCTCTCTCTCTCTCTCTCTCTCTCTCTCTCTCTCTCTCTCTCTCTCTCTCTCTCTCTCTCTCTCTCTCTCTCTCTCTCTCTCTCTCTCTCTTATCAACATGCTTGTCAGTTATATGTATGGAAACTCTGAAGTGTTACCGGTCACGTGTGGAGTCCTATGGGGCTCTATTCTGGGACCACATCTTTTCTGAATTTTCATAAATGATCTTCAACTGTGTCTCCATGGGAGCAGTGCGGAAATGTTTGCAGGTGACCAGTCCGGGGTACCATAAATATGTCAAGTTCAGTTTGAATGAAAATCTTATACCGGTTTCGTACTGGGTTTCAAACAACGCTATGTCAATCAACACCACTAAAACAATGTATGATTGTTGCATAATGTCTAAAGTCAAGCTTTTTACTGATTCTGATGCCTTTTTCACCATACAAATCAATAACACTTCAATTTGTCATATGATCTCGACGACCTTTGACTACAGATAAACATGATTATTATGTGTCCATAAATCAGTAACATAAGTGCTACACTCTTTAATATTTGGTATGATGATGATGTTTGAAGACCTTATCATGGCACAACCCCTGTACCTCATTAGTTATGCGCATGTCTAATTCTGAGCTAATCTACGCAGATTGAGGTCTGATTTTTGGAACATAAGGATAACTACGGAGTACAATATATTTTGCGGAAATTTCCCAAGACCTCGATGACCTTTGACCCTATATAAATATATATGTGTATATCTCAGTAACCACAAGTGCTACACCCTTCATATCGGACATGATTGGAAACCTTGTGACGATACATCTTGTACCTCATCAATTATGCACATCTAAATCGAGCTATCCAATTTAGAGAGAGGTCAGATTTTTCGTATGTACGGATAAGTATGGAATGACATTTTTTTCGACAAAATGTCTTATGACCACGAGGACCTTTGACCTCAAAATATACATAAATCAGTAACCACAAGTTCTTATAACATTTATATTTGGTATATGATGTTGGACCTTATGGTGCCACACCCCGTACCTCATTATTGATTACGTATACTCCTTATTCTTGGCTAGCCAATAAGGCCAGAGGTCTGATTTTTGATACAGAGGGATAAAATTAGGGAATTTCTTTTGCTAAAATATCATGTAGACGCAGACTTTCTTCGATCTCGATAAAACAAACATGCCTATCAATAATTAATCACAAGTGCTACATGCTTCTCATTGTACGGCATGAAGCATTCTATGGCATAAAAGAGTTACTGATTATCATTCTGGTACCCTTTGCCAGTATGTGCAAGCGCTTGGGCCCCGTGAAGCTGCTTGCAGATTCCATTATGTAATTTATTCTTTCCTGAGGCTCTTACATATATGCATCATTTAGTTTCTACACGGTCTCGCATCTTCCAATTTATGTAATTTATTCCATCCTCTCACATATATGCATAATTTAAACTAATTGTGATAAAGAATGAGAAAATGTATGTGTACCAGACCAATCAGCTCTTAAGCTTAACACGCCTTTGAAAAGTAACAGAATGCAACAAGAAGGTAAAATCAACTTACACTGGACATCCATGACAATCTTTTCATCACACGATATTGTAGACCACCTCAGTCTTGGCAGTGTTTTGTGCTGAAACTGACAGTCAAATTCTGCGCCGTTATCTGCCCTGTCAACCTCTGTTATCCACGTTACAGTTTTCGATTTATTTTCAGCTCGATAGGATTCTTTTCCTCCCTTATACCAGACTAAGTGTCCAGGTGCTTCTTCGGGTAAATCAATGTCACATCTAAATCTTATTTTGTAGCCTTCTACCACAACTGAATTTGGATCAACTGAGCAATCAGGGATATCAACTGCAAAATATAGATAGGTTACTTTAAATAAAATTAGTATAATTTTTGATATTTATTGTTGTATGTTTTCGGAAAAGAAAAACTTGGCAAATCTATTTTAAAAGTGGCATGAAATTACATATTACGGAATCAAGAAAGTATATATTGCTTTCAAGTTATTTAATCAAAACGTTTACTTTTCTTTCTGCAACAGTCTTTATTTTGCATCGGCCTGTATTTGTCGAATTTAAAATTAATGTCCTCTTACAAAAGAACATATGCTATCAAATGAAAATAATTTCAACAAATGCAAATAATTTCAATAACCAGTGCAGAGTTACAGAAAAAAAGAAGACAATACCAAAATAATTTGGGTCCAGACACTTTAATACGTGCAGCAAATCACACTACTATACATCTATTATTGAACAGAACTCTACCAATCAAAATTGTCACTTCAGAGCTGTCTCAAGCATAACTTAGCTAGGCAAATCAACTTCCAACCCACTCAACAGCATGTTAACATTCGTAAAAAGCTCTACACGTTCAACCAAAGTAGCCACATGCCACCAATACAAAAACAAGTCCCATCAATTTTAGCTTCCTTTCGTCCAACAACAGTCCATGAAGTGAGAAAAATCATCAGTTAATCGCCATCTACATCAAGTCAACTTGCCCCCACCCCAACAGCTTTGCTCAAGGGAGTTTTTGATAAAGTTTTGCCAACAATCACCGATATTATCAATTTGTCATGTCATCATGGAAGAGTACCTGACTCATTTAAATCAGCTGTTGTAATAATACTTCTCAAAAAGGCTTCACTGGATCCAGAAATACTCAAGAACTACAGACCCATCTCTAATTTACCATTCATATTTAAAGTAACAGAGGGAGTTGTTGCAAATCGACTCAACGAGTATCTTACCGGCAACTCATTACTTGAACCATTTCAGTTTGCCAAAAAAGTACCACAGTACTGAAACGGCACTCCTTAGAGTCCACAACGACATCTTCATGTTACTTGATTCGCATCAACATGTGATACTTGTTCTACTCGATTTATCTGCTGCATTTGACACCATCGACCATAACATTCCTCTTGAAAGACTAGCTGATATTGGCATCAAAGACATCGCCTTGCAGTGGTTCTCATCTTATCTCTCAAACAGATTTCAATCAGTTATCATCAACGGGAAAATGTCATCTCACAAAATTCTACACTTTGGTGTACCCCAAGCATCTGTTCTTGGGCCACTACTGTTTTCACTATATATTACACATCTGGGTCAGTTAATTCGACAACACAATCTACAGTTTCATCAATATGCCGATGGCAATCAATTTTACTTGGCTTTCACTCGCAATGACACCTCTAATGCAGTATCGTGCATTGAAGAATGCATAGTTGACATCAAGATGTGGATGAGTAATAACAAATTGCAGTTAAATGACGGGAAGACAGAAGTCCTCACAATCAAGCCAAGTAATGGTAATGCCCCAAATCCAATCAACAGCATTCATGCTGGATCCTGTTGAAGCACCTTCCTTCCAGTCTGAACAACACATATAACTGCCTTTTGCCAGAGTATATTCATGCACATCCGGTAAATTGGTCAGATACGTAAATACCAGTCTGAAGAGACCTGCCTTCACCTAGTTCACTCTGTATTATCAGCAAAATTTGACTATTGCAATGAACTTCTGACTGGAATACCATATTCACAACTCAGACTTTTGCAAAGAGCCCAAAATTGTGCCGCTCGTCTTGTTACTCGCTCTAGGAAATTTGATCACATCACACCTATTTTGAAACGACTTCATTGGCTTCCAGTAATCTACACAATCCAATTCAAAGTCTTGAATTGAAATTTTGAGTTTTGCCATTAACGCAGCTAAACAAAATCTGTTCATAGGACAGTGCTTGGGTGCTCTCGTCGAATAATCGACTAGGGAGTTAAAGAACAAATTAGAGAACAAATTTTACGAATATAATCATATATAGGAGCTTTGCAAATCTGCTAAGTAAAAAATGCATGTTCTCTCACAAGCCCTGTAGCCAAAACATTTAATGGTGCTGAATGCGCAGTGAGTATTATGACTTCGCCGAAAGCGCCATTAATATGCATTTCGTGGCGAAGTGTCAAATTAAGTTAGGTTCCACAGTACTCTGTAATGAGGGATTATTGAAAATAAATTTACTGGCTATCATTATGGCAATATGGCCCGTGATATGCTCACCCTGAATCCCTTAACGCGCGGGCTGTGGCTGACCTTTACCTCCATGGGTTGACCACAGTCTCTTGCTTGGTCGAGGGATTGTCACAATGAAAAAATCGATACCGGTTTTGGCCCTATATTGCAAGAGTACATTGACATTTGACCATGTGTACCTAGACGTGTACGGAGCATCAACGGCATATGCAGTTTTACAACGTATCGGTGTAAGAGTGCAACTTTATTTTTGATTGACTGCACTAGCGATGGTACGCATCATAAACAAATTTCACGGCATATTTGCACGGACTTTTGCAAATTTTCTTGAAATCATATTATACCTGCACTTATCGTGAGGTTACAATTTCCAACCGTAAAATACTAGTAAAACCTGGGTTTTTATCTCAGTGACAAGTGCGCATTGCCAATTTTATTGTTGCTAAAGAGTGTCGATCGACCTTGTTTTTCCATTGATATGCTAAAACACTTCCCCAGTGAAGTAACATTCCCGGAAGATTTTTTGGTGATATTCGGATGCTGTGCATACCCTATGCTTTTAAAACTTCTATATCGATCAACTATCAATGGTCAATGGGTAATGTATTTCAACGTTTTGAATTCAGCGTCGGTTACGCAATAGCAGATTATTGCAAAGGGAAGTTGACAGAGAATGCATTTCGTATTCCCGTCACTTCCAGAGATTGTCATTCCCAATGTTTTCTTTGCAAAAGAACGAACTCTAAAATCTCTCCACCAGTATTTGCGATCTGCATAACTCATGAAATAGCGCCTTAGCTAAACAGACAGACAGATCTGTGAATAGATAGATAGATTCTCTGTGTTGCAGCATGGACGTACAGTGTCAGCGACTTTGTATGTATAGGTTGATACAGAGGAAGAGGGACAAAGAGATTAAGATAAACTGGGGGAAAGGAAGCCATCATTGTTCGCCGTGTTCGTTCAATGAAGTATGAATCGAAGGTACGCTACACAAACAAAACTAACAAAAAAACATTAGTGTTGAAATGGAAACTAAAACTTTATGGTCATTAGCTTGGCCATGGTCTGCTTAGAGGGACTTTTCAAAAAATGATGTACCACCGGTAAATTGCAGTTTGTAAGTGATGTTAAAAGAAAACACAGTCCCCACTTAATGCCAGGCCGGCATAAACAATGGAAGTAACAACGTGATCGAGAACTATATGATGCACGCGAAGAAACTAGACTTGCTCCAAATCCTCGGGCATATAAATATCAAAACAGAACAAATTCAAGGAATGAACCTCAGCAGATCAGCAGACTGAAAGGCAAGGTGGTAGACTTGTGCTTCGATCGTAGAGTAAATGGCTTGCTTGGCCGAACTGTAACTTCTCTGGCGAGACAAGCAGAGAGACTGGCAGCCGGATAGCGAATCCTAAAAGAGGAATAATTATGACAAGTTTCCATGCTTCATGAGTCAATAAATGTCCATCAAATGTTCTTTCAACAAATTTCGAGATGTTTTGATCGCACTATTTCGGGAAAAAATGATCATACATTTCGCCAAGGAAGATAGGCAGACCAATTGATCCAATCTTACCCGTAGGATCAATATTATGGTCGAGTGACCGTCCATTTGAATAAATACCGCAGTCTAGAGCGTTAGTCCTACGCTTTGAGCTCGTTTGCGCAACAACAAAAAAAATGAGTTGCCTCCGAACCCCTAAAAATTCATAAGGATGAAAGTCCGAATCAAAAATCTTTATCTACGACTCAAAATGAACTTTGTTCCGTTCGAGGCCCCACCCCGCCCCTCATTGTCCCCAGCGCAAGAAATAGGCGTTACCAAGAGAAATTCCATTTGTACTTTTATATTTATTGATTAGGAAATAACTTTATACCTAGGCCTACACCTGGAGTATTTAAAAATTGAATTTGTTCTCTAATACTGGATATGTTTTGATGTAGTTGTTTGAAGACTATGAGACACAATCACAATTGGCGCCTGTGTTGTTTGCTGAAGTAGCAACCTCACGAATGGTACAAGGTGAGGTGAGGTGGGGTATGAAGTATACAGCTGCAGCCATATCTTAAGCACGTAGGGTAGGAGTTATGCTAGTAAAATATGAATTTTAGTAGTAGTCAATACTTAGGGGTTTATACCTGAGTTGGGCGATACCGCGTCGTATTCTGAGTGATGTATTTTTTTTATGAATTTCGCCGCAACGAGTCCAAATGCGGACACATCACAGGCCTAGGAATACAACGCGGTCTCCCCAAAACTTCGTGTAATAACCCCTTTATCATACATACTTTGGCTATGACTGTTCCGAAATTCCGACGACGAAATCAACTGAAGTCGCCTTGCTTGATCTGCTGTTCTCATAAAAATTGGTTGATAAGGAGCGATGACAACCGTATCACTTCCGGATATTATTCTGCTGTTGGGCCATTCCACTTCAAAGGAGGGTTTATGGCACACTTTTAAAGCAAACAATTAAATATTCAAACGTCGACTGAGGTTTTCACAACTTTTAGAAGATTTATTTTAGTTTAAATGGCGGTGGACGCAAAAATAGGATGAATTGTGTAAAATGAGTGGGGTTTTTCGTATTTTGAAACACACCATCATCCCTTCGTGAAAGTTGTGAGGCTCGCCAAAATCGAGTCCACTTACTCGCGCCACCCCAGCGTCTGATTTCACATTGATAGAGTATTAACAGCAAAAGCTAGCAGCTCTGCGACATCTATGAATGCACAGTGGATATAATAGCCGTACCAGTCAGTTTATCTCCAAGAATTATACATGTCCTCTGTCGTCAAAAATGCCGAATACAATTTCAGAAAGATTTTTTTTTGTGAGCGGATTAGGGGAAAACGTGTAGTGAGTAAACTGTAAGCTGTAGCGTTTTAACCCATTCATGATTTTGTTGCTGTACGAATAAAACAATTCACAGTTATGTACATCATTTGCTCTTATATTTTCGTTACGGGCTTGCCTAAAGATAACTTAACTTCTTTAAACAACCTAAGTTTGACTTTCCTTGGTATTTTACATTGTATCCGAAACCCACACCGGTGCCACTGGACATGATCAAGACCTGTACATCTCACTGACAGGTATAAATCGGAATATAATAAGTGCACCTTGTTTGTCGCGAGTATTATCGGTGCAGTTGGATTTTTGTGGATCATTTATGGCTGTAAATGATGTAATTTAACACCTAGATACTTGAAATTCGCCAACAGGAAACTTGTGGTTTAACGGTTCTATCATGATTCACTGTCGACCGGGACCGTAATCTTCAGCAGAGTAGACGACAGAAACACTGCACCATATGGAACGGCCCTGAACGATGACAGGTGTCGGCAAAACATACAAATTTTAATGCGTTCGTTTGTATGTTTTTGGTACAACTGCATTTCCTAAGTGCAATGCCTGCTAACAACAAAATTTTGACCATAATCACAATGACAATTCGGTGTGTCATAAGTCTTATTCGCTCAGTTGTTTTACAGACATGTATATATATGAACATATCAACGAAGGTCACGCATACCAGTGAAAGTTTCCTTGCGCGTAGCTGTAAGTAGTTGGTTGCAGTGAAAATATAATTCGTATTTTATCATGTCAAAATACAGGTTCAGATCATTGCCGTTCAAACAATAGGAGAATGGAAATGCAGGCATAGCATATATGATAAAGCAAGCTACAGCAGTCGTCAATCAAACAAAGTCTACGCCACCGTCACTCCACTCTTTTGCCTTCGCAGTACTGATTTTGACCATTTTCATCTTTTGTGTCAGTTGTTGACTCAACGAAACGTCTTTTCAGCTTGTTATACCGACATCGTGTCGCAATTGCCAAGTGGTGTCACACTTTGAAAAATACCTTCTGGAAACCGCTGTCCCTGATGGATGGACTGTAACGAAACTAACATTCAGTCTAACTTCAGAGGGGATAAAGTTTCACTTTCAACTCTGTGGGCAAATTTGATTGTATTTAATCTTTATTGAATTGATATTACATCTAACTTGAAGAGTTTGGCAACAATTTTTGCAGTTCTACCCACAAATCCCAAAACGTTTCCCTCTATTATCGCTGTGGAACATTCTGGTAAAAGGGACCGTCTTTCCACAAGTGAAACATTGAAAAAAATTGCGCAGTCTTGTGCTAAACTTACTTTAGAAAGGAATTCGTGATTGGAGTAGAGGAAACTTGAGACAAGTGAAGTGAGTACAGAATCGCCAATTGAAATTCACATGTACATTTTTGCAGTACGAATAAAATATTTTCAAGTATACGGTTGTTTCAATCGGCTTCGAAATCACATCATACGGCACCCAGTCACCCAGCGAAGAAGCCACAAACAAAGCCGCTCATTGTCAATTTATGTTTCCGTTACCTACGTGGCCATATGGAAGAACCGGAATAACGTATGTTTTTGTACCCAGACTCAGTATCACAAGAACTGATACCGAACTTGCAAATGGCCATGGTGCGCGTCTCTGTCGTGCATTTTCAATGGTGTTATCAGATTTTGTGACTAATTAAGGGCTATCCTTAATGTGATTTACTATTTCGATATTTAAAGTCGTAACACTTTTAGAAGTGCCTGCCTGACAACATGCGATAAACTGCCTACCGCGACAGCGACTGTACACTCGACAGCGTAGTCGACATGAATAGGTGCGGCAGGGAAGGTTGTGAGGTGTAGGTAAAGCCACAGAGTAACATAAACAGAGTGGCAACACTTGCATGCCTTTTGTTCCATGGTCGTCTCAGTAGACTATTGGCTTTTCATATTAAAATGAGCTTCAAGGTGTTAAACTTTTTGGAGGCTTTGTTTGTGGTTGATATTACACGAGATTATGCGAAACATACGACGAGATGGCATCGTACTGCCAGTCGCGTAGCAACCATAGTTACTTTGTGAGCTCTCAGGCCAGAAACACTGCTTCACGCCAATCAAAAATAACACGCCAGCAGTTCATAAACATGTCCTTTTTGACGCACGTGTAAAAGACGGTATGACTGACCGTAAGCCATTGAGTAAAACCAGACAGTATCGATAAAAGACTTTCAAATTTTATTCAAACACACTCATTATATATTCATAAAAATATGAGAGGAATTTTTTAAAACGGTGACACCCACTTTCTGAAGCTCAAAACACTCCGTTTTCCAGCACATCGATTCCGATCAGCACCACACGACAACAACAACACAAACTTTGTCGAACATACTTTCGCTTAACAATTGGTGAAAATCCGAAAATTACCGAAGGGTGCATGGTCGGCACTCTTCGGAAAATAGAGCCAAGAGCTTCGTGAGGCGAGGCAAACATGGATTGCTTACGTAACCGCTTCACGCCTTAAACAATAGGTGTTGCCACTCTGTGTATCTTACTCTGTGGTAAAGCATTTACTTTGAAATTGTTCAATGCGATTTTCATATACTTGCTCGCGAGTAAAATGGTACTCATGAAAAGACAACGCATATTACTGGCTGTAAGAAGTTCCGGGCACAACGAAAGTATGATTCACGTGTTGACATGTAAAAGTACGGGTATATATTGCTGTGTAAGGAATAGGAGAATACTAATACTGGCACAGCAAATAACTTAACCAATGCATTTGTATGGGCACTTCATAAATTTGTTCTGCCTACCTATTAGATAAAGATGAGCATATGCTATTTTACTTCTTTCCTTTTGTGATTCACAAGTGTACGTCCCTGATACAGTCGTTGTTGCGTTATAGACTTGTAAGTTGTACGTATCTCCGTCAATGATTAGTCCATAGTGGTCTGCAGAGCCTTCCACAGTTTCTCCTATTGATATACGACTTGCTCCATGAAACCAAGCTTTCTCGAGCAGTCGCTCTCGAAATGTGCAGTTTAGTTGCGTATCATCGCCATGGTAAACGACAGTATCTTCTGGTCTTACGATAAACAAGTCGGCATCTAAGGGAAGTTTGTATGGCAATAGACATGCTAAATTTCAAACATATAATGACTTTGCAAGTTTTTTACATATGAATGATTTAAAATCCCGTGTCCCATATGTATATGAATGTCGAAAGTACCACGGATCGTATATCACATATATAAAAATATTTGTTACATGAGCTGTCTCGTTTCGGATTTTGACTAAACATTTTGTGGCAATCCTTCCTCAACATACACACACACACACACACACACACACACACACACAACACACACACACCACACACACACACACACACCTTTAGGCGTGGTAGAGATAAACAGTGGATTGCGTTTTGAAGTATTAACTCACCTGGTAATAATAATACAAACAAAACGCAGGCGCTGTTGGCACTGACTAATACGTTATTCCTTTTCACTGCCATCGTTGCATCGTGTATAAAATGTTTTTATTGGCAGAATTTTACGACCGTGTTTTATTTCCGGAATGCGCGCGCACAACGACCAGTACGTAGGCAGGGAACGTCGGGGCAAAGGTAAGGTCAAATAGGGAGACCAAACTAAGTGGGCGTTATCGACAGATCCTGAGGGAGTGTGCATTTATTTACTATTTAAAAAAAAATAAATCGTACACTAAAATGAGGGGCTATGACACTTTCCATGGAAAATATAATATTAGGTGATCGCCATACGACTAATAATCGAAGCCACTACCGTTAGTAAGGCTTCGATATATGAAAATATAACGAACTATAATCACGAAAAATTTACTTTTTTGTCAGCCCTACAGACAATTGTAATTTCACAATATTATGCAAAGTACAGGGAAACAAAATCTAATTTGAACGATTTTGGCAAAGCTACAGAGACAGCGAATGAAATGTGATTCATTTTTAAGTAGAAGAAAAATATTTTACTGTATGCATGGTACTGACGACTTGGAGTCTACATTTTATATAATATCTGCAATAAAAGAGGTCAGAAAAAACTTTGACGTAGAATAAATTATTCAAATAATAAAGTTCAAATTCAATCCCGATAATCTGTGTCTCAAACCTTTATCATAATCTGAGTAATCAACGATTATATATTTGAACGTCATGAAATCTCAGATGCAAATATTTAGCAGTTATTCTAATTATGCTAACTATGTCAATCTATCTCGTAATATTTCTTTGTCGTCAAAAAATAAGGCTGGACATCGGATTTCTGATTAGTCTGATTAGCCTTTTGTTGAGGAATCTTTTAAGAGACAGACGGAAATACATACAGAAAGGTACTAAACAGGTACACGGACAGACAGGAAGACAGACAGTCAACCATGTAGTGCTATTTTTAGCTCACTTGTTAACACGTGGGCTAATGTCATAGGGATGTCGGTCTGTCTGTCCGTGTGTGTTAGTGTTAGTGTGTGTGTGTGTGTGTGTCTGTCTGTCTGTCTGTCTTGGTTGTTTGTTTTATTGGCATGAAAAAGTAGTAGTAGTACCCTTCACAAGTCATAACAGGCAAATACAAAATCTACATTTCAGTGGTAATGTGGAGCCAGAAAATATAGCTGTTCGCTAGTCGAGCCTGGCCCATTTACAATATTTAAATTAGTTTGGTAAACACGTACGCTGTTATACAAAGAGTTCTACAAGCATTATTTTGTATTTATATGATACACGTTCGATATCAGAGCGAGGTATTCCTGAAAACTCTTACACAATGATGTGACATCTATTGTGATTTAACTAGTTCACTCTATAGGTATTCCTTTAACAGATACTCTCTCAGAGCTTTTGTAAAGCTACACCTGGAAGTATGAGCTTTAAAGAGGCACTCCCACTTTGTAACATTTTTAAAACACATTTTTTAATGCCAACGGTCGATAATTGACGTGGGGACTGCGCGCGGATCGCGAGATATCAATAAAAACATGTCATTTCCCGAGCGCATTTTTCACAATCGAAAGTTTTACGATTGTTTCTGATTATGACCCGAAATCCCCCGAAGGTTTGTTGTTGTGCTGATTGACGATATGGTAGGGAGTTCATAATAAGTTGGAACGACGCAATTAATTTACCTCCAAAGGCGAAGACTTCATATAAGCTTACACAGCATTATGCCAGCACTTCAGGTAAGTTTTTTTAAAGAACTTTTCCTTAGTTTTTGTCGTTTTTTATCATTTTCAGTCATTTCTATTTTATATTAACCAATACCACATAGACTTATAAGTTCAAGTTCAAGTCTTTTGAAGTGATGGATGTGAACATTTCTACAGGGAGTTCTGTCCTTCGCGTCGTCATTATTTACCGTCCTCCATATTCAACAAAACACAAATTCACTGTGAAATTTTTCACATCGGAATTTGGCACATTAATGGAAAGCTGCTTCTCGCACCTGGTCGTTTATTGATTTCAGGGGACTTCAATATTCATGTGGACGACACCAATGACAATGACGCATGCCATTTTAATGATCTAGTTCAATCTCTTGGTCTTACTCAACACGTGGTTGGGAGTACACATCAAAACGGTCACACTTTAGTTCTTGTATTAACCCGAACCTCTGAATCATGGCTGGGAAACTTCACAACTGATAATTCATTGCCATCGGATCATTCTGCAATTCACTTCACGTCGGTAGTCACTCGTCCCTTCCTTTTAAGGTTACAAGGGAACAACGCGACATCAAGAACATTAATTTATTGGAACTTAAACACTCTATTAGAAGTATATATCAACTTTCCGAGTCGACCCATAGTACAAATGAACTATCGGAACCAATTCTACGTTGGCGAATCAACTTGATTTGCAAGCTCCAACTAAACAGCGAACTATCGTGCGAAAGGCTCGTGCCCAATGGTTTACGGACGATCTATTGGCCGAGCGCCGGATTCTTCGGTCCTTTGAACGGAAGTGGCTTAATTCTAAGCTTGATATTAACCGGCAGATTTCCATCACTGCTCGTGGTGAGTACAATAGAAAGTTGGATCTGAAGAGAGCAGCATTTCATCGTAGTAAAATCGAAAATGCGAACACCAAGGAACTTTTCAGAGTTGTCGATGTCATTTCCGGTTCAAAGAAATCTGCATCGGACATTCTTCAGACTAATTTAGAATCATCTAAATTACCTGTTGCTTTTTCAAGGTTTTTCGAACAGAAAAAGTACATTTACGTGAAAGATTACAGATTAATGTTCCCTTTACTGTTGAATCGACCACATCTCGGAATTCACTTTGTATCTTTGATCCTTTGTGTATTGATGATGTAATATCTATTGTTAGTAAAATGCCTGCTAAATCATGTCAGTTAGATCCACTTCCAACACATCTGGTTAAGGCATGCAAGGATGAATTAGCCCCAGTTTTACTTCGTATTGTAAATTCTTCATTTTCCTCTGGTGTTTTTCCTAATATCTGCAAAACAGCTATAGTTCGCCCACTCATTAAAAGAATTGGTCTTGATTGCAATGTAATGAAGTCTAGAATTATCGTCCTGTATCCAACTGCAGTTTCCTAGACAAGTTTTTGGAGAAATGTGCATCAATATTTATCTGACAACTGTTTGTACGGTCGTTTTCAGTCTGCTTATCGAGAGGGGCATGGCACCAAAACCGCTCTTGTACGTATGCTCAATGATGTAACTTTATCTCTTGATAAACACCACAATGTTATTTTAGTTTTGTTGGATTTGTCAGCCGCTTTTGACACTATTGATCATGACATCCTTTTAGGCAGGTTGCGTTCTAGGTTTGGTATACAATGGACTGTTTTAAATTGGTTTGAATCATTTATAAAGGGTAGAACGCAACAAGTGTCTGTAAAATCTCTAGTGTCGGAAAATGTATTTTGAAGTATGGGGTACCACAAGGATCAGTACTTGGTCCCGTGTTGTTTGCTTTGTACATGACTCCGATTGAAGACATCATCACACGTCATGGCCTAAATACTGTAATATATGCAGACGATTCAGGGTGTATATTGCGTGCGACATCCTCGCCAGCTCTGTCGTTGTTGCACGTGTAGAGGCTTGTGTGGATGCATTTCGTAATTGGTTGATGGCTAACAAGTTAGCTCTGAATGATGGAAAAACCGAGGTGGTTTGGTTTAGACCTCGTACAACTAGTATCACAGCTAGATTACAGTCCACTTCCATGAATGTACGTGTAGGTGAGGCCATGATTTCACCATCAACTACTGTGCGTGATCTTGGTGTGATGCTAGACTCTTTCGGACTCATGGATGAACATATTCGTCATGTTTGTAAAGTCGCATCTAATTCACTTTGGAGGATAAGTAAGATTCGCAAATTATTAGACCAGTCTTCTACTGAAAAGTTGGTACATGCATTTGTTTCATCAAAGTTAGATTACTGTAATAGCTTATTTTATGGTGTACCTGCATACAAATTAAGCAAACTTCAACACGTCCAGACTTCTGCTGCTCGGTTGGTAACCAGGCGGAAGTTCAGCAGTCATGTTACACCCATACTTAAGGAATTACACTGGCTTCCAATTGAACACCGTGTACGTTTTAAAATCTTGTGTCTTATTTTTAAAGTAATTCATTGTAAATCAGCGCCATCATACCTAGCAGAACTTTTAAGTATTGAATGTCCAGTTCGTAATACAAGAAACAGTGCAGGTGTTAGACTCTGTCCGTTTTCAATCAAAGATCGTGAAAGCAACCTTCAAAAATATATGGTGACAGGGCTTTTAGCGTTTATGCACCTAAGCTTTGGAATAGTCTGCCAATTGAGCTCCGGATCGTCAAGAATTTGTTTTATTTAAGAAATCTTTGAAAACTTTTATTTTTCGCGACTGGTACTGCTTATACTAGACTGTGTGATTTTTAAAGTGTATGGTTTTAGTTTATTATGTCAGTTCACATTTTTTTTCTTATGATCTTAAATTTATTTTTTTTAATTTAATTTCTTTCTGAATCGTTTTAAATTGATTGTTACACTTTCATTTTACTATTTTAATTTATATTTTTAATTTTTACTGTATGTACAGACGCGAGAGACAGTTTTGCGTAGTGGTCTTTAAACAATAAATTATTGTTATTATATTATTATTATTATTATTATTATTATTATTATTATTATTATTATTATAGATATCAGTTTTTACGTGAAAAATATTAGCCTCCTCTGATGACTACATTTTGTCGACTGCCACACAGTTACGCGTGGTTCGATACGGCTGCCGCGCGTTGGTATGCGTTCATACCACGCGGCGGCCGCCATGTATCAACTGCACGGAACTGTGATAGTCACCTATGCGAATTCTGGTTGAATCAGCAAACTTTGTTTTCCTTTTTTTTTCTCCGAGTCAGTAAGACTCGGCTTTCACCCACGGGGCATGACTGATCACCGACGCCAGCTTGAGTACAGCAGCGTTAGCGTGGACTCGTACTCCATAGCTTAGTTGACAATGGCCCCACTGCCGGACGTTCGATGTTCGGTAGCTGAATTTAGGTGGGCCACCGGAATTCAACTTTTACTTTTTATGAGGACATATTTTTATCGATATCTCGCGATCCGCGCGCAGTCGCCACGTCAAATATCGACCGTTGGCATTAAAAAAATACGTTTTAAAAATGTTACCAAGTGGTAGTGCCTCTTTAATAAAATTTGGCAACGAGGTCGAAAATTGAACACCCGTGTGCGAAATTGCCGATTGACCTTTACATGTGTACATTTTCGTCAGTGTTTAATTCATCCCTACTTTTTGACGGGTGTCATAACAATGATCTACTTAACGTGAAAATAGTCTATCATGGGATGTGGTACATTTTGATGATATAAATCAAACACAAAATTACCAACAAGCAGCATGTGAAGCTTATAAACATCTAAGATGCGTAATTAAAAAAATAAAGGAAAGGACGGCGTTCTTAATCCAGAAAAAGTTATTGTTCGCATACACATTTTCTAGGTGATAAGAATGGATTTAAATAGGTTGAATACGTATTTCCACATATATACTTCTAAACTATATGTATGTATGGTTGCATAAATGATTTATAAAGTAATACTAATACATTTTGTGGTACAAAATTTATTATTCGAAAAATAATTCCTGCTTTCATTCCAATTAGTGCGTTGACTGTGGTGATAAGGTTATGTTGTTTCCAAGTTAGGTTCTCATCTATATTTACACCAACAAATGACGCTTGATCAGACTGAATTAAAGGCACATTCTAACACAAATATTACCATCTAAATACACCGATTTAATTTCTGGTAAAAAAAAAACATAAGCGGTTTTCCTAATATTTATAGTGAGCTTGTTTGCATCAACCAACAGGTTCCATCTCTCAACTGTTTTTCTACTCGTGAAAGGTCTATACATTTCGTATCACTCGAGTATGTTTGGAGAAGATTCGAATTATCTGCAAACAGTCGGAAATGAAAGTAGTCAGATGAATTAGGTAGGTCATTTATGTAAATCAAAAACAGGGTCGGTCCAAGTATTGATCCCTGAGGCACTCCACACGTAACTGGCAATTTCATAGAACTAATACCATCTGCTGACACATATTTGAATCTCTGATTTAAAAATCAGTAAACCAACGAATGGGGTTTCCTCTAGCACCATAATTATGGAGCTTTGATAAAAGAACAGAGTGGTCAATGGTGTCAAACACTTTGGCGAAGTCTAGAAAAATCCTATTCTAGTATTTCCTTGTCAATTTGTTGCGTCAAATTATTCAGTAAATGAATTAATGACAGTTTTGCACTGAATTTCTCTCAAAATCAATACTGGTGTTTGTAGAGGAGATTATACTAATATTTAAAAACGTAACTTACCGATTATTTACAATCCACTCCAAGATTTTGCTAAGAAGTGATAGCATAGAGATAGGTCGATAATTTCCAGGAATGTCTTTTGACCGTTTCTTAAAAACTTGAACTACTTGGGTTACTTTCAGAATATTTGGGAATCGACAACTTGAAAAAGATATGTTGAAAACATAAAAAAGAGGTCAAGCATTGTGTTCTGCAGCATTGACTAACAGTTTTGTAGACACATTGCAGTATGTGTTTATTCGCCATGGAAATACAATGTACTATGTACAGAATGTCAAGAGTGATGTTATTTTTGAATAAATATATACAAAAATGTAATATTGACATTTCTTCAGAAAAGGTAATGCTATATCATCATTGAAATGTGATCTATGGCTGGAAAACAGGAGAAGCTTAAGTAAAGATTACATCATCTGTTTTCCATTTAACTGTAGAGAAAGTAACCAACCGTAAATTACAGAGGGCTTTCACAATAAGTAAACAAAGTAAACATGTAAATTAACGCACGGTAAAATACACAGTGTTGTATTGACTAAAACGGATTAATGTTGAGAACTGAGGCGAGCAATGAGCTATCAGAAAGAACAATAAACACGTTACAAGGAGAAAAAAGAATAAAATGTAGCAAGGTAAATTTGGTAGATCACTGATTGATAATCAAGTAGTCTTTTAATTTCGCTTTGAAGCCGTTTCTATCAGGTATATTACGGATATCAGGTGGTATCTCATTCCATAGTTTGCCACCGTGATAGTCAAAGGAAAATTTACCCAAAGTGTATTTCCTTATCGGGATTTGAACACCCCTTTTTGTAATTATTCTTGTTTGGTAATGGTGTTGTGGAAAAGAAAAATACCCATCAAAACGTCTTGGTAATCTGTTGTGAAAAAAATCATGAATAACCATTGTCATAACCAATAGCTTTTTTCATGTCAAGCCTTTCAATTGACAAACAATTTCAGCTTCACATGTAGGAAATAGAAAAAAGAGTAATTTGCAGGGTGTGAGAGAAACTCCTCATATGAAGAACTAGAGATACAAATTTTACTCGCCAAGCTTGGACCAATACCAGTAAAAAACTTGTTAAAAACATCTACAATATCTTGAGGGTTATTGTAAGTTAACGGAGTGCCCTCAGCTGCATTTACAATGAGATGGTAAGGCAAATAAGTACAAGGCTCTCTGTTACAAGAGCCAAGCACTTCATTGATGATATTCCAAGTTGCTTTTGAATTTCAATTATTTCCCCTAAAAAGAGTAGTTTGGTAATCTCGTATTGCAAATCTACAAACTGTTGTCAGTACATTTCTATAACATTTTAATTTGAGACTTTGCTCATTTCATGACCTGAATAACGGCACAAAATTTTATGAAACTTTTCATAGATGACAATCTCAGAATATTGTGATGATACTGTGAGTCTCATGTCAATTATCTGATCATTTGCATATTTAATGAACGTTGTTTTTTTAGTGATATAACTCTGAAATTCCTGCGCCAAACTTGATGGTACGTGCAACAAAAATTGATCTGATATATATATATATATATATATATATATATATATATATATATATATATATATATTATATATCCAATTATACTAAAAAGCATTGGGTAGTGTCAAGTTAATTAACAGCTCATGTGCATTTTTATGAAGTTTTATAATTAGTCATATAGCTCCGATATAGCTGCACCTAATGTGATGAAATCTGCTGAGATACTGATCTTACTGATGTCTAATTGTGGTGTGAAGCACTTAGTAGTGTCAAGTTAATTACGCGTTCATTTGCATATTCAATGAGCTTTTTAATTAGGTATATAACTCTGAAATTAACGCACTCAAGTCAGTGAAATCTGGTACAGATATTGATCTGATAAATATCTAATTGTACTGACAAACATTTGGCTCTGTCAAGTTAACAAGTAGCTCATTTGCGTATTTTATGAAGTTTTGTAGTTGGTCATATAATTCCAAAATAACTGAACCAAATGTGATGAAATATGCCACAGATACTGATCTGACAGATATTTAATTGTGGTGTCAAGCATTTAGTTATGTGGAGTTGATTGAGGGTTCATTTGCATATTTAATTAACTTTGTAATTTGTGATATCACAGCATTGCATTTGACGAAACTTGCTTTAGATATTGTTCTAATAAATATTAAATTGTACTGAATAGCATTGGGTGTGTCAAGTTAATAATGTACCTCATTTACATATTAAATAAGATTTTGTAATAAGTGATTGAACTCTGATACTACCGTGCGAAAGTTGATGAAACCTGCTACATAAAATGATATAACAGATATCTGATTGTCCTTATTACACGCTTAACACGGATGTTGACTATAGTGGTATAAATTCGGTTTATTGACAGGAATATTGAAAAACGTAATACAATAAATCCTCGTCAGAGATAGTTACTCTGGCAGTAAACCGTATGCACGGCGAGTCTTATCTGAAGTTTGTCTTCCACTCCGCGTCGTTTGCTCAACTGAACTGCTGTCAGAATATACAATGACCGTCTTTGTTCTTGTGTTTGGTTAGTGATTAACCTGAGGTCTACAAATGTTGCGAAACACCTCTTTGCTCGTTGTTCCTCACTTTATATGAGATAGGTCAAAGGTAAAATTGTTTTACACAAGTTAATAACAGTCAAAAAGTATGCAGTAATTCATGTCATATTCTATTATTTCATGCGTCCCGTATTGTCTAGTAAAAATAAATACATGTCGAGTCATAAGCAGTCAATTTCAATGCTTGACAACTTAGTTTGTGTAATTTTGTCAAACTCAAAGTCATTCAGGGGTAACATTAGTAGGTCAAGTTGTCCTGTTGAGTAAATGCTAACATTTTCCAGTGTGTTTACGTACATATCCAACACTCTGTACTGAATCTGTTGTAAAACGCGTGAGCAAATTCAATTCATATCTGGTCCTTTAAGTGATATTCGAAAATATTTGCGATATAGCAAAATATGTAGTGTGCTGTTGGAAATTGTCACACGGTATGTATATTTTCCTTGTTGATCCTGGACGGAGGGAAGATGACGAATAGTCTTACAATATAATCAGCCAAGCTCCCTTTCATTCATCTTGATCATAAAATTAAACAAAATGCTTCAAACATGTAAAAGATGGACATGTTTACGTTCAATGCCGAAAGAAAGCACTGATGATATTGATCGTTATCTTATAAGTGTTTGAAACACCATAGCAACAAGACATTAAGCTTGAACCAACCAATATCTCCCACTCATGTGTATTTGATTTGATCCTTTACACCAGCAATAAAAGTCAGAGTGTAAGCTCACCCCCTTGTCGTGGTCACTGGCGGGCGTTGCTCGCCAGGATGCACACCATCAATTACTTACTAACTGTTCTGTGTTTCATGAGTTTAGCCAAAGTGCTAAATTTTCATGTCATCTGCCCCGCTATCAAGGTCGTTAAATCGACTTATAATAATAGATGCACCGATACAGTAATGCGTACCGTATTGGTATGAAGTATTCGGGTAATATTGAAAATACATGGTCCACTGGAAAGTAAGCAGTTTAGGAATACTGTTAATAACCTCATAAATGTTTACCTTTTAGTCATCAGTTCAAGGCTAAATGTTTGTGTTTTTTAGGAAACAAGCACTAAAATAAGCTTCATCGAGACATGTATCACATCACACACTGGTGCGATCTAAATAACACGTGAACTAACAAACAGAAAACAAAAGTTATGGCCCTTGGAACTTCTCAAAGAAAAGCTAGAATAGATGAATCTATTTAAGTGTTATCTAATGGAGATCAACTTCAGTGTCTTACACATGATAATTTATTGGGTTTAATTATTGATGATACCTTTAGCTGGGAAAAGCAAGTTAACTCTGTTTGTAAAAGTATCGCATTTAAGTTACTTCAACTCAAGCGTATTCGCCCCTTTCTAACTAAAAGGGCCATGATGAGTTTCTATAGTTGTTTTATTTTACCTCATTTTGATTACTGTTCCAACATATGGGTCACTGTTCTATCAATCTTTTAGGGCGCATTGAGCGACTAGAGAAATAGTCGAGTAAAAATATGAAATGACCAACCACAAATTGCAACAGAATTTATTTTTTCACAACTCACCTCAGAAAAACCATAGAAAAACATATCAAAAGTCTTCCAAAATCCAAGGAGTGGAAAAGTGCCTAATTTGCATAAATCCAAAATGGCCGCCCCGGTATTATAGGTTCAATGCTTTTGGCCACTTACTGCCCCATATTGGTCCGATTTTGGTAATTATTTTTATTTCCATGTACCTTGTACATTTTCATCATATTTTAGACATGTATACAAAATTCCATTGTTTTTATTTACAAAACAGGAACATAATTGTAAAACAATGGTATTCTCACACACTATGTCTTCTAATCAATACTTGTTTCATGATTTTATAAGGTGCAAATGTCTGTAATGTTAAATAAATAAATAAGTAAATAAGTAAATAAAATAATACACAAGGAGTGGAACAATGCTTAATTTGCATAAATCCAAAATGGCCGCCCCCTGTATTATGGAATCAACACTAATGACCACATATTGCTCGATATCAGCCCGATTTGGACAATATTTTTTTATTTTCTTATAAATTGTATATTCTCTTCTTATGTCCAACATTTTTAGGGCAATTTCCAATTGTAGTTATTAATAAAACAGGCACACAAGTCTGAATTTCAGGGTAAAACAATGGTACAAAAACACACTTCACCTTCCAATCAATACTGGTCTAATTTTGCAGATGCTAACGTATATGGTGTGAAATATATAAATAAAATTAAAAGCAATCTCAGTATTACTAATACAGAATATGTATCCATTTTGTTTTTCGTTGTTAGTTTGCCAATAACCTATTCCCTATTTCACATTAAAAGCCACCGGCTGAACTTACGCATTTTTTAGAACATTCGTCCTATAAAGAAATGGGCGGTTCATCCATATCAAACACAGTCAACCTGGTTTTAAGTCAAGTTATATCTAGTGTGTGATATTGTGTTACCAGGGTACACTGGTTGTCACCATAGTTGTGAAACTCAACATGAGGTTCAATACTAGCTGGTAATTGTAAAATTACCAGTTTCCCAAATGCTGTTTATTTACCCAAATTGTAGATAAACAGCCGCGCCTGAATTGACAAAGTGTGCCAGCGCGGGAGAGCTAGCAAAGGGAGAGTGGGTTTAAAGTCTCCTGGAAGGTGTACAGATCACATGGGAATTAAATAGTATTGGTAGTAAAGGGAAAGCAACTCCACACATCGTTCATATTTAGGTTGTTTGCGTTTTGTGAATGATATTGTGTATAATATAAGTGTATATCATGTTTGGCTGTTTTATGTAAAATGTTGCTTAGCCATGGCGAGACGTACCCGTAATCTACGTGTCTTGTGTTAATCGCACAGGCGCGGAGAGATTGCTGTGACACTACGATCCTTTGGCGCTACGTTTCGAAAACAGAGTTTTCTTCATCAGCCACTTAAAATTCATTTTTGATTGGTGAGACCAATTGATTGATTGTTAGATTTTTAATTTGGTAATATGTTCCACTTACGTTTGTTGTTCAAGTAGGGAAGCTAGAATGTCTACAGTTTGATCTCGTTGTGTTTGTGTAGGTTCGTGTGACCCTGAGTTTGAGCTATTGTAGTTTTTGTGAAGTCTGGCGCTTATAAGTGTGTCACCTATATTTCTGTTCCTTCGTATAAATATACGGTATGCGATTATAGGTTAATTTTGGAACAGTTTTTTAGTGTTTCGTCTTTTTCAAGTTCACTCCAGTTTTCTGTCAGGGCTTGCTTGATTTTTGTCGTTTCTATGTACGGGCTATATGTTGGTATTGTTGGTGGCGTTATTTCTTTCTTTTTGTTGTTCAAGCAGTCTTTTTCTGCTTTTATGATCTGTCTCTCTGATAATGCTTTCTATTTCATTTTTTGTATTGTCGGTCTTGTAATTTTTCACTAAATTGTGTGACTTTTTGTGTAAAATCGATTTCGTTGTTACATGTTCTGATGTATCGTAATGATTCACCTTTGATCAGACCTTTGAATGTTGCTGCCGGATGGCATAAGTTTCTTGTGTTAGAATTGAAATGTATCTGTTGGCTTTGTGTGTGTGTTGATGTCGAGAATATTCTCTTTGTTGTATCGACGACCTTTGCAGATAGGTCTAAATATGTGATTTCTTGAAAGGAGCTTTCAAACAAAAAATTGAAAGTAGGATGCATTTTGTTGATGTTTGATATGAACTTATTGAGTTCGTGTTGTGTTCCGATGAAAATCAGAAAAACATCGTCCCTGAACCTCAGCCAGGTCGATATTTGTTGTTAATGTTTCTGTATTATTCTCGTTTCTGTCTCATGAAATGTAATATCTGCTATTTCTGGAGAAGACGGGGACCCCATCGAGCATCCTCATATTTACCAGTAGAATTCATGGTTGAATTCGAATGTGTTGGGTTTTTTTAAGATTACTTCTAGCAGAGCTATCATGTGTTTCGTTGGTGGTTGCTTGATTATGTAACTGTTTGATGATCGTTCTGATTTAATGCTCTGCCGATTGATTCAATTACCTCATCATATGGTGTATTCATGTACATGGAATTACATCCAGTGTTACTAGTGTTGCTTTGGCCGGAACTTTGATTGTCTCAATTTTCCATATAAAGTCTGTTGTCTTTGATGTATGTTGGTTCTTTCTTGACGATTTGTTTGAGAAAATGGTCAATGAATTCTGATATGTGAAATGTTGGACTGGAGCATCCACTTATGATTGGCCGTACTACAACATAGCTGCTGGTGGCGGCACTTTGTGTATTTTCCGTAGAAGATACCAAATTGGCATTCTTATTTTCTATCGACTGGATTCAAATATTCATATGTGTGATGGTCAATGTGTTTCTCATTGTACATTTCTGTTATGAGATTGTGTACCGGTATGTCTTCTATTGTATTTTTTGTGTCATCTGTTGCCAATTTTGTGTAGTATTGTTGATCGTTAAGTTGACATTCCTTATGTAATCATCAGTGTTTATAATTGCTGTCCCCCGTCATTTATCAAACGGTTTGATGGTTATCTTCTTGTTTTTTGATAGCGTTTTGAACACTATTTGTTCTGCACGTGTCATTTTTTTGTGTGTGTGTTTCGAATAGGTGTAATCGCAATCATACCAATCCATAATCCAATAATACTAGGTCAAAATTTGTAAGACAATAGTTGTAAACATAGACACAAAACAGCACAGAACAGACAGTAAATAGACAGTACACAAACAAAGTCAAAGTCATGAAAGAAAGATATATGGACCTCTGGCCAAAAGACCAAGAAGTGATGTCAGGTGTTTCGAAAATAGTAAGCGCATCCTGCCCCACATGTGGCACCCGCCATATATCAATCTGTAAGTCAGATAGGTAGTGGTCACTAACTAGGCCCCATGTCACGGATGCCATCAGTGATCATTTGTCGAGAGAGATATTGTATTTATCTACCAGCTTGCGATACCTGCCAAAAAAGCGTTTGAATGTAGAGACAAGTCTTGCTCTGGTGTAACCTTGATTTAACAGTTTGTAAGAGAGATGGCCATGTCTCTCTACAAAATCACCATATGAACTGCATGCTCTTGCATATCGAATAAGCTGGGAAATGTATACCCAAAGGCAGGTGAGAGTGGAATATTACTGATGAGGTGTGGAAAATTGATTATACTAAGGTTGAAATAATCTCTCTTGTCATATAGCCTAGTAGAAAGGTGACCATTAGAGTCAAATTCAAGTAAAATGTCCAGATATGAAGCAGAAAAGGCCGTTTCTGTAGTTTCTTGATTTCAATTCTGGAGGATAAATCATAGCGAGATGTTTACTGAATTCAGAGTTATTCAATGAAATAACATCGTCTATGTATCTAAATGTAAGGTTGAAAGTACGAGCTACAGAGACCTTTTTCTGCTTGATAAGGTTCTGGATAAATTCTGCCTCGTATGAGAACAGAAATAAGTCGGCAAGTAACAGTAGACAATAGTTGTAAACATGTGTTAACATGTGTTAACAGTAGCCAATTTGTTGCTTCCAAATAATTTTCTAGTTTTGTGTTCTCGGATGTATGTGGGATCCATTTCGAGTTCATTTTGACCGGGTGTTGCACGGTCTGTGTCTCATGATATATCGGAGTCTCATTTTCGGAATGTATATTTTATGTCCCCTAACAGGTGGATTCTGTTAGGACGATTTGTTGTGGGAATGAATTTTAAGCCTTTGCTAAGTACGTTGATTTCAATGTTGGTAAGTTTGTGTGTCGATAGGTTCTTAATGAATCTGAGTTGTTTGATGCAGTGCTCAATTTTGATTATTGTGACTTTTCGTTATTTTTGTCATTCTATGATTCTTGTTTATGTGTTTCCTTTTTTATCTTTGAACTTGGTCATACTAAGACACAATACAAAGCTGTCTCCGGCCATTCTGTCTCTCTCTAATCCGAACCTATCTCCAAGTGTGTACCCCAGAAAACTTGTTTCGAAACGTAGCGCCAAAGTATCGTAGTCACAGCAATCTCTCCGCTCCAGTGCGGATAAAGACCAGACACGTAGATTACGGGTACATCTCGCCATGGCTGAGCAACATTTTACACAAAACAGCCAAACATGATATACACTTATATTATACACAATATCACACACAAAATGCAAACAACCCAAATATTAAGTGGAGTTGCTTTCCTTTACTAGCAAAGACGAACAACAACTGATGAATAATTTTGTCTTTGTCTTTCTTTCTTTATTTATTTATTTATTTATTTATTTATTTATTTATTTATTTATTTATTTATTTATTTATTTATTTATTATTTATTATTATTATTATCTATTTATCTATCTATCTATCTATTTATCTATTCATCTATTTATTTATTTCACATTTCAGACATTGGCATCATATAAAAATAAAAATAGTATTGATTACGGAAGACATAGTGTGTGAGAATACTATTGTTTTACAGTAAAATTCGGACTCATGTTCCTGTTTTGCAAATAATAACGATGGAATTATTGTAAAAATGTCTAAAATATGAAGGGAATGTACAAGGTATATGGAAATTAAAAAAAAATATTAAAATTGGACCAATATTGGGCAGTAAGTTGCAAAAAACGTTGAAACTATAATACCGGGGCGGCCATTTTGGATTTATGCGAATTAGGCGGTTTCCACTCCTCGGATTTTGGAAGACTTTTGATATGGGTTTTCTGAGATGAATGGTGAAAAAATAAATTCTGTTGCAATTTGTGGTGGGTTACCCCCTTTTTTGGCCTAAAATGACTGGTCTAAAAGCTGTTTCGAGACTTTTTAGATTGTGATTTTAATACTTCTAGTGAAGTTATATTCCGTATACTGAATTGGATGCAATTCAGAAAACGGATTTTATATTATGAATCAATTTAATGTATAAAGTACAAAACAATTTAGCTCCAGGTTATTTGAATGTTTTTAAAAGGATGCACAATGTTCACAGTCGGAATACTAGATCTGCTGCCAGGGAAGATTTATACATTCTAAAACATAGAACACAGAAAGAAAAGTTTTACATACAGTGGTGTAAAAATATGGAATAGTTTACAGGTTGACTTAAAGTCATGTTCTATATTGCAGGCTTTAAAGGCAAATGTAAATTTCATTTCTTATGTGACACAGATGTTCAGTACTGTAATGTTGTTTATTGTCCGTTTGTCCATTTTTTGTACCTTCTGTATGTTTTGCCTTTCATGTCTTCATGGATGTGTGCAATTTCTAATGTATATATTGTAAATTTTAATGATTTCTCGACACTGTATGAGAAAAGCCATTGGCTCAACAGTTTATCGAGATTAAATAAAGTCTAAATAAAATAAACACAATAAATCACTACGAATATATGTATAATCAAAAATTTGCTTGAACTGTCCAAAAAGGTCACTCAATCGCAAGGCTTCAGTATTTAGATAAGAATATAGTACATTGCTTCACTTTTTTACCATGTTATCTTTTTGTGTTTTGTTCTTAGTTTGTTTTCTTTACTTTTACTATGGGGGTAGGTTTTTAGAGTTCAAATGTACATATCGTGTTGCATTTTGTCGACAAAGAATTCTATTGATACAAATATAATATCAAGAAAGCGTGGCAAAGAGAAGTCATAAACTGTAATAATACTTAACAAAAATTTCCATTTACCCGATAATTAATATATCTATTAAGTTGGCTAAATATAATTAAGTGTTGTTTGATCCCGAGATCTCTCAGTGCAAAGCATACGACAAAGTTAACGTAAACTAGGGGATTAAAAACATTCTAACGTGCGACTCATTCTAAATATTCCAATAACAGTAATTTGTTGCATTTCAAGGTGGTAGGGAGTTAACATTAAAAATTAATGCTTCGGGATTCTATAGAATTCAATGCTTAGTTTAGTGCAAACAATAGCTAAACGATGCGATTGATAACTGTAATTGTGAATATTTGACTATCTAATATATTTTCTAGCACATATTTATCTCTCATTATGTTACACATTTTACCAATAAAGGTATGAGTCGTGGATGCCTTATTTTATCAGTATTTGCAGCTGATCAGGATATCATTTCCGCTACCAGTGATATGCAGCCTTGGTCAAGAGTCACGGCGTTTGCAGACAATAAATCATCTATGAATCTTAAAACATCGTATTATCCGACTCTAATTAAATAGACACCTTTGATGCATCACAAGGCCATTGTTGGTATATTGCTAACATTTACAAAGTTCAAAAACTCTTCGTTTATTTCGGCCATAATCTTGTGCATATACATTGGCATATGATTATCCTTCGGTAGGGTATGGTTGAATATTTATGACATTGAGTATAGGATTTCTTCGTAAAAAATTATTTCTCTGGATTCAAAATTAATTTTGTGGAAATTTGCTTGATTTCATTCGTATGTCTCCGAACCTGTTCTTCACAACGTCTGATTTCAGCGAATGCCCGCAAGAAATCAATTATTTTCTTCGTCCGTTTAAATTACCTTCGTGCTGCAACAACCGTTGATTTATGAAAAATAAAATGAAAGGGAAAATTTAATAGTGGCAACTAATTAAGTTCGAAAGCGACAGTAGAAATAAGGACTCTGCTGTGAAGACCAGAACTACACCTCTAAAATATCATTTCTAGGAGAGAGGGAAACAAGAACCAGGGAGCAAAGAGTAAGCTTATATATCCCTAGTGACAAAATCCAAAATACTGATGACTAAACGTTGCTGTCAGTCGTAAATGCAGATATATAAATTCTCTCTCTTTCTATCTATTCAACGGTCATCGCCCATGAACGGAGATACTTATAGATTTTGAGGGCGCTGTATCCTGTAATAAAAATGTACCCACTATTGAATGTGTGCTAAAACGTTACTGATATATGCATTTCCTTGGATACGTCATTTTATTTGATTTTATTGAGGGTGACTTACGAAGCCGATCCCATTTAATGAAGGGTGTTAGATAAACAAAACACAGACTCTAGACGAAACAGACAATGTTAAACATTATCAAAGGAAGTTTTAAAAATATGTGCAGTGCGGTGCGCTAACATAAGAATACCATTATTTGCATGACTGGTAAAAGTTAAAATATTTTATATATATGTTTATCTTATGCCGCAATTTTTAAGCTTCGAAATAATGAGATAATTGTTTATTTATTTGGATAACCAACCGGAGTACATTCCAAATTACAGGCTACTTTAAACATCGAAATGCATACAAATACACTGACAGACAAACACAAAATTAACGCAAAGGATAACTAAGAACATGCAAATCATGAATAGAAAAATTCCTTAAACTTGCTTTAAAAAGACTAAATCTGTTAAAAAAATTCAATACTCGAGCGCAATTTTGCACTATCGTTATAGGTTCTTCAAAGCACGTTGTAAAATTGAGTGTTTACGAACATTGATTCTTCAAAAAGATACCTGAAACGGTAGATTTATCCGTAGACTACGTTGAATGTTCAATGGGATTTGAGTTAAATGAGAACAATTTACCACAGAATGAACACATTTTTTACAGGGAGCCAAGATCAGAAACTTTTCTGCAATTGTATAGAGGAGGCACATTGAAAAATTTGCATAATTCTTATATCCTGATGAACAGTAGCACATATTCAGTTTAGACCACAAATACTTGGTAGCTATATACCTTTTAGACGCTTAAAGATTTTTATTTTTTTTCAATTGAACACGTCCAAAACCCCAATAAAGTATACATTTTCTGAAAGCCCTGATATAGAGCTATCCGACCAAGCACAGTACACGGTCATTATTTGCATAAGAGTCACGTGACAAGCGTTTTGCTGAACCTTCCAAAAACCGTTTTTTCCCGCCTTATGCAAACACGCTGCAAGATTTCCGGTTGGAATTTCTTCATTGACAAGCCTTGACAATATCCTTCAAAACCGTGTCTGCGATTTTTTCCCGGAGGCTCCATTCAAATTATATGGCCCGATAATTAAAATTCCTTGAAAAGCACCTTCATCTTACACCTTTAAGAGCGCAAAAAAAACAAACAAAGGCATATAAAGAAAATCCCAGACACGGTTTTGAAGGATATTGTCAAGGCTTGTCAATGAAGAAATTCCAACCGGAATAATGATTACCGGTACACTAGGTGTTTATTGTTGATTTCTGGAATGAGGGGTAGGACGGAATTGGTCAAAACTGCACATACATAGAGCATTTGATTGGTAAGTCAAATTAAAAGGACATTATTGCTATCGGGTCAGGGGTATTAGCCATGTAAAACCCCTGACCCGAGTTTTTGTTTTTTTTTCACAGTGTAGGCAATAGGGGATTGAAGTTGTCTATGGTCGAACATTTGTAAGACATCTTCCAATAAGTCGAACAACATCAGCAACTGCTCGTTTGTATCAATATTGGTGAAAAAAAGGTTAAAAGATAGCGATAATATCCCTCTAGGAAAAGGTCCATCAAACATGTGGCATTTCTTTATTCTTTTCATGCCCCTTTCAGCGTTGATTCTAGTGCCAGCAATACTATGTGTTTCTATGGCATCTTCAAGTGATATATATGTTTTCCTGGAGGAGGCACATTTTTGCAGCAAGTTCACCCAGGATATTTAAACCCTTACCTGCCAGCTTTCAATCTCCTTTCTCAAGTTTGGCTCGTAGTCTACTCAAAAAGTTCAGTTTATTGTCTGAAATTGATCTTTAAATCAAAAGAAATATTGCCAAATTACATTTGCATAAAGAAATTCAAAGACATTCCGAGTATTTTTTTATGTTTGTAGCCCCCTAACTATGAAAATCTATAATTTAAATCTAAATCATGTCTACCTGGTAGGTAACTAACAAAATTTACATTATTTGCCAACTATCGAGAAATTTTACCACATGTAAAGAGTTGATATACTTTTAGCTATTTGTCCTTGTATCTTGGAACTCTAATCGTATTGTGCTATTTATGAGTACTTAGATACACAAATTTAGAAACCTCAAATAGATTGCAGGCCATGCTCTTACATATATCACACGACTGAAACACTACATTGTGTCATGCACAATAGTGTGTTATGTTGAATTTACAGGTCCTGTATCTGATAGTGCGTGAACATTCGCACGATTACAATTATCAAACGTTGGGAAGGCAAATCTGATTGCTTTTGATAAAGGAAAATTGATCGAAATACTCATGCCAACACATCAACTTCACAATTTGAAAGTTTATCGGGGAAGATAAACATGCAGTTGAAAGAATAGTGCATATTTGTATGAATGTCAGAGACAAATGAGACTACTCCAGTGTGATTCCAAAAAATGTTCTTACAGTGATACGACTCTTGATTTTTGTTGCATTTATGATGACCCCGGTAGCTGGATATTTATCTTTGAAGCACTGGGGCACAGTCAAGTCAAGCTCTCTAGGCGGCCATATATCAATCTCCTTCACGTCACACGATACAATTATGGCAGATTCTTGCCACCGTTGACATGGGAATATCAATCCGTTCAGTCAGATCTTTCTCAAACAAACCAAGTCTCAGTTTACATACGGTACATATTCCCCAAAAGAACTTGTTCATAGGTGTTTGTTTGTCCCTTGCCGATGTTATGCGGTTTGAAGAGTCTCAAAAATACTCTAAAAAATTTTGAATCTTTCTTTTTCTGGAACTGTGCTATCGTTTTGTCTCTTTGCCTGAACAATCATGACATTGTTGACAGCTGTACTTTCACCTCGGTAACTTTAGACGATGATCAAGACCGTTACATATTTCAGATGTGTGGTTTACGGCAGTCATCAAGGCAGTCAGATCCCAAGAGTGAGACGGGTGAAGTCTCACTGGCCCTCACTCCTTGAATGGATTCCGAGATGGTTTGGTTTTCGTTCATGGGAAAACTCTCGGCAGTTCATAGTTCGACCTCATTCAAAGTGCACACATCAAATACTGGTGTTTTGTGACTTTACCTTTAGTGTACCATTCCTAATTAACACAGGCTAAGATTTCATAAATGACTGCTTTTGCTTTGGCAGTCGATAGAAATATAAACATTTGTTCTTACATGAGTTGCTGTGGCAATTTGGAACTGAGCAGTTGTAAGGCATGGTTTCCTTGGTTCAACTCAAAATCAATATTGTGGACCCATACCAAGGGCAACAATCGAAAGACAATGGCGGGAGTATTTTTTTTTATCAATGCACCATCCAACGGGCGTAAGCCCAATTACAGGATGAGGTATGAATAACCCACTAACTCCGAATGGAGCACTGAGGAGTGTAGTGCCTTGCTCAAGGGCACAAGACCGTGCAGGAGTCTCGAACACCATCCTCCAACAGTCAGTCCTTTACTCTGGACCTACTGGGTCCTGAACCGGGTCTAAAACTCACCACCCTCTGAAAGTGAGTCTGTTACCCAACCATTTGGCCACGATGCCTCCAGGGGTTATAAGTGAGCGACGGGGTGACATCTGATGCGAACATTCCATTGGAAATTATTTAGAGGCTACAAACGGCAAGCAAGGGTATTTGATTGCGGATGTAAGATCTTACCAGAGCGCACCGTTTATAACCTCATTATAGCGAGCGCAGCGAGACTGCTCGTGAACCGAACCTTCAGAGTAACGCATATACATGAATATATTTAGAATGGAATCTCTATATACCTACGAGTTTGAAAAGTACGGTGGCCAAAAGCACGTGTTCTTTGTATGTAGTAATATCTCCCCGACTTAGAATTTCTCCCTGACTTATGTGTCAGCATTCAATGTTAGCGTCGCATTCAATTGTTTCTTTCTTACATATACGTTCGAAATCAATTGTTTCTCTCCGAGATATGTGTCCGAGTTCAATGTCAGCGTCGCACATGATAGTATCTTGTGCGCACGAGATACTATAACGTGCGCACCAGATACTATCTCGTGCGCACCAGATAGTATCTGGTGCGCACTTAATAGTATCTCATACGTGTCAGTCTGTATCGGCCACCGTTGTGCTTCCTAAAACGGTATAGAACATGTAACTGTAGCTCTCAGAACTCTCTCCTTTCCATGTACTACCAGAATTTGATTGACAGACATGCTTTTTAACTAATCTTCAAAAATTTGACATCATGTTGTTGCGCAATTTTGATGAAACCAGTGAGAAAACATAAAATGATAAGAGCCAGAATAGGTTTTCCCTATGTCTTGTCTCAATACTTCAAAATATCTGACTCAAACTTGCCGGATTGCAAGCTGTCAAAACGTTCTGACAAAGTGTGTCTCTGATTTTTTTTATCTTGCTTAGTTTTTGGAGCTCAATTTTAAAGAAATCAACTATTATTAAATTCACCGCTCGGGAAGTTTTTCTGGCATAAAAATGGTTTAAGAAGGTTTTAAAAAATTCTGAGACAAACTTTGGAAGATCCTTACGGACAGCTTGCACTCACACAAATTTTAGTCAATTATCTGAAAGTATTGAAACAAACATAGGGAGAACTGATTTTTGAAAGGTTATGCAAATTACCTATCACGTGATAATTGTGTAAACAATGGTGCCACTATGGTAACCAAAATGTTTACCTATATCTAGGCTTTCCGAAAATATATAATGTACTGGGGTCCTGAGCTTATTAAACACTAGAGAATTTTTAGTTTGAAAAGGTAAATTTCTTGTCTTGGAATATACGGCTAGTTTTTAATCGGGTTCGAACCCTCAACATACGGCATCAGTCGCCTAGTGGAGAGGCCACAGAGAGAACCGCTCGGCTAAATCTCCACTCCCAAAAAAGTGGTTCAATAGCCGGCTAAGTTGTTACATTTTTCTGACTGAGACCGCTCCACACGTTGTAGAGTTCGTGAAGCACTAACGCACGCATGCTCACTATCAAACATCTCACATAAAAACTTTATCGAAGCGAAGCAATGAATACATCGCTTTTTAACTGGGCAAACCTTAAATGGGGATTACTCATACAATTTCAACTGAGCCACAAAGGATAGTTTCATCATGAAATAAAACATGTATCACATCGATGAAGTTTTCGGAAACCAGACGTAAATTAAATACCTTTGTTTTTGAAGTAAACACATTGATAAAAAGGAGTTCAAAACCAAATTTTCTTTAAAAATGACTGAGAAGATGGTGATATTTCTTCAGTTCAATCATTCTTGAGCACTAAGGATAATTGCTACTCATTGAACATAGTTCAAAAGGAAAACAAGAAAGAGGTTAAACCTTCAAATCGCCAAAGTATGACCAGGGGAATAACTTGAACTGTCAATACGATGCAAGATTGATTAGATGCAATTATCAACATTCGATTGGCTCTGGTAAAAAAACTAATACACACTCTACAATTCTCATTGTTTACTGTTTTTACTTTCTTTACTTTGTTTAGTATAAAGGCAGAGCAAACCGCTCAGTGAGATGATAAACAAAGTTCAATATTTGCTCTAAAATTTGCTGTCAGTGCTTAAGACACAAAGAAAAAAAAACAATATGGCCAACGAATAATCAATCAGAAATTCGGACACCTTAGCTAGGATTTAGAAGGTTCAAGAACTATCACGTTCGCACAAGATACTATCTCGTGGCGACGAGATACTATTACGTGCGCACCATATAATATCACGTGCACACGAGAAACTATCTCGTGGCCACGAGAAAGCATCTGGTGCGCACGAGATACTATATGGTGCGCTGCAGATACTTTCTCGTGCGCACGAGATAATATTTTTTCCCTCAAACTTATTTCAGCGACCAAAAATTAATTTCCTCTTGGATGATCCTGTCTGGTTTTGCAATGTTCCCGTTGCACTCGTTGCGGTCAATAAACTGGGTGATATGATAAAAGAAATATCAAAGGCGGCAGCGTTTCCCGTGCCTATACAAATCATCGTGTAAGAGCGACGGACGCAGCACATCATGTATGTATTCTGAGATAAAAAACGAGGCAATTGGTGCAAGGTCATACACAAATAAGCTTACCACTGGCACTGAACAAAGTCGAAACTTGTCTTGGATTCTTTCCGAAAGCATTGTGCACACCGAACAAACACTGATGACAGCCTAGGCCGATGATAAGCTTATCCATGACTGCCAACAACAAACCGCGTGTTCTTCTATCAGGTCAAATTCTGATTTGTGTCGTACTCCAACTATTTTACGCAACATGATGAATAAAACTCAAGGTTTATTTCAAAACCGCACATTCAGTTCGTCAACAAAATGACTGAACTTCGTTTGGAATGGAGCGAAATATCCTGCTCTCGGTTGCGTGCATTGTAACGTCTGTGTCAACATGTCAGGTCGAGGTACCACGTTCAGATTGCTCGTACAATCTCAGTTCAAAAGTTGACACTGGTATCGTTATGTAAATGTTTCTATCATTAGCTTTCACTGACCTACGTACAGGTAGGGTACTCAGATACTTATGTGTTGAAATAAACGTTTACTCTTTCAAAAATCAATTTCTTTGCGTTGGGTGACATTTGTACTTCATGGGTAACGGGAAATGATAAACATAAACATAAAGATATTCATGTTATGGGGCCCTCTAAATACGCAAAATTCATGGGAGCTCATGATCAAATAAAATGTCATTTTAAAACGTTTTATGCAAAATTTCAATTTATCTTATCGCAATCACGACAGATTGAATTGATTAAAGGAATGACGGCAGTATTACCGTTGTAATTACGAGGTGGTGTTAAATGCAAATGGTGTGATCGCCAAACAGCCTACGTGTAGTATCAAGAAATCGCGGCGAACTTATCTAGGTTTCCAGGTATTTGTCAAAATGGTAGGAGAATAGCACGGTTATCTTGAGCCAACCTTTCCATAGTAAGAAGTTCCGACTGTGTATAGGCCGATATATCCTCAGTATTTCGCTGGTTCCGGGGTTTTGGGTAGTGTAATCTGATTTTCCTTGGGTGAGGCCTCCTACTCAAATGGTTGTCAAAGCCAGGATTTCCGCTAATGATTCTGCAGTGTCGCTCTAGTAATATTATAAAAATAAATTGTTTTGGCGGGCTGTGTGTGGATTGGTCCCGGTGTCCCTATATGCCCTACTTCACGCAGGGGTAGCGAACGGGATTCAGCCAAAAGAACGCACTCAGCACCAGGCATCAGGTTACGTTTTTAACGACTTTTTGTGCTCTGTCCCAAGACAAGAGGCGTGGACGCGGGTTTTAAAAAGTATATTAACCCCTAGATAAGTGAACTTTGTTTTGTTTTGTTTTTTTTTCAAAAAGTCTTTTCTAATCCCCCTTCCTACTTGAGCTATTGTACAGCAGCTGGTGAGGGATGAGCAAAGTCTACCAATACTGCAGGTGCTGCCGACATAAGGAATGACTACTTTTAACTAAAGTTATTTTCACGTAATACTAAACAATGACTCTTTAAATTGTTCTATTTCCCGGAAAAAAGCCAGCTTTCTAGACATGGGCAGGCGAACTCGTCTCCGGGGCATATCCAAAGCGCTTGACCTCATGCATGTGTTGTTTAACCACAAAGCGGCGGCCATCAAGACCGTAACATGATGTTGACAGTCAACAATATCTCAGTTTATTAGAAATGCGTCACGGCCGCTTGTGCATGAATAGCTCCGCATTAAGATTACACCCAACGCAAGTAGTGGTCTTCATACTGTGTGGATTGATTCTCTGCAGTAGGTATGTTAAAAGCCTTGTATTTTATTAGCTTATCTTTTATCGTTTATAGCTGACGTCATGTCACTCAATTCCAATCTCTCCTAATCGTGAAGTTCATGGGTTACACAGGGGTGTAGAGATACCTGGAACTGCACTAAGGGGTACTTTTGCTGAGACTGATGTTTTCCATTGTTGTACTTAGAACAGCACATAGGGATGCATTAGCTAACATTGTGATTACCTAATTGTGTTCAATATCTCGCTGTTTACCCGGATCACATCATGTTTTGGCCTAAATCAAAAAAATTGACTTCTCCTTTTTGCTATCTAAGAGTTGCGTGCGCAGACACGGATATACAAAGAAGACGCTCCTTGTCAAAATGAGACGCCAAATCAGCGTAACAATTATTTGTCTCCTGTTTACATTAAGGATACCAGGTAAGTTGATACAGGCAAATGCAATCTAATACTTTCCTCCGTCACCCTTGCAGGACCAACGTTATTACCCGATATATTACTTGTTTCAGGGTCGTATCAGCATACGTGTCATTATTTTGTGCTGCGTCACACACTCGAGCAAAGTCGAACTTTTGACGCACCATGATATTAGATAAAACTGACATACCAAATACTCATAGCCACGTCAATTATATAAATGATAAGAAAAAATCTTAACTTTCTGAGCTTCCCTTTTATGCCACCATATGAAAACATTCTGTAAACTAGCTTCATTCATACACTATGCAGACGTCAAGAACCCAAGCGACAAATCATACATATCTCAATAAACACCAAAAGAAAATATTAAATCTCAAAAATAGTCGCATTTGACATTTTCAGAGTGCTATGTTACTACAATTGCATGCGACTAAAACTTTACTCTCAAAGCTAGAAACGAAATCGAAAGAGATGGCCCTTAACTATTCCTTACTGCGCTGTACTCATAGACAATTGGTTGCGAAGGAGTGATAGTCATTCCATTCACTGGCTGATCGTGGCGCTATCAGAGCAAACAAACTGCAAATAACATTGATAAGATGTCTATTCACTATTCGAAGAGTGTAATATGTTTTTGTAAAGTAAGACATTGATGTAAAATGTAGGTTGGAGTGCGTACAGTGAGCAATTGTTCGAGTTTTGAAAAAATAAAGTCAGACCTTCACGAAAGTTAGGTGACCAAACAAAGTCGGGTAAAAATCGACCTTACGCAGCGCTCAGTGTTAGCATATTTACGGCATCTCAATGAAAGCAATGCAATCTGCATATATGCAAATCGTATTGCATTCATTGAGATGCCGTAGATATAGTTACACCAGTCAGTTCCTTTTCAAGAATTATCCATGTCGTTACGCGTCGGGTATACTAATCATCTCAGAAATGAATTTGTAAGTGGATGAGGGAATACTTGAACTGAGTACAGATTCGTAAATCGTTCATTGTAATGTATTGTGTAAAATGTTGCACTACGAAAAAATATCGTCTGCCCGCTTATTTTCGCCACTAACATATCGAAATTTAATAAACCTATTTCCACGACCTGCAAGACAGGTTGACTTCCTCTGAGTATCTTTGATATGCTCCTCGTCCGAAAGTTGAATGCACTGAACAGGATCACGACCTTTCTGAGTCACTGTATGTACGAATCGTAAAATGTTGTGGCTAAGGTCTCGAACAACCTTCTCATTCGTATATTTTCACTTCAGTGATGTAGTCGGACTTTTGTGGCTGAATATGGCTATACACGATATTATTTACTACACCGATATTAAACGTCGTAAACAAGAAACTTGTCGTAAAGCGGTTCTATCATAATGCAGTCGATAATGACCGTACTCTTCAGCAGCGACATGAAAGCACCGTACGTGACCGTGAATGCAGAAAGTGTCGAGATGGCGGTCATATACATACAAATTTTAACGCGTTCGTTTGTTTGTTTTATCCAAACAGGGCTTTCATTAACAGCCGTTAGGCGGCGATTTTTCGCCGCCTGACAACGGGGACACCAGTTAAAAACAAAACACCGGTCCTTTATTTTTCCCTTATGATCGGGTTTTGCACAAAATTATCAAAAAAATGTGAAAATGTGATTTACGTTTCAATTTAGCGCAAATCTCTATAACGGTAACTTGCCTCGCTAATTTACTTCCGCATGCGAAAGCTTCACTGTCAGATATCTATGATGTAATTGTCCAATCAAGTTTATTAACATTGATGCGTCGCGTCATCTGATTGGTTTATGTCCACTATCATCAAATGTTGGATCCTGTGATTTGTCTATTGTGTACTACCCTTATTCATGGTTTCGTCTTTGAAGCAACCTGGCCCGAGAAGCCGGCGACGACTTTGTTTGATTTAATGGGGTCGGGAGGAAAAAAGAGGTAATTTTTAAGTGTTTCAGATGTCTTGAAAGTCAAGAATTTATGACACGATGGAATACAGACGTTTACGTAGTTGTAATCTCAGATTTATGAAGTCAACTGAATGAAACCGTATAATGCAATGAGGCTAGTATTTGGTGAAGAACTTCTGGCGACGAGCGGCGAGAGAAACGAAATCAATAAAGGTAAAGCTTATTTGCCGAACGAAATTTTATCTTGAATACTTAGTCGAATGAGTCATAAAATACTCATATTTTGAACAGGTTGAAAAGTTGGACTTTTTTCCGTTTCTAATTTGTTTCATGCCGTACTCATGGTGACTGTGACTGTACAGTCTCCACTTTCAAGCATAGCCTCTGCCTCCCAACTCTAAGTTTGGTTCAACAAATTTTACTCCGGTGTTGTTATAGACCATAATGATCAAACAAGATAATTTTTACTGGTCGATTCAAATTATTGATGTTAAATTCAATAAAGAGAAAGGGGCTCCACACATCACCTACACTAATTTTGGTTCAAGTTGGAGAATTTAAAAAAAAATAAAATCATTTATAATAGTTTCTTTTGTGCTCTCCTATTTCGTACAAACCTATTTGGAATTTGGTAGCCTCGGCCATGTTTTCCCAGCGATTGAATGCGTTACCTTTGAGTCTGCGCAGTATGGTGAATTAGTTTCTGCCGGATTCAATGACTGAAATGAATCTGCTCCACCAAAATATTGAATCTGTATGGGGTGACTTTGTAAATGCGTTGGTTTGTGATATGATGAAATTGACAACAATTACAGTTATTCCGGGTGAAACACCCCTGTAAAGCGTTCAGCTGACTCATCGCGTCCACTGCACTCACGCAACCGTTTCACATAGAAGCAAAATACATATCATGGCATTCACACCCCCAAACATTAAAAAATCACATACTTGAACCAAGTCTACATCTATACTATCTGAGTCGTTCTCTGTGTTTATGTTTGTTTTTGTGTGTCTGGCTCTTGATGTAGATGCATTACAGTCAACTCGTACCTTTTTCAACCCGCCCAGAACCAAATAGCCCGATACCAACTCACCCGTTGTTTGAGATGTATATTTAGTATAATGATATCTATGGTGTTCTAGATTCTACGTACCTTGTGTTGTAAAATTTACTGAGTGTCCACTGACAGGCGATTGTCAAAAATTGGTAGCCGGAAATGGCCAACTCACCCGTTGTTTGAGATGTATATTTAGTATAATGATATCTATGGTGTTCTAGATTCTACGTACCTTGTGTTGTAAAATTTACTGAGTGTCCACTGACAGGCGATTGTCAAAAATGGGTAGCCGTAAATTGGCTAGTGACAAGCGGGACTTTATTCGCCAATATTCACCACGTTTCAGACAAATATACTGCTCTTCTTCCACATGAATGAAGAAAACAATGTTCTACCTTGTGCAAATTACAAAATAAGTGTTAATACGTCACAAATTCAATATATTGTAGGCAGTAGCGAAAGCCGTCATACGCGGTACCCAGGTATGAGCAATAGCATTGCGTTAGCCACAGTCCTGCGCGTGTTTTGGCCGATTGTTGTTCTCGATTTCAAGTATCTTGCGTCGTGAATCCTGCCGGACATGATTTGTCCGGACGAGGTACTGACATGAAAAATTACAAATTGATTTCGAGCGAGTTGGTATCAGGCGAGTTGGTATTGGGCGAGATGTTATCGGGCGAGTTTGTTCTAGGCGGATTGGAAAAGGTGCAAGTTAACGATGATCGAGCCATTAATTTTTTTACCAAAAAATTTCGTCATTTTTCTTTAATAGTAAATTTAAATGTGAGGATGTGATGACGACAAAAAATCAATATATCACCAGATTAATTTAGCAGCTAGAAGAATTTGAAATACACCCACTTTATCCAGTTCAAATGACAGAAATTATGAATCTCCCGTAGTGTTGCCCAACCCGATATATCTACTTTCAGTTCCTTTCTTGCAATGCTGCACTTGTTTTATTTACATGTGCACCACATTAAATAATGAAACTTTTAGCTATTTTTTCCGCTGAAAATGTGCATAAGAATTTAAATTACCACTTCCCAGGCCTGCCAAAACAACATTTAAAGCTGTTGCAAACTTAAATTTAATGACCAAGCCTTATTCATATTTTGCAGAATTATTTAGATTTCCAATCCAACAATTTTGTTTATTTTCACATAAATTATTGTTCAGATATTGCACATCGCTTAACATCAGCCCCTCCCAATATGTGAAATGGCAAAAGTCACAATTTGATGACAAATATGTCCTTTTCATATTATTTTGTTTGGAAATTTCAATGCTTTGTAAACATATCGACATTCAAACATTTAAAACTTACAACTCAAAGATAATATAATGATCATTCAATTATCGCTAACAACGTCTGCTTTCATGCTAAAAGCTCTGAAAATAAGTTGTATGAAGATAGGTTTCCATCAAAACCACGGTGCATGTTCTATTGTTTTCAGCTATGGTGATGTAGCAAGTGCCTCGAGCTCGATCACCCTTACTGATACCCGATGTAGTTAAACCATAGGGAGACGTAGCCGTAGCCTGGCTTTCAGATGACAGCGTGATCCTTTGACGCTACGTTTCGAAACCAGTGTGCGGTCTCTTCCTCAGTCGCATTTTGCAACTTGCTGTCCTGGGAGTTTTGTTTCACTGTTTGCGTTTTAATGATTTTATAAACAATAGCTATCACACATGATAAAATGCTGAATAAAGTTAGCTGTAAAAAGCCATGAAATCTCAAAATTTTCCCGAGAACCCAACTTCGAGAGGGAGGCACATCCCCCTCTCGAGCTTTTCCTTGCCAATGACCTTCGGTCATCTGCCGCAGTGACCTTCTCTCGCTGCCTTAACTAGCCTCCTGATAAATGTTTTCAGCCTGTTGATAAAAATCTAAATGATAGCCCTGATCCGAAGTCTGGTTACTAGAACAGGGCTTTCATTATTTTTTTATTAACAGGCTAAAAACATTTATCAGGAGGCTATTTAAAGCAGCGACAGAAGGTCGCTCCGACCGATGACCGAAGGTTGTTTATTTTCGACGAAATTTCATACTGTATAATTAAAGAAAGACTATTTGAAAGTTAACGACGATGTTTTGTAGATTCTCTCTCTCTCTCTCTCTCTCTCTCTCTCTCTCTCTCTCTCTCTCTCTCTCTCTCTCTCTCTCTCTCTCTCTCTCTCTCTCTCTCTCTCTCTCTCTCTCTCCGCCATATTCGAGTTCCTGAAAACGAAATAAATTGTGGGTTGTTTGTTGTGCGGGGGCGCTAATGGGGCGGGGGTAAAATGATCAAGTGTGTAGACAAGAACGTCGATCTTCCACTGTATGTGGATGACGACACAATGGCGGCGCGAAAAATTGTCCGCTTTGATCTGGCTACGCTAAAATTTACGAAACTTGTGCAATTTTGAAAGCTAGAGGTATTTCCAGGAAAGATGCAACCAAGGCCGTTCCCTTAAAGCTAGCTGAAAATGCTGTCGATCTCGATCTCCAAAATGAATCGAAACCGGACAACTCTGAAGTAGGGCGGAAGAAACGCCGTAGGACCTACAGTTTATATCCAGGGTGACCAAGTTGTACTAGTCGACATCCGATCCATACAATATTTGATTAAAAACCTTAATCAAGTGTCTGCCATATGTCGATTTGATACGAATAAGTTCCTATCTACGGATAGCTGTGATATCGCAGCGGTACTTGTTGCATATATCGAACGCGCTCGGGTCATTTGGGTAATCACAGACTGTTGCGATGACCCCAACGACTCGAGCGCGTTCGATATACGCCACAAGTACCGCTGCGATATCACAGCTAATCTACGGAATGTTTGTAACTGGTCCGAAGAATGACTGCTAAATTATCGTAAGGAAACGGACACAATTTATTTTTGGACGGCCATGTCTATGATGTGAAGATTCACAGCGTTTATAGACACCCCTTCATGTACATTAAATGTTGCTGCGTTCGTGTGACAAATCAGTTAGACAAGCCTTACGAAGCATGGATTTTAATGTCAGTTGATGGTCGACTGCATTCTGGTGGACGTGATTGCGGCGCGTAAGTACTCAGTTCTTTATTTAAGTTATTCATTAAATATTGTCGACAATACCAAAGTCTTATAACTGTACTGAAACGATTACTATGGTGGTAAAAAAATTCCCGAAAGGGATTTAAAAAAGAAAATCCAGGCGAAAATTTAATTCACAAGTTTCTTTCCATCATGTAAACAACCATAGCACGCTTTTTGTGCCCAGCTGTTCGGGTTGGTTAATTGCATATTCATGAGCCATAGATACATTGTATCTATGGACACGGTGGAAGTAGGAAGCCCAACACCTACATTTATTTTGCCTCATAACCCGGTCCCCCTACACCCCTTTGAACTTTGTCGTGATTATACAAACTACGACTTCATATAGCATAAAACAGTATTGGCATTTCAGTCATCTGGAAATTTTGATTGATATCATACACTGCATAAAAACCCTATAATACTTACTGTATTAACATGGATTATTGCCTGTATTTTAGCTGAAGAGTGCATATACAGATGAATACAGTCAAGAATCCATTTTTTGTATTCAGCAAGCCTGTATTCATGTGGATTCATATGAATTCACGTGTATTATACTATAATACAGGCAACTCATTAATGTGAATTTATCTGAATTATCGGGTTTTCATGCAGTGATAATTTTATTGGATGTAATTTTGAAATTATAATTGATTAATCTAATAAGTTGAAATACTAGAAGTTCTCTCAATGTGTAATCATAAGTATTCTTATAAGTGTATTAAAAGTGACAGTGTATTGTTTTATTTTTCAGGGATGATGGTACAAGTAAGCACTGTGTTGCACTTCTATTCAGTTTCAGCAGTTTTACAGATCGTCATAGGGATCGTCATACTCAAGTAGCAACTGACACACCATGTACGTAGGACAAACGTACCTAGGAGGGAGTCAGTTCCATTGCTTATCGATGAGATTGACAACAGGAACAATAGAGCTACACCATTACAACCTGAGCCACTTATGGACACATATAACCCTGCAATTAGTAATCCCTTATTAACATCAGAAGAAATCAGATCTGTTATGTATAATGCTTGTGTTGGTACAAATTCCCATCTTCTACAGACCCTTGATACTGCAAATGATGATGACCTGGATGAAAAACCCAAATAATTTTAGACTTTGTCTGTGATTTTAGAAATTCTTTTGAATTATATTTCATTGAATATTTGAAGACAATATTGACAGTAAACATATATTGATTGTAAATGACGTTACCATTGGTAAAAAAGATGTACAGGATTGGTTTGATTACAGACAAGCCCGTTTAACTGCAAGTAATTTTTTATGGCTGTTGTAACGATACAGGGGGAGGAAAATCATTATCACAAAAGCTTCCAGTTGTCAATCATCAGATGCAATCACATTTGGTGTAGAACATGAATCAGTAGCTAGACGTTTGAATTATGAATATTGATGTGGTGAAGGGCACAGGGGTAATAAAATATCAAGTTCAGGGTTTATCATCTCAGCTGATCTTCCATTTCTTGGAGCAAGCCCCGATGGTAAAATTAAATGTACCTGTTGCAGTAAGGTTGTGTGGTTGCTAGAAATTACATGTTGTTTTAATAAACATAAAGATATATTTCCAAGTGAAGCAGCACAAGATAAATCATACCATGTATAATTGGATGGGAACAGAGTGAAATTAAAGAAAACTTCAAAATGGTACTATCAAATTGAAGGTCAGTTGGGTGTTACTGGTTTACCATTCTGTGATTTTGTACTTTTCACAAATAAAAACATATGTGTTGAAAGAATTTTATCTAACAAAGATCTGTGGAATTATATTAATAAAAACTTACTGGGTTCTTTGAAACATTCATTGTCCCAAAGTTACTTGAATGAGTAATTATTTATGAAACAAGATCACTGTGTAACTAAAGAAATTTAGCAGGAAAGAAATGGGTAAATCTAAACATTTCAGTGTTCCATACACCTATTCATTCACTCTTCTATCTCTCGGAAGTTACATGCCACTAAACTGTTAACTTGTGTGTCTTCTAATCAGCTTTATTTCTGAAAAGAAAATCATTATTACACACAAATTTGATCCATTTTGCATCATTTACACAAATCTACATGTAGAATAAACATATATTACAGATAAACACTTTTATGTAGTAATTGGTACATAAATACCTGACAGTATTACAGTGTACTTGTACCATATTTACCTGGAATATCCCTGATAGTTTTATTTAAAAAAACGCAAACAGATTGTGATTTACTTTGGATCAACAAGAAAAATGGTACAATGAAATAATACAATTTATTTACATTTCTATGCATTAAAATATTACATATTATCAATTACTCCCAGGTATGAATCATATATAGTATTTAAGAATTATTAAATAAAACTGATTTTCTGGCATGACAGTTTCAATTGTACATACAATGTAATATACATTGGAATTCATGTGAATAAATATTATTGTTATTATAAATAAAGACAAGTATAATTCAATTGTATTTTTAAAGTTGTTTATCTTTGTATAATTTCAATGACACAGCGAAATGGTTATATTCCAAAAAACAATTTAGATGATAAAATGACAGTATCTGCATTTTTAATAATCTGTTGCAAATCAATAAATACATTGCTATATGTACATTACTGTAATTAAATGACATCAACCCCCTCAAAAAATTAAAAGAGACACAGAAAATTCACAATGTATGGATGGGATATTGTTTTGGAAAGAATTTACATTGGAATGAAATCCAATTATGGGAAATTATACTTTCTAAATAAATGTATCACTATATTAATAAAGGATCAATGATATGGAATAGGAAAGATATCATGAACTCTGCCGATTTAGCTTTGAACCAATGGGTGCCTGAAAACTACTCAGTGCAGCAAGAATAACACACTGGTTGGCAGCTTCAAACTTTCTAAATTGTCTTTTTGGCCCTGGCTTATGATTGTTTCGGCTTTGCTTGTAGTGTTTATCCTTTGCTGTTTGACAACCACTCCAATATTTAAGATTTGGAGAAAAAGAGAGTATCAAATTAAACAACAGTAATTAAAGAGTGGGAACACCAGTGTAAATGCTGCTGATGTGTCAGTTTCCAGAACTTTATCAAGAAAAAGTTCCCTTCGCAAAGTATTTTTGTCTTTAAATTTTGAGTTCAACGTATGGATTTCATTTTATAGTTTGTTCATATCTTCATATCAGTCAAATCAGTTTGTACAGAAGCATTTACATTAACTTCCATAGCCACACACTGATGATCATATGGTGCAGGAGTTGATACTTTGGATGTAAAATCTGTAAACAAAGAGTTTACGAACAGAAGTTAATAATGAACCAGAAATTTTGAGTAACAGAATTATAAATTACTCCACAACATTTTGTGAAAAATTTGATTGCTAATAATACAAGTATCATTACAACACAGGCTGGCAGGTGACCTACAAAAATGCATGTATTAATCAGCATCAAATATACCGGTTTTCTATTTATATTAAATGGGAATGATATCACATGTTTTTCCAAACTACACAACTACAGATATGAAGAACATTGATTTAATTAAGAGTGTTTCAAAAACTGTATTGCAAACAATATCATCACTGAAAATAATTATGCATGAAATGCACAGAAATTGACAAAATACAAGTTACTTTTAGTGCATATCAAATGACTGGTAGCTATGCTAAGCTAACACTTGAGGGCGCAATTCCCTGACCTTCGGATCGTAACAACAATCTGCCAGCAGTGTGCCGGGTGTCAGTTACGCAGTCGTTTTTTTATAAGACGGCATCGTTCCACTTTGCTTTTCGGGACTGTGGAGTTTCGGTTTTGTAAGATTCTGTACTAGGCCATTTTATCAGTTAACGACTAATTTTGGGTAATTTTTTCCTATTTTGAAATCTTTGAATATTGCTAGCTCCTCTAGTAATGGGAGTTCAGAACGGAAAATACCTGATACATAAGCATCATAGACTAGCTATTTGCTCAATTCAGCAGACACCTATGATAGTCAAAACAACAAAACATCGATTACACTTGGCCTCTAACTATTATTTAATCCATATATGGGAGAAGTCAAGGTTGGAGGTGTAATATTTGAATATTAGATTTCATATATTTGCATGTAGAAGTTAGCCACAAATAGGCATGGACTGTAGATGGTGAATACAATGCAATGCCATGACTTTCACACTGATTTTTAATTTGTAAACCATAAAACATTTCATAGGACAACAAGAAGAACATTCAATGGTAGTTCGAACTGGTTTTTGTTTGTTTGTTTGTTTGTTTGTTTGTTATTTTTGTTGTTGTTTTTTTATGTTCTGTCTGTTCTGTTCTGTTCTGTTCTGTTCTGTTCTGTTCTGTTCTGTTCTGTTCTGTTCTGTTTGTTTTGTTTTGTTTGTTTTGTTTGTTTGTTTGTTTGTTTGTTTGTTATTTTTGTTGTTGTTTTATGTTTGCCCAATATAGCTGAGTTGTCACTTTGGGGGTATTTTTGGAAAATGAGAATGTTGCGTGACCCATGTACATCCATGAAGACACTCGCGAAAGAAGTCTTAGTAGTTCTGTCTAAGTAAGCCTACAAAATGCATATGTAATGAGCTAACATAGCCAACAATGATTTTCATAATAATAGTTTAGCATGGCTATGACTAGTATTAATTAATGTGATTTAAACCTGATGCAGTTGAGTTAAATATTAGTTACATGACACTTATCTAGTAAACTTGCTTTGGAATTTTCTCTATTGATTTCTAGTTCGCCACAAATCATCATATGGCTCAGAATGCTGCATTACACACCCATAATTCTATGCATGCTCTTCAAACAGCTTAGCTGGTTTCTCTAATGAAGCAGGGGCATCAAGGTTATATACCAGCCGTTTCCTACACTTTGGTGATCTCCTCTTCGACATGGACTCACCCCAGTTGTTGTATTCGAATAAAGTTGGAACCGGATGTTCATATATAGGGCCTTTTATACCTTGGAAATGCCGGGAACACACTCTTGAAACTGTTTGGACACCAACCTGGTTCCCCCCGCAACATCCGAATCCATTGTAGTCGCAGTCGTCTGCATTTTCTTTCAGTTGGGAATGAGTGCAAAGTAACGTTTCCATCCACGGGTACTTTTGCTTTTTTCTAGCTTGACAGTGGCCGAACTACAACCAGGCGCATTGCGTAAGAAGTGAGGCATCTTCTGGAGAGTAACAATACTAAAAATTCAATAATCTGAAAATATTTACTCGTGGCTGTTTCCTAATCCTACAGACAACAGTTAACATCAGTCCTGCCAGCAACTATCTTGAAACTCTAGCGCTCCCGCACAGCAAACAATCCACAATTTCTTTCGTTTTCATGTATCTCGAATATGGCGTATTCATCGATCAAATACCCTAGTTTTCAATCGGGTTCGAACCCACAACATACGGCATCAGTCGCCTAGAGGAGAGGCCACAGAGAGAACCGCTCTGCTAAATCCCCATTCCCAAAAAGAGCGGTTCAATAGCCGGCTAAGTTGTTACATTTTTCTGACTGAGACCGCTCCACACGTTGTAGAGTTGGTGAAGCACTCACGCACGCATGCTCACTATCACACATCGCAGATACAAACTTTATCGAAGCGAAGTAACGAATACATCGCTTTAACTGGGCGAACGATAACTTCGGGGACAATTCTATCCACCGGCAGAGCTACCAACCCAGAGTAGAAAATACGGCAAGTTTTCAATCGGGTTCGAACCCACAACATACGGCATCAGTCGCCTAGCGGAGAAGCCATAAACTTGATCTCCTTACCGGCAGCGACTACGTATATGCATTATATGACGGTAGCAGTACCAGACAGTTGACTGCCTCCATCGTTCGTGCAGTTGTTAAGAACATGTGTTTGCACAGCTTAATGCGGTCGCAACACCCACAGATACAATTATTTGTGCGTCCATATACATTAATCTTTCTGGCATTATGCCGCACTTACGCGTTTCGTAACCGAGGCGCCAGGTTTAGATTAACTAGACTGATTGGAACAGCAGTTTCTATTGGTCCCACCGTAAACTGCAGTACTGAGATGTGGTTGAGCATGCGCGGTTGTGTGATAATGTTTCGTGTGTAACAAAGCTTGTATTCCTGTCTTAACAAGAATTCATTTTTGTATTGGTATTAACTGTATACGATAGTTATCCAAGCATGGCGTGCAAAATCTTCGATTCCCTATCATTTTCTGTGCGCTTTTACAAATTGAAGATACCATCTCAAATATAAATATGAAAAAAACAACAATGATTTAGAAGTTGGCATTCCACCGATTTCCTGTCACACTCCCGCTAATCTACAGGCTAATTAGATATTATTTGTGTAAATTTTTCCAGTAATTATCAAAAATTATTAATGGATATTGATAAATTACTCATATGAATGTTACAAAATAATAAAATCTTGCTTTTTTTTACAAACGATGTCGTCTATTTTGTGCAAATACATTCTGTAAATGCCATTGTTGTTATAATTATGATTATTGATAAATTGCGTATATGTTTAATAAAATCATATATTACACATCGTAATCTGCTTATGTTAACAACCCTCTGGAAACCCTTATTTAGTTCACAATCTCTTGTAAAATATACAAGTGACACCATTACCCATGTTTAGTCTACAGCGAAACTTACTACACGCTGTACACATTGTGTAGTAGCTTTCGGAGTAGACTGACCACTTTCGCTGTAAACTGGGAATGGATCATGGTGTCACTTGTAAATTTTGCCATAGATTGTAAGGGTCTCCAGAGGGTTGTTTAAATAAGCAGATTACAGTGTAGAAAATATGATCTTATTAAATATAATCATAATTTAATAATATTCATTACAACAATCGGGTTTCAAGAAAGTATTCATACAAAATAGAAGACATTGTTTGTAAAAATGCAAGATTTTATTATTTTGTAACTTTCATATTAATATTTTATCAACATTCATAACTAATTTTTGATCATAACTGAAAATATTATCACAAATAATGTTTAATCAACCTCTGGGTGATCTTGTATCGCGCTTTGATCTCGTAATTGATAATTGAGCTGCAGTACCCAACTGCCTTCGAAAGTTTTAAATGTTTAGCTGTGGAAAGAACATTATCAGCCTGACACATTTTTCATGTTGGTCAGTCGTTATGTTAAAGTTTATTGTGTTACCCCACCCCTAAGAATGACATTCCCTGCAGATTAGATTATTCTTTCTCTACAGTCAACACAGTATATTCCGAACATATCCTTGGCTGACAAACGGCAAGAAGGTGTATGTGAACGAGTGTTACAATCATAACATGATGTCAGTGACCTTGGGTTGTGCACAAATACCTTCTCTTTAAAAACATTGTTACGGATCACGCAGACTGTAGCGCCTGTTCCTACCACATGAGCTCAGTGTTTTCAGATTAGAGGCATTGGCAACTATGTAAAATGAAGCTAAAACGAGGTAAATTCAGGGCACTTCTTGATAAGACTAACAGCGCTATCAATATTGACATGTGTGACATGTAGTTTATTATCATACGCCAATGCGCATCACTGCCTTGCGCAGTCTTTCCACTACAACGTTCTTGTCAAAAACAGGGATACATGTCATGTCTTGAAAGTACATTTACTTCGCCAGTATGTGTTGACACATCTAGAATTTTCATAATGACAATCTTACAGATCTTCTTGTTTCAGACGCCAGTTTGTTTACCGTGACTCTTGAAAATACAATTGTTTACATTGGTGATGACACCCAGCTCAACTGCACGTTTGAGGAATCACTTACAAACAAAGCTTGGTTCCATGGAACAAGTCGTGTAACGATTGGCAAAACCATAGACGGGCCTACAGAACATTATGGACTAGATTCTGCAGAAAACGTATATAACCTAAAAGTGTATAACGCAACATCAAGTTTATCCGGAATGTACGTTTGTTGTTCGCAAAGAAATAAAGACACTTCATCGTCTGCTAACCTCTATGTCATAGGTAGGTTTGTAGGCAGAGCAAATTTATCAAAAACTCTTAAAAGTGCATAATCCCAGTCATCTTGTATACTGCCTTCATGTTAACATAATTATATCTTGCATACAAAAGTTTGTATAGGTTTACGACATCATTGATTTTCAATCATCGATGAATATGTTATTCTGAAGAGAAACAAATTAATTTACAACCTGTCAGTCAGAGTCTAATGAAGAAATAACGACTGTTGAAAGTTAAGAAGACCAAATAGCTAAAAAATGTTTGAAACAGGACATATTACCTAGAGTGAATATTAGGCAAACCATCCTCTGTAAAATACACCTTTTGTTTGTCTCTGCAATCAAAGACAAACCTCCTTATATTTAAAATTAAACCTAGATCCGATCGGTAAAACTCCAAGTTGTTCAGTTTCTCCGAGTTCAACTGTAAAAGAAGGCCAACATGCAGTGTTCAGATGTGACATAAATATAATGGCACAAGTACCGGGGAATCTGGTATGGTTGAAACGGGCAAAAGAGGCTTATTGGGAAGCAAAGAAAAATATAACATGGAATACAACGCTTGAAAAGTCTGATAATAGTGCAGAATTTGACTGTCAGTTACAACACAAAACATTGCCAAGATCGAGATGGTCTACAATATCATGTGCCGAAAAGATCGTCATGAATGTCCAGTGTAAGTGTCTTTTGCTTTCCTTTTTGTATTCTGGTGTTTTCACAAGATTTGCTAGAGTCAAATATTAGTCATTTCGTGACTTTCTCATATAATCCTAGCTATCTATTAATATTATCAATTTGACTGAAGGATAGTTTACAGCAATATGGACTACAACTCTAGATGTTTCTCATTCTGAGAGAGAGAGAGAGAGAGAGAGAGAGAGAGAGAGAGAGAGAGAGAGAGAGAGAGAGAGAGAGAGAGAGAGACAGAGAGAGAGAGAGAGAGAGAGACAGACAGACAGACAGAGAGAGAGAGAGAGAGAGAGAGAGAGACAGACAGACAGACAGACAGACAGACAGACAGACAGACAGACAGGGACAGAGAGAGTCATGGACAGACAAAGACAGAGATACAGGCCACAGATCCGTTGTACTCTTCATGCCATTGTATATCAAGATCTAAATATGTGTCATCTTCTGTAGACGGGCCCAATGTTTTCGTAGTAACAGATGTTGGGAGTGTTGTTATTGAAGGAGCACCAATGACTGCTAACTGCTGCTCGAGCGATGCTAATCCTCAACAAATAGTCGAGGTGAATTGGAAAAGCCCCAATGGCAGTTTGATTTCAGACAATGGAGCTCTACTCTTTCCGTCCGTGACAAGAAACGACTCTGGTAAATACACATGCTATATGTCAAATGTATTTTACAACGGGGAAAAGGACACAGGCGAAGCGTCGGTCGACGTTGATGTACAGTGTGAGTATAAATTTATGATGAACCCTATAATCATGCAGTTATTGGAGCAGAACATGAAATGATACGGATGTCCAAAATGATGCAACTTCTTTTGGCGGTGAATTAGAAACACGTTATCTTTTTTGAGCAAAGATATATTAATTTGTTGACATCGATAATAAGATAAGTGACTATAACTATTATTATTTCGCTTGCTATATACAGATATGTCAAGCGTCAGTATAACAGTGCATCCTGCTAAGAAGATCAAGGAAGGCGATAACGTAACGTTTCACTGCAAAGCAGAAAAAGGAAATCCCAACCCATACCGGATGACTTTGTCACTGGGCGAAAGACACATTATCCATGAGGATGAACCAAATTTACAGCATACAATAAACGGAGTCAACGGTTCGGACAGTGGTATTTACAAATGCGTCGCATTTACTCTCTTTCACAATGGTAGTCAAAATTCATCTTTTGCGGAACATAATCTGAATGTAAACTGCGAGTACACCTTAAAACTCGAATTAAGAATTCATCTTCAAATACTTAACTGTCTTTTCATGCTTGACCGACCCCATTCACACGATCCCCTTCCAGTGACACAGTTTGCAGAACGACAAGTCGCATATTCAGCAAAGTAGAGTCAGGAGATATAGTACCGAGAACAACATGTACATCCACAGTACAGTTTCCATTTACAACTAATTACAGTTTTCGAGAATGTTGAAGAATATTTCTCTGTAGGAAACACACCTGACTGAGATAAATTGTGTTGTTTCGAGATGATTGTGTTGTATGATTATTATCTGACTATAATGAGGTCAACGTGTTCGTGACGCTTGATACAGTGTAAACGATAGAATCTGACACATGTTGAAAGACATGGCAATGTGACATTTTTACGTCTAATGGACATTTTTACGTCAAAATTCGTAAACTTAGAAAAGAGAAAGAATTCAACTTTAGATCTCAAATGTTCAGTCTATTTTTCTTTGACTTTATTTATGATTTGTTTATGAGTTGAAACAAAACGATCTTCCTCATACAGTTGAACACTTTTTTGAGATTCCAAAGCACTCGTATCCAATACGTTTCAAATTGAAAATTTTCGTATTCCAGGCTCAAATTTGACAATTTCAGAACATAACATTAGGTATGCAGCTGTGAAACACTGGAATCCCCTGCCTGACTATCTCAAACAATTGTCAAGTAGACAAGTTTTCAAGTCCGCATTGAAACATCACTTACTGAATCTACATTAAAACTGTGTTTGTTTCTATCCTCCATCACACTTAAGCTTGCACTGAATATTTATTAGTATACTCACGGGCCATGAACTTGACTAGTCCTTTTAGACTATTTTCATGGTCACCGCCAGATTTTACAATACTGCAATGTTATTTCTTTTCTTTGACTTTGTAAAGTTCCCTATAAATCATATTTCTATTGTCTTACCGTTTCTCATACGGGATAGAATTCAAATCCAACAGACTATCGAATTTTTGGACATAGTTTCATCGTTCCTTTATTTATTAAAGCATGTTTAACACATATACGATATTTGACGTCGACAGTCATAACATTCAGAAAAAATACCAGACCAAAGAAGATTAAAAAGCATTGTGTTTCCTTCAAAGATGTCCCAAAACATGGGTAAGATGGAGGAAATGTGATGTTTATTTTTTCCATTTGTTGTTTGAGAGTTGTAAAATACTTTAAAATTTACGCATGAAATCTTGAATATGGAAAAAACAATTTTTTCGGCGGGTTTATCAAGGTTAGGTCTGGTTACCGGAATTACATTACTTTTGGTCCTAATCATTAAGGTTTGTCAATTTGATCCCTGAGATACTAAATCCATTACTCTTTGTGTTATCCTCAGATGCCCCGAAGCTTGTCAGTGTCAACGTCACATACACAGCCGCCGAAAATGATGTTGTTGAAATGAAATGCCAGGCGCATGGTTTTCCCAGGCCATCTCTTAGTTGGTACAAGATAAAAAACGGCAACGTTTCTCGCATCAGAGGCAACACAAAGACTCTTTTTATGTCAGATGGTAAAAATGTTATCAGTACGCTTTCAGTGTTTGTTTTTGATTCGACCTACTGCCGGACATACTACTGTAAAGCAGAAAATGGCATACCACCAAACAGTACTCAAAGCTCGAAGATCATTAAAGGAGGTATTTTCTTTAAAGGTAAGTTACTCTGAATTCACTTCAATAACTTGACTGTTATAATAAAAAAAAACATAAGCACTGTTTGACGTTACCTTTTGAGAATGGGTGTAGAAGGGGACGAAATTAGGCCAGGACGATTTACTTTATCATTTGAAATGTCAGAAAATAGGGAGGGCAAGAGATTGACGGTGATCGTTAAAACGAGCAATAGTTACATGACAGTTTTTCTCCACACAGATCTAGACGTGGCCAGAGTACGCTATCGCACCATAGAGAAACCCAGGCCAGGTCCATTCATATTCATAAGTTTACACTACGTCTCAGCTATCAAACTCATGAGACAATGACCTGACAACATACAAGTTGGTTCTTTCTCCAGAAAAGTAACCCTGTACCTTTCAGTTGACAAAAATTAAGGGTAAACTTGAAGTAATTATTAGGAAAATATTTTAAAAATAACTTATGTTGCTCCGTCAGCAAGCGTTACAAGAAGCCACGAGGCATACAACATTTTAACAAAGGTTATGACGATCAAATTTAGCGCTAATGAAACTGACAGCAATGGTACTGTCAGAAATCTGAACTTTACTCTTTTTTATTCACCCTTTCACTTGCATTGTGATTTTTTACACCTTAAAATATGACTAGAAAATTACGCAAGAAATCACAAGCACTCGGATTTCTTGCGGTCAGCAATGGCCAGTTGTACCACTGCACTAAGACTTTGTCCCAATCTATAAATAAAAAAATGGTGGATAGAGCAATGTACGAGAGAAATTTGTGCATTGTACGAGTAAAATAGGCAGTTTTTTTTCTGATTACTCATTAGCGGAGTTATCAGTGGATTTAGGTTCCAGTCATTCCGGGAAAAACTTATTGTCAAATGCATTCACTTCAGGCTTGCGCAAATTCACCGCAAGTTGAGATGTGAGGACAGCGTAGTAACTGTTCTGTTACTGCGACCACTCGAATGAGTTTAAAGCAGAAAGTATAATTACTGCGTCATAAAATGCTTTAAATACGTTATTTAACATTATCAGCGACTTAAACCAAGTCCAAATCTACTCTGCAGTGTTTGACGTCACCGATAATCAAGCTATTTCACAAGATACAATATTGTGGGCTGCCATTGCTATATTGGATTTCTCAAGTAACCGTCTGTATGCTGGAAATTGCGTGACTTTAAAATATTAATTTACTCAAGACTAGTGTTCACGTTTATTCTAATTGTGGCTAATGAACGGATTATCGACCATAGTGCATTTCCGTCCCTGCTCAAACACAATTGTGCTTATTAGCGATTGTCATCTGACAAGCCATTTCGCGACATTTTAAATTAGCGAAGTCATGTTATGCGTTAACAATTGTATGTTTGTCGAGTTTAATTTCACTTTCTTTGCTTACCCCTTGGTCAAGAGACAACTTTTGACACCAAATCATTCTTCAACGTGTTAACCACATTACTTTAAGACGATGCAAATGACTATTAATTATGGGCGATTAGCCTTGTCTTCTTTACAAACCGGGACATAAGCTTACTATATGTGTCAAATGCTGAGAACTGGCATATTATCCAATCACATTCGCGTTTCGTGAAAGGTGTCAGAAACAGCGGGCTAATTTAACAAAAACATTGAGAACAGAGGTATTAGAGGATGTGTTATATTCCCGACCAGGCAAGTATCTGTGTGAGGAGAAGTTGGAGTGCCCCACTTTTTGAGATAAAAGTCTTTCAGCCTTGGAAGATGCTGTAACCTCCACAAATGTAATAATCTCCATAAATGTAACATCAACCATAATTGTAATAAAATGCACCCATAAATGTAAGATCACACATAAATGTAACAAAAATCAACCATAAATGTAAAAAAAGCACCAACCAAAATTGTAATAAATAGTAACCATAAATGTAATAAAAAATCACCCATAAATGTAATACTTGTCAACCATAAATGTAATAAATTTATTTTGTTTTGCAACTGAGGAATTAGCTATCCTATATTTATCTATGTAATAAGGAAAGCAACTCCACACATTATCTATATCTTTAATTGTTTGCTTTCAGTGTGTTATGTAAATTTGAAAGTGTATTTTGCGTTTCCCTATTTTGTGTACAATACTGATTGGCTATCGCGAGACACAGCTGTAATCTGAGTGTCAGTGCAGTCCCTACTCAAGAGTGGAGGAGACAGTATAACACTACGATTCTGTAACGCCGTTTTTAAAGTTTTGCCGTACTTTCTTAATCAATCACCTCAAATTCGTCTTCAGTGGATAAATTGTGTGGAATAATCGATAGACTGTCTGTATTCCTATATTGTCCCACTTGAAGCTGGTTCCTTCACTTGGGATGATATGATGTCTAATTTTGTTCTACCGTATTCAATGTAGTGTTCGTATTGTTTTTACTAGATTGAAATGAAGATATATGTTCTCGTCAATATATTTTGTGTCGTAAGTTTCTGTTATAAAGTAGTATATTTCTGTGTTATTTGTTCTGAGTCATCTGTCATAAACTTTGTGTGGTATCACTGGTTGACGACTTATTTTGACGCTTCGTTATTGTGTTATTATCAGTGTCTAGAACTGCTGTGCCACAACCATTATCAAACGGTTTGATCTGCACCTCGCCATTGTCTGATAGTGGTCTCAAAGTATTCTATTCTGTGTTTCGGAAAGGAAACCTTTAGTTTCAGGAAAGTATGCAATTACACCACACTAGTCTTGTTGAAGTTATTATTTACTCGGGGCATTGATAAACAAATGATCACATATACAAGTTCAAGTTTATTACATTTATGGTTCATTTCTTTATTACATTTGTGGTTGCGGGTTGTTAAGTTAATGGTTGACTGTTTTTTTAATTTGTGGTTGATTTTATTACAATTGTGGTTGATATAACATTTATGGAGGTTACAGATGCAGCTTGCGATTCTGCTTGGCGATAACAACCTAATATACATTTTCTACGCCCATGGAATGGGGATTGCAGTAACTTCCCCTGTGATGAATGTTTTGCAAACGTCATCCAAAGCATGTTCCCGACATTAAGTGGGAACTAATTGTTTGATGAAAAAACATGGGCACACAACAAGCGTAGTGAAATCTATTGCCACCTTCCAGTACACGTGGAAATGATAAATAAGACTAGATGTAAATATTTGCTGGTAAAATGATGAATAATTCACCTCGGCATAATTTCTCTGGTATATCTCGATAAAAGACAATCTTAGCCATTTTACAAAAGTTGTATATGTGAAGGGGCGTGCAAGCATGTCCAATGGTTGTGTCAACCATGAAATTTGTTGAGATTTGGCATCAATATGGCTACAAATTTTATTCCCGGTGCGCTTTTGACACTTAAAATATGAAATAAGTCATAATTTCAACTTCGCAACCAGTCTTCGATAACAGGAGCGCTGCTGTGTTAAAACATGATTTGTGGTTCTCGAGTGCATCGACTTACGATAACACTACTAGTATGTAACGGTTTTGTGCAATCACCTGTTTTATAGTGACAGGGCCTCCCCCAAGATTTTTTATACCCCATATAAATTCCACACGAAGAAAATGACATAAACAAACCTTGTATTGCCAGAGAAAATGAGCATAAACGATAACTATGTCATCTTTATTTTGACTGTCCCAAACTAAACAACGTAATAGTATAAATAAGCTAGATAAGAAAATGTCGAGTGACACAGGTATCCTGGACCTGAGGATTAGTTGACTGCTTTTGCGCTGTCTTTTCCACCAAGAAGCCTTCAAAGTCCCTGAGTATCACCGTGCGACATGAGGAGATCTTTACCGCTGTTTTAACTCAAACAGTTTCCTGAAAACAATTCAGTTAGAATGTAAGCCATATTCCTTGTGTTACATTTTTCACCGCCATACGCTAATATAGTCGGTTTTAAAATATATATGCCAAAATATCTGTCCCTGCATGCATGCCTGCCAAGTCAGGTTATCAATCTTATAGCGTACTGTACGTGATTTACGTGATTTGTTAAACGTTAACTTTTCCTATGGAAGCCAGTTTATTGTAAATCTATGCCAATTTTAAATGACACGCTACTGATCGGACGTGCTGTGTTTGATCCCCAAATCCGACAATTTGCATGTTTCAGTTGTTCATTGTCATTTAATCTCGCACATGATGTCTGTGAATATATAGCTACTAAACTTGGGTCGAAAATAGACTCAAAAATTGTTCCGTGTTTTTGTCAGAGGATGCATATGTTTTAAAATATGTTCCCTGTACTAATATTTGACTCCTCTACGGCTGCGTCATCAGTAATCCCCCTATTGTGCGCCCACTGTCCTGTAAGTTCGCTTTGAAAGGGCACATGGCAGTCGACTTGCCGGCGATAAAATCTGTAATCCAGCATCAGTAGTTAACACTAAAATGTCATGCTGATTTGGAAAAAATAGCAATTCCTGTTGAAAAGCTAAGTCATTTTCCAAAAAGTTATTGTTAATCCAAAAAAATCTTAGATTTCATTTTTCACAAACTAGACATCGTTGGCTGTTATAGGTCTACGCAATAAATGCATTTTACTGACTGATATGGGCTATGTTTCAAATTTCATCTGGCTTCGACTATTTTGAAGCACGTATTACAGACATTGGTTAATTTATTTGATCGTTTTCAAAAAAGTACCATATATTTGTCCCATTTTGTATCAATTGTTGTTACAACATAACTTCTCGAGAGGGTCTAATGTTAAACAGCATATATAAGTCTTACTTAAAGAAACTATGTTGGCTTCTCAACATCAATTCGGTAAAAAAATATCTGCACTGTTTTCATATCAGTTTGTGGTAGACCTTTATATTTCCATAACTTTATTGTCATTTACTCTTCTAGAATTGGAGCCTTGGCTAATAATTATTAGCGCATTCCTTGTAGTCTTGGTAGAGGCACTTTTGGGATATGTAATCTCTCGTTCTGATTAGCAAAATGAGTGGTAAGTAATTCCAATATTTAGATATCGTTGATATAAATACTAAAATATCTTACAAATACATTCAGTGACCCACAATGTATACAATGCAATTCGAAATATTTATTATATGAACAGTGGCTTGTTCCGTTGGTGAGCTTGTTGTTACGTATATATATATATATATATATATATATATATATATATATATATATATATATATATATATATATATATATATATATATATATATATATATATATATATATATATATATATATATATATATATATATATATACATATGTGTGTGTGTATACGTAACAACAAGCTCAACAACAGAACAAGCCACTGTTCATATAATAAATATTTTGCGAAAAACACTATCTGTCTGACTGTCCATCTATCTATCTATCCATCCATTTATCTATCTATCTATCTATCTATCTATCTATCTATCTATCTATCTATCTATCTATCTATCTATCTATCTATCTATCTATCTATCTATCTATCTATCTATCTATCTATCTATCTATCTATCTATCTATCTATCTATCTATCTATCTATATCTATCCATCCGTCTATTTGTCTATCTATCTATCTATCTATCTATCTATCTATCTATCTATCTATCTATCTATCTATCTTCTCACTATCTGTCTGTCTGTCTGCCTGCCTATATGTTTGTCTGTTTGCCTGTCTGTTTGGCTGGCTTGCTGGCTGGCTAGGTGTTTACTCATTTGCAAAGATTAAATAATCTGTCTTAGTCGTTGTGGTAACAGGCCAATGGCAAATAGAACAACGAGCGTCACCCTAGCTTTGTTTAAAGTCAAAACATTGAATTACAGTGCCCGTTGACCACCGATAGTGGACCGGTGTTAAAATCTTTGAAAGCACAAGGTATACCAGTTTTTTGCAGTGCCAAAACCGTTATTGATCTAGATTTATTCACCGTGACAGTCCCTCCACCAAGGAAGAGACTTAGGTCTTCCTTAGCTACATGGGTCAAATTATGGAGGTATGGTCCAGCCATAGTCCGCGTGTTGAGGGATAGTTAATGAGCCGCATATCAGTGAAAGTATTGCCATAATGACGGTCAGACAGTTAGTCGTCAATAATGTTCTCAATACCTAATACTGTAAGCAAACTAAGTTCACTTAAACTTCGCCTTGAAATGGGTTACAGGACAGTTAACCCCCCCTCCCCCGAACATTTAGTCCCAAGATATTTGCCTCCTACAATTTATCTCCCCCGGCTATTTACCACTGAACACTTACCACTCGGTCACTTACAACACAAGACGTTTTCAACCCGGACAATTACCCCTCTCTTAAAAATTAATTTTAAAGGATGTCCGATTATCTTTATTTTCAAACAGTTAAACTTTGTTTTGATATTGTCTATAAAAACTTTGAAAGGGTAAAAATCAGAATGCTTGTTAAAACTTGCAAGGCATAGCAAAATATAGATTCTGTGGCACCTAGAAGGAGACAGCACTAAAAAGATGCAAACGCAGCTTTCGCGATTGTTCGGGAACCTTCTTTTTTCAATTTCCCATTTCACATCATAAACAAAGCAATATTGTCGTCATAAATAGTGTTAGGGGGTAAATATCCGGGTTTATAAATGTCTTTGGGGTAAATGTCTCGGTGGCAAATCGTTTGGTTGTATTAAGCCGGGTGATTGTCAAGAGGGTATTTATCTGGTTGGTAACTGTTCCAGAACCTTGAAATGCGTATAGGTGGCGCATAACGCAACTGATTAATAGGCGTTAATATGTGTACATGATAACATCGGCAAAGATTTAATGTGTTAGAACGTCGCAAAAATACGTTGATATTCAACATCTTGTAAACTGTTGGACGATGTAGCTTTGTTGAGGTGTATATGGTTAAATGTTAATGATTGGAAACATTGACTTCATAATATTTTGCCATTCGCAACTCATCACCATAATCATGCAATAGGATAATTCTATATCATACAATACTTTGATGGAATTTCCCTCTGTAGCCTGGCGAACCTATTGCTTAAAATACACGTCGTCAACTGTACCGCCATTGCATAGAATATGCATATGTCTTTAAATAACATTTTCAACCCGGACAACATTGTGAATGCGTGACGGTATCCACCTGTCTTATAACGGTGCTGATCTCCTCCTTGAAAATGTCAATCTGACATCTCTCTTTATGACAAAACGGAGAGTCCGACTAGGAAACCGACCCATCCAGAAGTTTAATCGTAACAATTTTAAAAGAAGCTATCACAGTGATCGTGATGGAAGATTTTCACCATTTCGAAGACAAACTTATTATCAAATTAATCGTAACTTTACTCGTTCGCAGCGTCCCATGGTACAAGGCCAGGCGGGCCCCAGGAGTTCTCCTCAATTTGCCAAGTACAGGAATTCGCGAAACATTACCATTACTCAAGTGAGATGTTACTTATGTGGAGAGGAAGGCTAAACACAGCGAGTCTGTAGGCATGGAACTTCTATAGAGTGTTTGAACTGTGGGCAAACCGGACATAAACAGAATAATTGCAAAATGTATCAACGCCATGACTAGGTTTCCGGCAAAGAAGACCATGCCGATCTACATGTTCGTCGCAAAACCAACCGTCACAACGCTTTATCAATCTGCATATGGAAGAGTCAGCACTTAACAAGTAAAATTGACCAGATAAGACACTTGTTAAACAACAGTCGTAACGTTTTGCTTTTTTCTGTTGATATATTGTGTATTGTTGAAAGTTTCTTGACGTCAAATCACTCTGATTGAAAATTTGCTATCAATGGTTATAATTTAGAGCAAAAGGATAGGTTCAACAGATTTGGTGGAGGTATTGTCGTTTACATTAAATCACATATTTTATATACGAGGCGCACTGACTTAGAATCCATTGATCTTGAAGTAATGTGGCTTGAAATAACACCCCCAAGAAGTAGGAGTGTTCTTATTGCCACTGTTTACCGCCCCCTGCCTCTTTTCATGAAATCGACTTAGCAATACTACAGAATATCGAACAGCGATCTTTCCTGTGCAAAAAAAAGGCCATATGTGGTGACTTCAATATTGACCTTTTGTCAGAGTCTTCAAAAAATCATCATTTGTTTCAATCAATGTTAACTTTAAATATGGTACAGCTTGTGGAGAGTATTACTCGACCAATTTCTCAGTCATGTCTTGACCATATTTATGTCACCAATTATTAAAATTTCACAAATGCAAATGTGATTGAGATGGGTCTTTCAGATCACTGTCCTGTTGTAACTTACCGTAAGTTGAACTCGCATATCAAAGCTCCAAGTGGTCATATAAATATCAAATATCGGTCTTTCAAACATGTAAGTGAAGAAAAGATTTTGAATGATTTTTGCAATGCTCCTTGGCATTTACTTAATGATATTGATAATGTTAATATTTTATTTGATACATGGGTTTCAATTTTCAATACGATTTGTGATTTGAACTGTCCCATCATTGACCGCAGGGTTAAACGTTATAGGCAGCCCGAATGGCTTACAAATGGGATTTTAGATGTTATGAAGGAACGTGATTTGTCACTTAAAAATGCCAAGTCGTGCTCTTCTCCCGATCTATGGAACTCTTACAAAACCCTTCTTAACAAAGTTGTGCACCTTACCATAGAGGCCAAAAGGCAGTTTTTCAAGAACACTCTCATAGATCGTAATACAAATGCCACCACTATCTTGCGTATTTATAACAACGTGGTTAATGGTAACAATCATAAAGACCCTGTGTTTATTTCTAATTAGATGTTTAAGGAATTATTCAGATATTGCCAATGAATTTAATAGACACTTCTTGGCAATTTCTCAAAACACTGGTAATTCTGGTGGTACAATGGATTTTGAGATCTTACAGAGGTTTGTAAATACTGGCTAGAGAAATACTTCCTGTTTAACTTTAATTGAGAATGATTTTGTATCCAAGTCTTTGTTACAAGCAAAATCTACAGGAATCGACAATGTTAATTGTAAACTTTTAAAATTTGCTTCTCCTGTAATCACTGATACTCTAACTCGCATTTTCAATGTCAGTCTTCGAAGTTTTATCTTTCCAAATGTTTTCAAATCTGCTCGAGTCGTTCCCATTTACAAAGGTTCTGGTGATGTTTTGGTATGTCAAATTATCGACCAATTTCCATACTACCAGCTCTCTCAAAAATCCTTGAAAGACATGTGTATAATGCACTATTTGATTACTTGTCTACTTCTAATCTACTTCTTGATACTCAGTCTGGCTTTCGTAAGAATTAGTCATGTCAGACAGCTTTAATTCGTTTGAGTGACGAAATACTGCTTAATGTTGAGAATGGTTATTTGAACAGTGTACTTTGCTGAATCTTTCAAAGGCGTTTGACCTCATCGATCATGACATTTTGTTGGCAAAATTATCAGTATATGGATTATCAGATGGTGTAATGAACTGGTTTAAATCTTATCTGTAAAATCGTTATCAGATTGTCGAATATATGGGTAGTTTATCAACCAAACGTCATGTAACTGCAGGAGTCCCACAAGGTTCTATTGTGGGACCTTTATTATTTATGCTTTTATTAATGATCTTCCGTTATCTGTTGACTCCTCTTCCTTGCATATATACGCTGATGATCAAACACTACTTACAAGGGGTAAATGTATTGGCGAGGTTAATGAGGCCACAAATAGGGATATTCGTCCCATCTCAAATCGGATGATGGCGAATCGTATGCGTATAAACATAAGTAAAAGAAAGTCTCTTTTAATTACAGCCCCTTACAGGTTGAATCTTATAAATGGGACTGATAACCAGTTGTCATTATATATTTCTGACATTTTGATTCCCCAGGTTCAATCTGGGAAAATTTTAGGTGTGACACTAGATGAAACTTTATCATAAGATGTTCATATCGATACTTTGTGTAAAAAATTATAGGTCCATTATGTAGATTACGATCATATTACCCCTATGAGTATCGTATGGTGCTATATTTTGGATTGTTCCATAGCGCTCTTGACTATTGTTGTATTGTTTGGGGTAATGCAACCAAAAAAATTATTGATAAAGTTTTCATTCTTCAGAAACGAGCATTACGTATACTTTTTGAACTCCCCTTTGACTTTCAATCGCAGGATTTATTTTCATCTCTGAATGTTATGTCAGTTAGATAGCGTATTTTTTTATTTTACTGCAATTTTAATGTTTAAATGTATGGATGGTGTCTGTCCACAATAGTTATCAAGCTTACTTACTCTCAGCTGCAATGTTCATGACCATAATACGCGATGTGAATATCGCCAGGACTGTTGTATACCAAGGTGTATTTCAAAATCTGGTCAATGTAGGTTTCATTTCCGAGGATCTAAAGTATGGAATGCTTTACCTACAGATATTAGACAGAGTACTACTTTTTTTTTATATTTCAAACGTAACTTGAAAGATACACAAGAAGGAATGTTTCCCTGTAGTTCCGTCTCTTGCACGCATGTCTGTCATATGTAGTTTTCTTTTCTTTTTTTCCGAAAGAGCCCCGATGACCGCCACTCAATAAAGTGTATATATTAACTATGTCCGTTGTCTGACTGACAATGTTTATTTCTGCCTCTTTAGAAGGTCAAAAAGGGAGACATGGCCAATGCAGATTTAGGCAGTGGCTCTGGGAGTTGAAAGAAATATTAGATCTGGAAGACAAGACCTTGTATATGGAAATACTGACAATCCAACACACGATTAGAACTAATTTTGGATAATTGAAACTTTATATCTTTCAAATATCTCGAAAGGGTTAGGTGTCGTATAGGTGAATGTTGCGATATTAATAAATTACTCATAAAAACAAAACTTCGTGTGTAACGTAACGAATAAAAAAATCAGATAAGATTACTTTTGCAGATTAAATCGACATTCCTTCACCGTCTAAATGTGCAAAATGAATTCTTAACGGTTTAATAACGGAAAATCGTACTATTTACCTATAATAAACTCAATACGTATACCTATGCAGAGATTTCTTCATATACACTCGCCCCGATCGCCAAATATGGCAGATTTTCATTAGCATAAATTAATATTCATGATTGAACATTTCTATGGACACACGAAAAATGAGCCAATCGAATCGTCTTCAAATTCGTGGATTCCATGTAAAAAACGTGCTGTACACTTCTGCATGACCATAATTTTCTCTATCCAAATGATCGATCTATGAAAATTACAGTTTTCTTCAGAAAATTGTGAATCTTTAGAAGTATTATGTACTTCACAGGAACTATCACGGGTTTAACGATCAATGCTAAATTTTGCCAATTGTAAATCACCCTTACAACTGATGAGTGAGCAGACGACTTTTCATCCAGATTTTCAACTCCCCGAGAGGCTTTGACTCAGACATGCAAACCAGGGAAATGCCTTTCATTGTTTTGGTGTTTGCGATCATTTTAGTTGCAATCACTGTCGTTATTTCAGTTTTACACAATCATACAACTCGATCGTGTTGGGGTCAAGTTTACAACCCGAGATTGCAAAGTATGTATGGAAAGAGTATCGCAACATTTTTACGAGACTCGGCGTGCACCGTACAGCAACGATTTGCTAGAAATGTGTCGACTTAGCACCAACAAAGAGAGAAATTACCCGTCATGGAAATGCGGAAACTCTTGGATGAATTTTGCAGGTACGTAAAAAACAACAAAAGTGTATGATTTTTCCTGCCGTGAGGGCTATAGGTTGACCTTACCAGCTAGCCTTTGACTGATGACCTACAACAATGGCTGCAAATGTATGTAAACAAACCTTAGCGAAACCGTGTGGTTTCTTATTTAACGTCAGACGATTAGAAAACAGAATCATCCATATCATAAACGACTATTGCACGGTGATTACAGTTCTCAGAATTTATTTTAATTAATTCTGTGTTTTTAGGTGCCGATAGGACGGGTCGATGATGTGGTGGACTGATTATCGCTTGATTTTGTGTCCAACAAACAGCAGTCACTATGATTGGCATTCTGATTTCTTCCATAAATTTGTGGAATTTTATTTACAAATTTTATTTTTGATGATTTGCAAGAAAAAAGAAGAAGTTTATTTTCAACTTTAGGCAAAGAGATTTAACTGTCATTTGTGAAATATATTTCTGGTACCCCTCGCCATCCAGCAGCTTACGCAAGCAATTAACTAACTAATAAAGTTGTACATGCAATAAACTAACTCAAAATGTGTGAGAAAATGGTAAATTTAATAATGATTATTATATTGTGCTGTTATTTGTAAATGACAAATTGTTGACATTGAAAATCGACGATAAATTATATGTGAAAGAGGAAATGACAATGATTATGATTGTGCAGACAAAGTGATAATATCCACCTCGACATAACAGAAGAAGTGGTATGACTAGGGGTCGATAGGGGTCGGATGACAGTTTGACACATTTCGTACCATTAAGAGTTGAATGATACTACATGATACTCATGCGAAAAAGATAGTATCTCGTGCGCACCTGATGCTATCACGTGCGAACCAGATATTATCTTGTGAGCACGTGATAATATCTGGTGCGCACCAGATAGTATGTGGTGTGCACCTGATACTATCTGGTGCGCACCGCATACTATCTGGTGCGCACGAGATACTTTCTGGTGCGCACCTGATAGTAAGACTTCCGAAAGTGTTAGCATATCCAGTGCTCCATGTAAGATGTTTTCTAATGAGCATAGGATATTAACATATCAAAAACAATAGTAATAGTTTATTCGTTAATGTAGGCCACGGGCCATTTTTCAATACAGGAATAATAGACAGAGACAAACTTGGGGCTTACACATAGACTTGTTTGACAATAAAACAACATTGTAAGTTTTGCTGGAAAGGTAAATTTCCAGTAAATTTTCGTCTTCTTTTGAAACTGTAAAAATTACCCCTTGGCATGTTCTCAAATCTATCACTTCCTATGTGGAGATAATGGTTTAAAACACTGAGTTTACAAAGTGTCCTTCTAAATATATCAATATTTACAACACATTAATATTTCTCGAAAACAAGGCTATTTTTATACAGTCGATAAGTATACAGCCTGGAGACAGTATCAAGATTCATTTTCCATCTCTGGGAACCAATATCAGGAGATCTTTGTTTGAAAACAGAAATAAAAGTGACCTCATTACCTACGGTTTGCATTACCTAAACAATACTAAACAAAAACGAATAAAAAATCTCTAACATTTTTAGCTCAGCAACAGTACCCCTTTTCTGCCTTATCAGATTGATAATTATGACAATGTTTAATAATATGTAACAGGTCTGACCTGAGCGCGAGCGCAGCGTAGTATATCGTCATTGATGTTTTCAGGCAATAGCATGCTAATTTCTGTGTTTGATGCATGATGCATAACTTAGCCATTGACTCGTTGAGGTTGAATTGTTGTCAATTGTTTTCTAATAATATTTATAGCAATTTAACTCGGAAATGCCAAGTTCTTAAACAAAAATTATTTAAAACTGTTTAATCATCTGATTCCGATCACTTTATTATATATTAAACATGGGCGGGAACAGAGGCAGTCTAATGTAAAACACGTACTTGATATTCCCGTCGGTAGCTAGCTCTCAGCACACAATTTTTAATTCTCGCTTGAGTTGACCGTTCGTTCTCGCGAGAATAGGCTTGTTTCAAAATGGCGGCGCCTAGTGATGACCGATCCGGGCCTTCAAAAGTGGTCGAAAATAGTCATTTGAAACAAATTTCACACTTTCTTTTGGACAGAGATATTCTTTTGTCGGCAATACACATTGTCGAGTAGTTTTTGTGGTAGATGATCTCTTTAATTTCACGCAATCCGTGTAAAAGTATTCAAAATGGCCGCCTCCATGGAATTGCTCTCTTTTCAAACTCGTAGGTATATAGAGATTCCATTCTAAATTTCTTGTACACACGTTAGTCTTAATGCTCGCTTCGGCCGCTCTCGCTGCGCTCGCTATTATGTAGCATTGTCACTACCAAATAATTTTAGCCGGTATTTAATAATACGAGGCAATCTCATTAATTGTAATGGCAATCGACCAAATTGTCCCAAAACAGCTGAGCTATATTATTAACTACAGATAGTATCTCGTGCGCACCAGATAGTTTCTCGTGCGCATCAGATAGTATCATTTGCGCACCTGATAGTATCTCGTGCGCACCAGATAGTTTCTCGTGCGCATCAGATAGTATCATTTGCGCACCTGATAGTATCTGGTGCGCATGAGATACTACTACGTTCGCACTATCTGGTGCGCACTAAATAGCATCTCATATGTGTCAGTCCGTATCGGCCACCGTTGTATTTCCTAAAACGGTATAGAAACTGTCACTGTAGCTCTCAAAAATTCTTCAAGCAGCAGTACAAAGGGAAGGCATTCAATGGACCCCAGGATGCCAAGTACAGACACATTGCGTATAGACAGTTTGTCCGCTGGTGCTGGGAGTTCCTTGGAAAAGACAACCGGGCTTTACTACCAGCTTGTGCTGTGTCTTGTATCAGGGCACACTTTCCACCACCAGGTGAAGAAGACAATTTTGTTTTCAAAGGGTTTCTCGTAGCTTAGGACACTCTTTCAGAATTACATTGATACATTCTGCATAATTAGTAGTGTCAAATCATACTCAAGGTGAATCAGTTTTGTTATTCTGAGTAACTGGGTATTTTAAAACTTCATTGGCCTTTCCTGTGAATTGCACACTGAGTTTCAGTTGACAAAGTAATGGGGAAACCACAGACTGTTCCCACTGAATGGTCATGTAACAACGTCAACCAAACAAGGAGGTAAAAAAAGACTATGAGCCAGCTGTTTATTGTCATTATTGTAAAAATAATGCAATTGAATGCTTGAATGAAAGTGTTGTATTGTACAGTTGTGTATCAAACTCCGTCTTGCAAATTTAATTAGATGTAATTTTCACGAAAGCGTGTACAGTGTTCGGCAATGAAAGTTTCCTTGTCTTGCTTGGAAAGAGCTGCAGTAAGGAACTTTGGGTCTTCAACTCTCAGAACATCAGTCCTAAATTTCCTTGGGTTTTGAGCTAATTTCTATACCTCAGAGAAGCAGTCGTTCATGTGACCTATACAAATTATAAAAGGTTTACATACAATACAAAAGTATATGGCACAAGATCACTAATTCACTTCCGGGAAAGAGGAAGAAGAGGAAGTAGTAGAACTTGAGCAATAACAATAGGGTCCCAGCCGGTCGGCTTGGGCCCTAATAACAACTGTAGTATTGAATGCAAGAACAAAAAGTACAATATGTGACTTAATGAAACATAACATTTCATTTGTGATGAAAGTTTGCAAAGGTAAAATTTTTGTCACTCCCCCCAACACACACAAATACACATACACACACACAATTGTTGTGTCATCAGTTTCATGTTTACCTGGACCAACTGGACGATTAACACTTTGTTAACATTGAGTTCAATTAAATTGCAACTTCCATATTTGGCAAATGACCAATGGAATCACACCTTGCATCGCCACCAAGTATAAACTCCTTTTGCCTGAGGGAAGTGAACAGAGCATCCTGTTTCTTTTTCCAGACAGTGACTATAGCATCATACATGTAGGATGCCTGGTGGTGAAAGTATGTCCTCATGGTGTGGCACTGGATATTTAGATAGCTGAAAAAAATCATACCTGTTTATTAGTAAATTGGAAGTTGAAAATTAAAAGTCTATCATGCAAAAGAGTGAAAACCATCACACACCTTGGTTATTACACAATTTTCACGCTTAAAACAAAAGTTTAGTCCTTATATAATATATTCCATGGTCGGGGTACTAGTTGTTGGTATACCAGCCACTGAAAGAAAAAAAGGTTTCTTCACGTAGTTAAGCTTTTTCAAGGTACAATACAAGTAATTTCAAAGGACAATAATATAGATGCTTCAAAAATCTAATACGTTTTTACTATTTTGGAGAGGAAACTTACCCTTTCTGGTCTTGCTTCCGCACGATCACGACTTCAGGGTGCGCTCACAAGGAAAATGTCGCAACTTCAGTTTCGATGCATCATGGGATAGGGAAAGACACCAAACTTGAACAACAAGTGTTTAGAAGAAGAACGCCTCTTACACGCCGATGTTAAAATTAATACGTTCATGATGGTGTTCTGATTTTCTTTTCTAATTTTTAAACTTCAACCCGTAATCAACGTGTAAAATTATTTTTTATACTTCCTTTTTTAGATAAAACATGCTTTCAGGATTTGTAGGCCGGAAATATTTTTCACTTAGTGTTAAATTCATTACACCAAAATCCGTGTACGTTTACCTGACAGTGAAGCAATAGCAAATTTAATATAGCCATTGTAAAGTAAAAAACACAAAAGACTGTTAATTGTTTCACAGTATTATGAAATTTCTGTGATGCTGAGTTTTTGAACACTTGAAGGAGATCGTTGTTAACACATAGTGTTCAGGTTTAACAATATGAACACTAGGCGTTCAAATTTGCACACCGACATGTACATTTTGAACGCGTAAAGACGCGTCTAGCGTCCGCTATTTTTACATTGTACTTGTCGGAATGGTAGGACAATAGGCTAGTTATCTTGAGCCGACCTTTCCCCAGTAAGAGGTTTCGACTGTGTGTAAGCCGATATATCAAATATTTCGCTGGTTCCGGGTTGTGGGGTTGGTGGGGTGGTGTAATCCGATTTTCCTTGGATGAGGCCTCCTATACAAATGGTTGTCGAAACAGGAGTTCCCGTAACGATTTTGCAGTGGCGGTCTAGTAATATTATACAAATTTAAAATTGCTCTGGCGGGCCGTGCGCGGTTTGGTCCAAAGTCCCTTAATCCATACCCCACATCACGCAGGGGTAGCGAATAGGATTCGGCCAAAATAACGCACTCAGCACCAGGCAGCAGGTTACGTTTTGAACAAATTTTTGTGCACCGCCCCAAGACCGGGGGCGTGGACACGGGTTTTAAAAAAATATTAACCCCTAGATACGTGAGCTTTGGTTTGAAAAAAGTATTTTCTCATCCTCGCTCTTTGCTGCTTGAGCTGTTGGACAGTACCTGGTGAGGAATGAGCCAAGCCTACCAATACTGCAGGTGCTGTAGAGATAAGGAATGTTCACTTTTAACTAAAGGTATTTTAACGTAATACTAAACAATGACTCTTTAAAGTTTTTTTCTATTTCTCGAGGAAAGCCAGATTTCTTGACATGGGCAGGCGAACTCGTCTCCGGGGCACATCTCAAGCGCTTGATCTCATGCATGTCTTGTTTAACTACAAAGCGGCGGCCATCAAGACCGAAACATGATGTTGACAGTCAAATATATTTCAGTTTATTAGAAACACATCACGGCCGCTTGTGCACGAAGAGCTCCTTATTACGTTACACACAGCGTAAGTAGATGTCTTCATACTGTGTGGATTAATTCTTTGCAGTAGATATGTTGAAAGCTTTGTATTTTATTAGCTGGTCTTTTGTCTTTTATAGCTGATGTCATTCAATTCCAATCTCTCCTCATCTTGCAATTGAAGTTCACGAGTTACACAAGGGACGTGTTACAACCGATAACGTAGTAACTAACCGATAACGTAGCAAACCCGATAACGTAGTAAAAATTTACCGATAACGTAGTAAATCAACCGATCACGTGGTAAATTTTTTTAACCGATAACGATTCAACAAATTTACCGATAACGCATCAATAAAACTGACAATGTATTGGATCAAATGAATCATGGCAATATATTCTTAGGGATACATGTATTCTCGATCGATCGATCAATCCATTGATCAATCGATAGATCGATTTATCTATCGATGTACTGATATATCAATCGATCGATCTTTCTATCGACTGAATGATTGAATGAATTGATCGATTGCTTGATTAATAGAACGATTGGTGTGTGTGTATATATATATATATATATATATATATATATATATATATATATATATATATATATATATATATATATCGATGGATAGATAGATTGATCGATTGATAGTGTATCGAATCGACCAATAATGTGCCAAAGAGAACAATAACGTATCAAAGTAACCGTTGACGTATTAAATCAACCAATTATGTATCAAGCCAACCAATAACCTAGCCAAGTCAAAGAGTAAAGATTCCAATCAACTGAAAATGCACCAAAATGACAAATAAATTATCAATCGACCGATAATGTATATATAAATGGAAACTAATTGAATATTAATGAGTGTTTTATCTTTCGTTTTTATATATAGTCAATCAGTTACACCTTCAGAGTTACAATGGTGATATTACTCAGACATCACGAACTGAATTTCATCAATTGGGGAAATGCGAACTTATTAATAAATATTCCTGCAGGAGGAATTCAAGATATAACACACACGTGAGTGTCTTTATCGACACACTTTCTAAGTTGGTAGGACTTGGAAAAAAAATTTTCAACATGACCGATTATGAAATTTCATTATTTACAACGTCAGTATATCAAAATGACAATAAGCTTACAATGTCACTCTCATTCTGGGACTGAATTACAGGTAAATATGGACTCATTGTTCAATGGAATTCCTTATAATCAGTATTCATTAATTTTGCAATTTACTCATTGAAGCAAGCGAAGTCAACAGAATTTGTAGACAACATATTGCTTTTTCATTCCTTTTTATCCTTTCTGACATGATTCACGTCGTCACATCTTATTTGAATTACGATTACGAAGACATCGCAAAATTATTGAATATTATATTATAGAGCTGATAGAAAAAAGCATAGGCCAATTAAAATAAAAAAGTTTGTTTCTCATCCTCGCGCGCGTCAATTCAGACCCCAACGTCAACTTTTTTTCTGCTCATGAGGAAATAAAATTTTTAAAACCCGCAAAAATACGCGATGCGTAACACAGTGCTGTATAAAACAGAACTGTAAACAAAATAACTGAGATTATTAGACCTCACTCATTCAGCGTGCACTGCCATTGGTTAAACACGACTCACGTGGCATGTAAAAGTATAAACGTCTTGTAACACACCTCATCCGCAGTCTGTATTCTAATTCGCCAGTTGATAGTCACGTGGGATGCATTCTTTTTATGCTGATCCACGTAAACGGCGTCATCAGGCATCATTTGTTGGAAATGTTGCCTGCCAGGCATCAGTTTCGAAAAATGATGCCCGCTGACGTCAAAAACGCCAGAGACGCGTGCGCGGACCGGAATGTAAACAAAGATGTCGTCTGCGGCAGATCGAAACGATAGTCGGGAATTTTTTTTTGGTTTATCCTACTTTCTGAAGAAGAATTAAATGTTTTGGTTTCCAACAAGGACTCGAAACGGACGAAAACTATAATCAAAGGTGCATTGAACGTTTTGCAGAAGTATTGCGATCCTGTTAGGAAAAACGTTTTCTTACTGAACCACTCCAACATATTACATCATAGGCCTACATGAGACAAGTTTTGTGTATAGTACATTCTTATGCATGGCTACATACGGATGAGATGTGTCACAAAACACATATTGACTGGCCATGAGGGCAACAGCATACGTCTGTACCCCGAGGGACTGTGAGTCACCCCCAAAAACAGACTGTTTCCCGAGGCCATAGGCCAAGGGAAACAGTCTGTTTTTCGGGGTGACTCACAGGCCCGAGGGGTAAAGACGTATGCTGTTGCCCTCACGGCCAGTCAATATGTGTATAATGATGCCCTCTGCGAATGTGATGATGCCCTCTGCGAACTTGATGATGCCCTCAGCATTTGATATTACACGATGACGTCATTTTACTTACTGCGCATCCTTTCTGCGCAAAAGAAATTGTCGTTCGCTTTTTGTACTTTGCAGTCAGCTGCGAAACGTCATGCAGAGCTGTCACCGGCACAGTTAGACGATATTTTGATGAAAGTAAACAGCAAACGAACGAAAATGGCAACAATGAATGCAATGTCTGTGTTCAGCGACTATGCAAGCAACACATTTGGATACGCCACCGAGGAGATTGGCAAACTTTAGAGGCAACCCCAGACTCGGCACTGACAATATTTTACGCTCAGGTCTGGACTCAGAAGGCGAACTGTACTCGAAGAAGTCTTTGTGTTTTTGTTTCTTTGCATGTTTGCTTGTTCGGTGTAATAAAAATAATAACACATGAGAGCGAGGGCAATATTACGATTTTTCGTGATATCGCCCTTGCTCTCATGTGTTATTATTTAACTATAACATTCCATTCAGAACAGAACTGTAAACATACGTCACTGTTATATTACGTTGACAAAACTGTGCACTGCTGCACTAAAAGTCAACAGAACTGTTGCTATACAAAAATACTAATTAAAGCAACACAGCTGTGCATATATTTCTGCGTGCATTCCTGTGTCATTTTCATGTTTTGGCGCGTTCTTGTTGGTTGAAGAATAATAAAAAATCGAAGAGAAAAGAAACAAGCGTCACCGCATCATTTTTGCAATATCTGTAAAATGAGAAACGAGCTTTTTATTTTTCTTGGCCTTACCAGAGTTCACTTATACATTTATATTGCAGGTTCCTGCATATTAATCACAGATATGGTTACCTATTTCAAATACACCCGATGGAGATTTTCAATAACACGAAAAATCGTCAATTGTACGAATGACTCATTAATGTTCTTTGGTTAATCACTAATACGCAGTTACTTCTATCGGTGACGTATACAATATGTGTGCGAAATTTGCGATGTTGGCTGTCGGTGATTGCGGTACTCATACTATCTCTTTGAATTTTACCAAACAAGAACTAAACTATATAGCTACTAGAGCAAGACTAGAAACAACTTCCAAAACATATTCCAGTAGTTTGAGAACATTTAGATCAATTTAGTCGTTCGTTCTACCATGAAAACAGTCGAAACACAATTTGCTGCAGAAATTTGTGACAATTAATGCTAAACAGAAAAATAAATAGAAGTAAAGAAAATTGCGTACGAGACAATGTGATAACAAATCAATCTATCTATCTATTGACCAATTTATCGAACCGATCGATCGATCTATCGATTAATTAATCTATCTTGCTATCGAATTGATGAATCCTTTGTTCTATCAATCGATCTGCCAATTATTTTATCTATCGATCGATTGATCGATCAATTGACCATCTATCAAACATCGATAGATAGATCCATCGATTTCTCGATTGAGTGATCGATTTATTTATCGATATATTGCTCGACCTATTCCTCTATCTTTTTATCTATCTATCTATCTATCTATCTATCTATCTATCTATCTATCTATCTATCTATCTATCTATCTATCTATCTATCTATCTATCTATCTATCTATCTATCTATCTATCTATCTATCTATCTAATACTTATTTATCTTTAAATCGATCGATCGATCGTTCCTAATGAATCGCGTAATCAGATATTATCAGTTAATTGATATGTTATTGGTTGTTTTGATGCGGTATTGGTTGACTTTTCTACGTTAACAGTTGATTTAATCCTTTATTGGTTCATTGATACGTTATCGGGTAGGTAAAATTACTACGTTATCGGTAAATTTTTACTACGGTATCGGTAAGAAAAATTTACTATGTTATCAGTTCGTTACTACGTTATCGCTTGATTTACTACGTTATCGGTAATTTTTACTACGTTATCGGGTTTGATACGTTATCGGTTAGTTACTACGTTATCGGTTGTAACAGGGCGTAGAGATACCTGGAACAGCACTAAGGGGTACGTTTGCTAAATCTGATGTTTTCTATTGTTGTACTTAGAACAGCACTTAGGGATGCGTTTGCTAACATTGTTGTCTCCTCGCTGTTTACCCGGGTCAAATCATGCTTTGGCCTAAATCCAAACCTTTGACCTCTCCTTTCTTGCCATCTAAGTGTTGCGAGCGCAGACACGGATATACATAGAAAACGGTCCTTGCCAAAATGAGACTCAAAATCAGCGTAATAATTATTCGTCTCCTGTTTACATTAAGGATTCCTGGTAAGTTGATACAGGCAAATGCAATTTAATACTTTTCTCCGACAACTTTGCAGGACTAACGTTATTACCCGATATATTACTTGTTTCAGGGTCTTATCAGCATACGTGTCATTATTTTGTGCTGCGACACACATTCGAGCAAAGTCGAACTTCTGACGCACCATGATATTTGATAAAACTGACATACCAAATAGAAATACCCATGGCCACGTCAATTGTACAAATGATGAGAAAAGTCTTTTTAACTTTTTAAGCTATCCTTTTATTCCACCATATGAAATTATTTCTGTAAACTTGCTTCATTCATACACTATATGCAGACGTCAAGAACATGAGTGACAAATCGTACCTTCCTCAATAAGCACCATAAGAAAAAAGACATTCAATCTCAAAACAAATAGTCGCACTTGACATTTTCAGAGAGCTATGTTACAACAATTGTAAGCGACTGAAACCTTTACTCTAAAAGCTAGAGACGAAATCGACATAGATGGCCCTTACCTATTCCTTGCAGCGCTGTACTCATACATAATTGGTTGCAAAGGAGTGGTATTTGGTGATTATATTAACCGGCTGACCGTGGCGCTTTCAGTGCAAACAAAATTGCCATGAAATTAATAAGATGTCTATTCACTATTTGGAGAATGTTTATGTTTCTGTTAAGTAAGTCATTAGATGGAAAATCTAGGATGGAATTGGTAAAGTGAGTAATTTTTCGAGTTGTGAACAAATAAACTCAGACCTTCACCAAATTAAGGCGACCAACCAAACTCAGGTAAAAATTGAACTTACGCAGCGCTCGGTCGTAGCATATCTACGGCATCCCAATGAGTGCAAAGCAATGTGTATAGTTATACCAGTCTGTTACTTTTCAAAAATAATCCATGTCGTTACTCGTCCGATATGCTAAATTAATCATCTCAGAAAGGAATTTAGGGAAAACTTGAAGTGACTACAGATTCGTAATTCGTCCATTGCAATGTATTGTGTACAATGTTTCAGTACGAAAAAAAAATATTTCAAAGGTATTTAGGCCTACATCGTGTGCCCGCTTATATTCGTCACTGATATATCAAAATATAACTAAACTTGTTACAACGACCTACACGAAGGGTTGACTTTCCTCTGAGTATCTTTGATATGCTCTGTGTCTGAAAGTTGCACTAAAAAGATCACGACCTTTCTGAGTAACTTTATTTACGGATTGAAAAAAATGTTGTGTCCAAGGTCTCCAACCACCATCTCATTCGTGTATTTTTACTTCAGTGATGAAGTCCGATTTTTGTGGCTCATTTATATTATACACGATATTATTTACTACACAGATATTAAACGTCGCAAACAAGAAGCTTGTCATGCCAAGATTCCCGCCACAAATATCGTAGGTTCGAAATCATTTCCATATGAAGAGATACCTTACTTTGGGTGTGAACTGACTGTCAATCGGTGATTGCTCTACAAATATCACGGGTGATGTCATATTCACAAACAGTGTGATCTTTGTTCTACTTGATCGGTGGTTTATTTACTCTCTGGGGAGTCATAAGCCATAAGTTCGGTGACCCCGAAATCTTCCGCGTTCATAGGATTAGCCTAGGTACATGGTTTGTGCCGGCCAATCCCCTTATGGTCATATAGCGATTGTTTCATAATGCAGTCAACCATGACCGTACGCACCTTGAACGTGAATGCAGAAAGCGTCGCGGTGGCGGTCATAATATATATATATATTATATATATATATATATATATATATATATATATATATATATATATATATATATATATATATATATATATATATATATATTATATATATATATATATACAAATTTTCAATGCGTTCGTTCGTTCGTTTGTTTGTTTCATCCGAAGTCTGATTACTAGTATATATTTTATTGTATTATTCACATATGATAGTAATTTTCAACCATTTCTTTACCCAGACTCGGAAGCAAAATTGACTAAAAAAAAAACTGGGCAAAAAGCGCAGGTGTACAACGGTGAAGTTTTGAGTCAAAGCTTCATTGAACGTTTGTCTAAGCTTTGGCAAAGGTACTGCACAATCGCGTATGCATATCACGGTTGGACCGTGAGTGGGGTGCGAGATTGCTGGATAGCTGAATAGCCCCCTAAATAGCTAGGTAGCTAATAGATACGTTAGCCATAAGAATAGCTTATATTTAGCTGTTTGTGGCTATTGAAGCTATTATAAATTTCCACAGGACACTTTTAGCTGCTAATAAACGTAGTAGGTAGCTATTCAGCTAAAAACAAATGATTATTGTAGGGCTGGTTATAGAGCTATTCAAGCTATTAGCCGTTTTCCAGCCGGTAATAGCCACTCTTAGCTTACCAGCTACAAACTCCTGATGCCGAAATGGGCTGGCTATTGAGCTATTCAAGCTATTAGCCGTTTTTAGCCGCTATTAGCTGTTATTAGCCAGCTATTAGCTTGCTACAAGCTAAGCAGTGGACATGTCTGAAAAAGCCTGACAACTACTTATTCCCAAGGAAGTTACGAGCGTGACTTTCACTTAGGTGTACAAAGAATTAGACATCTCATAAATATATTGAATAAATATTGTAGAACCAAGAACGTAATATTGAGTTCTTTATGGAAGATATTTTTTATCATGCAAGTGTAAGTTTCTACTAACCACCGCACATGGCATTTTTTCTGCATTGAGAGCTGAAGAAATCACAAACTGTACGTCTTGAGGATATTATTCACTGTCATGAAAAATTTTGTTTTAAAATGAAATGATCGCCGAACCTGGCACACAGTGCATGTAGCCGACAATGAGATGCAAAGATATGCGGTAAAGGTCTCCTCGACTAACTTTAAGCCGGTTGCTCACTTTCTACTATTTTATAGTATTTTATATAAAGGCACAAACTTATTCTACCTTCAGTTTAAAACTGATAGTGATTTTGTAGCTCGTTCTCTACTATTTTCCATACTTTTTGGTAGCCGGTAACAGACACTTCGTGTTCGTGTCGGCTACATGGACGATCTGCCGGGAATCTTGCGATTTGTAGAACCAAGAAAAGTCACATGGCTGGTTGAGCGGTAGAGTAGTTATGGTCAGTTAGTCTCTGTTTGAAAAAGTTTCATGTGATTGCTTGTGTATGGAAAAGTTTCATGTGATTAATTGTACCGACATTCACGCAGAGGCATTGCCTTATGTTCAAAGACTTATTAAATATGCATGTCAGTTTGCAGCTGAACACAAAAATTGTTTGTAGAAGACTTCCCACAACTGACAAGTACTTACATAGGAGATACACAAGCGTTTGGACGATAAGCTGTTGTTTTGGCTTGGCCTCTGTATTAAATGAAAGATGTGCGAGAATATGGGTAGAACCAAGAAAGTAATATCAAATGTTCGGTTACTTCAGAAATACCTAATTGCATTGTGCATTTCTTGTCGAGCGGGGCTCTACGAAGGAAATGGTGAACGTGATAATTTTGTTCATTGTCTTTAAGTTATAAGCGAAGGGTAGAATCACGCCAAAAGATCACGCTGTACATGAGAATTGGTAATGTTTATGCCCACTTTACAGGTTTTAACAGATACTAATCCCGGCGACAAACATGAATGACTGATTACACAGGTTCTAAATCAGACAAAGAACTGCGACCAGTAAGTTGATGTGGAAAAGCGGAAGCGCAGTTGCGAGATCACTAAGATCGGCAGTGGGAATAATTGCTGTAAATAAGAAAGATATCGACAAACAGGTGCTGCAATGCAAGAGTTATCGCATCGTAAGACATTGGAAGACTTCTCGAGTTTAAAGCAAATGTTGAAATGTAATAAAAAAGTCAGAAAATACACGTACGATTTGTATGCCACCTCATTAGGCGTGTTAATGATGAGAGTATCAGTTTCCAGGCGAGGCAATAATACGGGAAAAAATGACAGAGATTTTCCATGAATATGATTGATAAGAAAATAGCTGATAGCCAGCTAATAGCCAGCTAACATTGGCTAATAGCGGCTAAAAACGACTATTAGCTTGAATAGCTGAATAGCCAAGGATTTTTGTATCATAGCAGAATAGCTGAATAGCTGCTCAACAACCCCGAAGCAGCTATTAAGTTTCCGTCATTAGGTCCCAAACATAATAGCTGAATAACCGCTTATTATCCCTTCAGTCATTGCTGTAAACCCTCTTAGCTGAATAGCTGCTAAATATGTCAAAGCTGGCTATTTTGGCTATCCAGCAATCCCGCACCTTTATGTGGACCGTGGCCACATGAACATTACAAGCGGCCACATTGACCGCATACTTTAGATACCAACACGGAACAACGTATTCTTACATACACCTGCGCGACTGCACTCTGTCGTCTCACGTAATGATATTTAATGTGCACCTACCATCGAGAACAATAGAATTTTGAGTGCACTTAAAAATCATTCAGAACGCCCGTTCCATAACATTTACCGTTTCCTGGTACCCAACATGCGACTGCTTCTACACGTTTACCGTTGCACCAGGACCACAGTTTAAGGGGACCAATTGGACGTTTGTCAGAATATGTCTCGCGGTCTTTAAGTGTAACCACAGAGAAAACACAGACAGAGTCGCAACGCTTGCATGCCTTTTGTTCCATTGTCGTCTCGGTAGACTATTGGCTTTTTATATTAAAATGAGCTTTAAAGTTGTTAAACTTTTTAAAGGTTCTGTTTGTGGTTTATTATTGCACGAGATAATGCGAAAAATACGACATGGCATCGTACTGCCAGTCACGTAGCAACCATAGTTACTTTTGAGCTCCAAGGCCAGAAACACTGCTTTACGCCAATCAAAACATAACACGCCAGTAGTTTCATAAACATGTCCTTCATTGACGCATGTGTTAAAGACGGTATGACTGACCGCAAACCATTGAGTAAAACCAGACAGTATCGATAAAAGACTTTCAAATTTGGTTCAAACACACTCATTATATATTCATAAAAATATTACAGGAATTTTTAAAACGGTAAAACTCACTTTCCTGAAGCTCAAAACACTCCCGTTTTCGCCAGCACGTCAATTCCGCTCAGCACCACATGACAACAACAACAAAAACTTTGCCGAACATACTTTCGCTTAACAACTGGCGAAAATCCGAAAATTACCGAAGGTTGCATGGTCGGCACTCTTCGGAAAAGAGTGGCAAGAGCAACCTGAGGCGAGGCGAACATGGATGGGTTACGTAACCGCTTTACGCCTTAAACAATACCCGTTGTGACCCTGTCTATGTTTTTCTGTGGTGTAACACAGGCTGTCTGCACACGCGATGGTGCAGTACCTTTGTCAAAGCTTGTCACCTGAGACTTTACGTCAAAGCTTCGCACAAGGGTTCGCGTGCCGACCTTTGCCGAAGATATTGACACCCGTCACCCAAGCTTTGCTGAATTTTTGGCCTACTGACCTTTGTGAAAGCTTATATTTCAAAGATTCGGAAATGATTATTTACGCAAATACTGTCCTAAGATTCGATGACTACAATTTTGCGACGAGATTAGTTGGCGAACCTGGACCAAACTACAGTGCCAGTAAGATTAAAACAACCTTTGAGTTTCAATTAAGGTTCGGGTCGCAATTTTTAACCTGCACTCTAAGTCCATCGCGATTTCTGCCCAGTTTTTAATTAGGGGTCAATTTTGCTTCCAAGTCTTGGTAAATCATTGGGTTGAAAGTTATCATCACAGGCTAATAATTAAGTAAAAATATATAGCGGTTAACAAGCTTTGGATAAAACAAGTAACATATTGAAAATGTGTATGTATATATTACGACCGTCATCGCGACACTACTCCACGGTCACGTACGGTGCTTTCATGTCGCTGCTGAAGAGTAAGGTCATGATCGACAGCATTATGACAGAACCGCTATACGACAAGTTTATTTTTTAGGACGTTTAATATATCATCGTAGTAAATTATATAGGGTAGAACCACAATTAAGCCACAAAATCTAAAATTTTATTTGCATCATTCGAGGGAATCGATGATTATTCGTGCGTACCACTTGACTCTCAAATCATGTTTCAGCTCGACCCTGCGGAGTTGTATAACATCGACATCACTGTGATGAGTGATCGAATCAGTTTTCATTTTTTATTGGTCAACGCCGTCATACCCTATATTTTGATTGGCTTAACTATTGTTTACTTGTTTATCGAGGATGACCTCAGAGGAATGTCGCAGAGGTCGAATTCTGCTCGCTCACACATACATCGCAACTTTACACAAGCCATAGATAGTCAAACAAAGAGAATTTTGAAAATGGAACACCTTAATTTGCTCACATTTTGAGCTTGATTTTCTTTTAAATAATCGATACAAGTAACAGTTTAAAGATTTTTACAGGAATTGAAAGAGTAAGATATGGCAAACGTAACCTGTCGAACGATCAAATTTAAGTCTTCACCTCGGCCGACTGAGCGCTCACTGCTTATCAATACATAGTAGGACACACAAACACAGCGTTCACTGCACGAAAAAAGTGACGTTCTAAATATTCTAAAAGATTGAAAACAGGGAATGTCCCGTGAGAAAAGTACTGCCAAAAGCGTATTTGAAAATTTTAATTGTTTGTTCATCGTCAGACTGAGTCATAACCATTGGGTGCCGTCTTTTCGTCGCAGGCATCCCTGTTGCCTGTACGCCGCTGGCATTAGTTTAGTCGCCGTTGCCTTCGACGGTAAAGTCAAAATTAAATTCTTGACCCTGACCAATCAGTCACTTCGGACTACAGTTTGTAACCCGTATGTAACGCAGAGATTCCACCAGAATAAAAATAGTGGCCTCACAATTCAAATTAAGTATCTTCTGGAACACAGCAGAGCGCATTTTAAAAGTTAAGTGCCAAACAAATCAATTCGCAGGTCGTGCAGCAAGCGATAGACAGATGCTCGGAATGCGTTGTTCGTCGACGTGCTAATTGAATAGCGGGGACGGCGTGGTCTAAGAGATTTTACTAGCTCGGTGAGGTCATCAGTATCAGAGTTAACTTTAACGTGCACATTAATACAACATTGGATTTTTGAACTCTTGGCATTGTATCTTAATGCCGCGTTTGTATGTCTCTACAGCAAAAAAAAACTCTGGCTTATTTCTTTACAGAAAAGCAATCCATAATAAAATACTGTAATAAGGACTGGTGTAATTTCGACGGTAAATGGTTAAAAGTTTACATTACTTGGGCTTTAAATTCAAAATGTATCTGTCCAAGGAATCGCTGATCTAAGTACACAACAAAATTTACACAAATACACCCCCGACTGTCATGGAGCAATGATGTCCGGGTTGCCCGCTTCCCTGTCACTTAACGAAATTATTTCTTGGATAGTAAAATGCAAGAGGTTATCCAAGAAAATTAATGACAAAAGATCAATCAGGCGTGCATGACGTAAAATATGCCGTATTGTTGTATGTTTCTTTGCCGATTTACTACAAAGTCTAACATATGAATTAATAATTTTTGTACTGTATTCCAGAAATATTTTGTTCCTTTCTAAACGTTTGTAATTACGGCAAAGATTATGCAAAATTCGGCCCGGGGGGCTTTGTTGGCTATCATATACAGCTTAGCGTATACAGAATCTGGGGAGAGGCCCTATACTGTTTTTAGTAGACGAGGGAGAGCTCTGTCATCGTTGTTTTTGACGAAACTATCATGATATTGTATAATTAAAGAAATACTAGTTGAAAGTTAACGACGATGTTGTGTTGAGTCTCTCTCTCTCTCTCTCTCTCTCTCTCTCTCTCTCTCTCTCTCTCTCTCTCTCTCTCTCTCTCTCTCTCTCTCTCTCTCCTCTCTCTCTCTCTCTTCTCTCTTTCTCTCTCTCTCTCTCTCAAAATATACAAGTGACACAATGACCCATACCCAGTGTATGGCGAAACTTACTATACAGTGTAAAAACTGTATAATAACTTTCGCCGTAGACTGAACACTTTCGACGTACACTGGGTATGGGTCATGGTATCACTTGTATATTTTGCCATAGATTGTGAACTAAATAAGGGTTTCCAGAGGGTTGTTTACATAAGCAGATTAAATTGTAGAAAATATGATTTCATTAAACATAATCATATTTTATTAATAATCATAAAAAGTCGGGTTACCAGAAAGTATTCAAACAAAATAGACGATATTGTTTGTAAAACAGCAAAATTTTATTATTCTGTAACTTTCATATTAATTATTTATCAATATTAATAATTAATTTTTTTCATTATAACTGTAAATATCAACACAAATAATCTCTAATTCACCTGTATCGCGCTTTGATCTCGTAATTGATGATTGAGCTGCAGTTTCCATCTGCCTTTTTAAGTTCTAAATGGTGAGCTGTGGAAAGAAAATTTAACAGTCAGACACATTTTTATGTGGGTTAGTCGATACGATAAAGTTTATTGTGTTACCCCCACCCCAAACCATTACATTCCCTGCAGATTACATTATTATTTATTACTGGCAGTCCACACAGTATATTCGGAGCAAATCCTTGGCCGACAAACAACAGGAAGGTGTATGTGAACGAGTGTTACAATCATAACATCGTGCCAGTGGGTTGTGCACAAATGCCTCCTCTTTCGAAAAAATGTTAGGATCATACAAACTGTAACTGCAGCGCCTGTTCCTACCACATAGGCTCAGTGTGTTGAGACTGAGTACAAAAGTATCTAATACCACATTAGAGGCATTGGCGACCATGTAAAATGAAGCTAAGACAGGGTAAATTTAGGGCATATCTTGATAAGACTAACAGCGCTATCAATATTGACATGTGTGGCATGTAATGAATTATCATACGCCAATGCGTATCAGTGTCTTGTGAAGTCTTTCCTGAAACGTTCTAGTCAAAAACAGGGATACATGTCATGTCTTGAATCTACATTTACCACTTCAGTATGTGTTGGCACATCCAGAATTTTCATAATGACAATCTTACAGATCTTCTCGTTTTAGACGCCAGTTTGTTTATCGTGACTCCTGAAAATACCATTGTTTATAATGGTGATGACACCCAGCTCAACTGCACGTTTGAGGAAACACTTGAAAACAAAGCTTGGTTCCATGGAACAAGTCGCGTAACGATTGGTGAAACCATAGACGGGCCTAAAGAACATTATGGACTAGATATCGATACTGCAGGAAACGCATATAACTTAAAAGTGAGCAACGCAACATCAAGTTTATCCGGAACGTACGTTTGTTGTTCGCAAAGAAATAAAGACACTTCATCGTCGGCTAACCTCTATGTCATAGGTAGGTTTGTAGGCAGAGCAAATTTATCAAATACTCGTACAAGTGCATGATCTATACTGCCTTCATGTTAACATTATCTTGCATACAAAAGTTTGTACTGGTTTACGTAACTTTTAATTTTCTATCATCGATGATTGTGCACTGAAAAAAATGAATTTGCAACCCGTCAGTCAGAGTATAATGAAGAAATAACGACCGTTGAAAGTTAAGAAGACCTAATATTGAAAAAAAAATGTTTGAAACATGACATATTATCTACAGTTAATATCAAGCAAACCGTCCTCTGTAAAATACACCTCTTGTTTTTCTCTGCAAACAAAGACAAACCTCCTTATATTTAAAATTAAATCTAGATCCGATCGGTAAAACTACGAATTGTTCAGTTTCTCCGAATTCAACTGTAAAAGAAGGCCAACACGCAGTGTTCAGATGTGTCACAGATATAATGGAACAAGTACCGGGGAATCTAGTTTGGTTGAAACGGGGAGAAGAGGCTTATTGGGAAGCAAGGAAAAATATAACATGGAATGCAACGCTAGGAAAGTCTGATAACGGTGCAGAATTTGACTGTCAGTTACAGCACAAAACATTGCCAAGATCGAGATGGTCTACAATATCATGTGCCGAAAAGATCGTCATGAATGTTCAGTGTAAGTGTCTTTTGCTTTCCCTTGATATTCTGGTGTTTTCATAAGATTGGCCAGGGTCAAATGTGTGGCCAGAGTCAAATGTTGGTGACTTTGTGAGCTTGTCATATAATCCCAGTTGTCTATTAATATTATCAAGTCGACTGAATGATACTTAACAGCAATATGGACTACAACTCTAGATGGTTACAGACAGACAGACAGACAGACAGACAGACAGACAGACAGACATAGACAGACAGACAGACAGACAGAGACTGGGACAGACAGAGACAGAGATACAGGCCAAAAATTCGTTGTGCTCTTTATGCCATTGTATATCAAGAAAATATGTGTCATCTTCTGTAGATGGGCCCAATGTTTCCGTAGTCACAGATATTGGCAGTACAATTATTGAAGGAGCACCAATGATTGCTAACTGCTGCTCGAACGATGCTAATCCTCAACAAATAGTCGAGGTGTATTGGAAAAGCCCCAATGGCAGTTTGATTTCAGAAAATGAAACTCTACTCCTTCCGTCCTTGACCAGACACGACTCTGGTAAATACACCTGCTATATGTCAAATGTATTTTACAACGGGGAAAGAGGCATTGGCGAAGCGTCGGTCAACGTTGATGTACAGTGTGAGTATAAATGTATGATTAACCCTATAATCATGCAGTTAGTGGAGCAGATATGTAATGGTACGGATGTCAAAAATGATGCGACAACTTTTGGCGGTGACTTAGAAACACGTTATGTTGTTTGACCATTAATATTTTAATCTGTTGACATTGATAATAAGATAAGTGACTACATCTATTATAACGCCGCTTGCTGTATACAGATATGTCAAGCGTCAGTATAACAGTGCATCCTGCTAGGATGATCAAAGAAGGCGATAATGTAACATTTCACTGTAAAGCCGAAAATGGAAAACCCAACCCCAATCGGATGATTTTGTTACTGGATGGAAGACATATTATGCATGAGGATGGACCAAATTTACAGCATACAATAAATGGAGTCGACGGTTCGGACAGTGGTATTTACAAATGCGTCGCATTTACTACCTTTCACGATGGTAGTCAAAATTCCTCTTTTGCGGAACATAATCTGAATGTATACTGTGAGTACACCTTAAAAGTATTATCAACTGAACGCACGAAACTAAAACTATTTTCATGTTTTTCCACGTCATCAACTGCAATATTGAAGTAAAAGTCGAATTACAAATTATACCTCAAACACTTAACTGTCTGTTCATGCTTGACCGACCCATTCACACGATCCCCTTCCAGTGACGGAGTGTGTAGACCGACCAGTCGAATATTGAGCTAAATAGAGTTGAGGAGATATAGTACCGATAACAACATGTACGTCCACAATACAGTTTCCAATTTGCAACTAAAAAATGGCGAAGAATGAGTCACTGTAGCAAAATCAATCAGATAATTTTTTTTTCGAGTTATTGTCAGATATGACGACAATTTGGTCAACTTGTTCGTGACGTTTGATGCAGTGTAAGCGATAAAATCTGAGAGATATTAAAATGGCATTGCAACGTGACTGCAAATAAACATTTTCATGTCAAAATTCCTAAACTTCGAAAACAAAAAGAAATCAACTTCTGATGCCAAATGTTCAGTATATTATTCTTCAAGTTTAGAACGAGTGATTACCACAAAACATAAGAGACAGTATATCCTAAATAGAAGATATTTACATTTGATATTTAAAAATGTCTGTGGAATATTAAAAAATAGTAAATCACCTTTAGGTTTAAAAAGGAAAAAAAATAATTTCTAATACATTAGTGTACTAGCTTGAATATACTAACAATTTCGGCTGAAATAAAGATTGTCTAGTTATTATAAATTTTCCATATGTAATGTTAACAGGAGAATATGACAGAACCCCATGGCCGGTGAGTGCAAGCGCGCCGTACAAGCGGTATTTGCACGAGTGCTGCGGTGTATTCGGCGGCAGTTCGCTCGTGAAAGGACGGCCGAATACACCACAGCACGAATACACCGCGCTTTGCACTCACAGGCCATGGGTTCTGTTATTATTACATATGTTCTATCTTTATTTGCATCATTTATAGAGAGAATCGACGATTAGTCGTGCGTACTACTGGTCTGTTAAGCTTCAGGGCGACACTGCGGAGTTATATAACTTTGATATCACTGTAATGAGGCATCGAATCAGCTTTCACTTTTCATTGGTCAACGCCGCCACACCCTCTATTTTGATTGGCTAAACTATTGTTAACTTGTTTATCAAGGATGACGTAAGAGGAACGTAGGAGGCCTCGAGGGCTCGAACTCTGCTTGCGATCGGTCACACATACGTAGCAACATGGCACAGATAGCCAAACGAAGAGAACTTTGAACATGGAACGCTTTTGATTTTTTCACATTTTGAGCTTGAAATTCTTCTAGATGATCGATACAAATAACAGTAGGAAGCTTTTTATCGGAAATTTAAGAGTAAGATACGGCAAACGTTACTTGTCGAACGATCAAATTTCAGTGTTCACCGTGGCACACAAGCGCTCACTGTTATCAATAGCGTGTAGGACATATAATAACAGAATACACTGCATGCAGTTGGCTCCGCCGCGCCCAAAATTACGTGTGTTTCGATGTATGATGGCCGCCGTGGTACGGCGGCCACCGTGTATCCATGGAGCTAGAAACGGACGCCGCCCGGTGTCAATGGTTTTGCTTCGCTGACAAACAAACTGATCTTCCAGATAATAAAATCATCCACACACTATAATAAGTACATGCAATTTTCTTTGTCGTAGTTTTTATAGGTAATGTCATGCATTTTACTATAACTAGCATTTAACCAAAGTGAAATGAAATCTTATAGACAACTTTTTTGTGTTTACAAACAAAATAGTTCCGGGTCAAAATTGGTAAATACTCATTAACATAAAGGAATGGCATAATGTTTTTGGTATTGCACTGCAGTGCAAATACAGGTAGTACGCGCGCGCTTCGATGCGGGTAAACTGTGTTACATATGTAATGATAATGTATTTTGTTTACTTCAATTGTCGAAATGTCAAGAGTTTCATAATTACGTAAACTTGAATTTATTTATCAAACAACGATACATTTTTATTTATCCGAGAAAACACAAAACATTTCGCCTCCTTATGGTTGCTGTCACCTAGGACTTGTTCAAAACATAGTTACCACATCTGTCCGCTTTCGTACTACCAAATGATCCACCCTTTTGAGCCCTACCTCACATTTTAAGCTGCTGTCTTTTCAAAAGCCAGGACAAACCCGATGCTTAGACGTCTGGACAAACCCAAAAACTGTGATTGAAAAATTAGCGTGTCAAAGTCCGTATGTGATACTCATGAGGATGGTATTCAATGCAGCAGATTTCAATGTAGTAATATTTATGAACGAAAGTTCCCTATGAATCATATTTCTATTGTTGTACAATTTTACTTGTCAGAGAAAACTTAAATCCAACAGTCTATCGAATACGTGGACAAAGTTGCATCATTCTTTTTTTTCTTAGAACATATATTTGATCGACGGAAACATATACGATAATTGACAGTCATAATGTTCAGAAAAATTATCAGGCAAAAGAAAATTAAAATGTTTGTGTTTCCTGCAAAGGTGCCCCAGAAACGTGGGTAGCATGGAGGAAATGTATTGTTCATTTTTCTTTTTGTTGTCTAAAACTCGTAAAATACTATAAAGAAATCTTGAAAATGCGACAAAAATGTATTGGGTCGGCGGGTTTATAAAGGTTTGCTCGGGTTACTGGACACATTTATTTGCTGTCCTAATCATTTAGATTTGTCTTTTTTGATCCTTAAGATACTAAATCCCTTACACTTGGTGTTATCTTCAGATGCCCCGAAGCATGTCAGTGTCAACGCTACATATACAGCGGCCGAAGATGATGTTGTCAAAATGATATGCCAGGCACATGGTTTCCCCATGCCAACACTTACTTGGTACAATCAACTAGGAGGTATCGTTTCAGGTAACAGCGGCAACAGAAGAATTTTTGTAATGATATACGGCAATATTATTACCAGTACGCTATCAGTTACTGTTTTTGATTCGTCTTACTGCGGAACATACTCTTGTGAAGCTGCAAATGGCATATTGCCAAATAGTATCCAAAGCTTGGAGATCATTCGAGAAGGTCTTTTCGTTAAAGGTAAGTTCTGAATTCAACTCAATAACTTCAATTAACATGTTTGCTTCATGCTGTCAAGATTCCATGAGTGTTATAGAAATAAAAACATTACCACTGTTTCACGTCACCTTTTTGAGAATGGCTGTTGAGGTGGATGAAATTAAGCTAAGACAATTTACTTTATTATTTGAAATGTCAGGAAACACGGTGAGCCCGACACATCGTCATATGTCGCTATCACAGCAAAGAGACCAAACTTGCCAGGTCTATCAATATTCATAAGTTTTCACTACGTCTGACTATCAAACTCATGATACAATGACCTGAAAAAGTTACAAATTGGCTCTCACGTTAGATGGGCAATCTTGTACCTTTCAGTTGTCAAAAAAGTATGGATAAATTTGAAGTAATTCAGGAAAAAGTATTTAAAAATGAACCTTTCTTTTGCGAAATGGAAGTTATTGTTAGGAGAAATGTTTAAAACGAATTTTCTTTGCCTTGCAAATTAAATTGCATTTTGAGCCAGCGTTACAGTTCACGGGACAAACAACATTTCAATAACGGTTATGGCAATCAGGTTTAGCGCTAATTAAACTGAGAGCAATGATGCAGTGAGAAATCCGAACTTAGGTGTTTTATTTACTCTTTCATAAGTATTGTTTTTTTCCACCCTGGAATGCCACTAGAAAATGACGCAAGAGACCGCAGGCACGCGTATTTCTTGCGGTTAGCAATGGCCAAAAGTACCAATGCACTGAAATTTTGTCTAAGTCTGTGGATTATGCAATGTACGAGATAAATCGTGGGTTTTTCTGATCACGAGATGTGGGGATATTCGCTGGATTAGGTGCCAGTGGTTCCGGGAAAAACTTACTACAGAAGGCCTTTACTTCACGCATGCGCAAATGCGCCGCAAGTGCAGATGTGAAGACAGCGTAGTTCTTATTTTACTGCGACCAAATTCATTTAAATGAGTTTGCCAAAAAAAGTACAATCAATGCCTTACGCACTGCTGAAATTACTTTAACTAATATAATCAACGACTTCAACAAAGTCCAGATCTACATTGCACTGTTTGACGTCACTTATGATCGCAGTATGTTACAATATTATGGGGCTGCCATTGCGATATTTGATTTCGCAACCAAGCGTCTGTATGCTGGAAAATGCCTGACTTTGAAATAGTAATTTGTTCAAGACTTGTGTTCGTGTCTGGAATAATTGTGGCTGATGAACTGATGGAGAATATGTATCAACCATTGCGTTTCCGTCGCAGCTCAAATTACATGTGCTTCTTAAAGATTTTGTGACCTGACAAACTATTTAGCGACATCTTGAGTAAGCGCAGTCTTGTTTTGCGTTAACAAATGGATGTTTGTCGATTTTCAATTCAAATTGATGTTGATTTGAAAATATTGACAGTTTAAAACATATGTATAAGTGGCTGTTAGACGTATACGAATTCATTGCATTTCACTGTTCTCTGATATGAGCTACCATCAAAGTTTATATGGCTGAGACTATTTTGATGTATGCAATTAGAGACATTTGTGAATTACATTGATTGTATTAAAAAGTGCCACCTATTTGCTCCTCGATTCGTGTTAATTTATATGTTACACAACATATAGCTGTATAAATAAGTCTTAGTTAAAATTATGGAAATGTCACAACATCAATTCAATAAAAAATGTATGCACTTTTTTCATATCAGTTTGTGGTGGAACTGTATATTGCCATGATAGTTTTACTTTCATTTACTGTTCTAGATTGGATGCCATTGATAGTAGTTGCAAGTGCTATCGTTGCAATCTTTATACAGTTTGGTTTAGGAATTTGTATGGTTGTCCAGGTAGGATTACTGATGAATCCAATAAACGGAGTAAGTAATTCAAATATTTAGATATTGTTGATATTAATATTCGTCAAGTGGTCTTAGAGATAAATGCAGTGACTCATACTGTATACATTGCAATTCGAAAACCAATACATGTATAACGCTCACTTTGTTTCTCACTGTACTGGACGCTCCATGCATTAAGCAATCATAAAGTAAGTGTGAGGCAACACATTTTGTAAACTCTTAGACAATGTAGCTTTGTAGAGATGTCAAGTTTTAAATATGTAATAATTAGAAATATAACGTTCATAAAATTTAGCCGTATTGCAAGTCGGTTCATCACGAAGTTCATGCAAAACTACACTATGTATACAGTGTTTGGAGGAAATTTCCTTTTTGTAGCTGGCTAACTTCTTGCTTTCCATCTACCTCGTCTCCTGTACCGTAATCTAACTCGAAAATGTCTTGAAATTACAGTAATTTTAGTCGTTGTCTCACTAACAATTTTTCTTTCTCCCTATCTGGAACGTTCAATCCGGATGTCAGGAGGAAATGCTCATTCCGGAATAGAAGACCTGGTATGCGGACAACCCCCCCCCCCAAAAAAAAAAAAAAAAAAAAAAAAAAAGACACTAATTCAAAGCTAAATGACTCAGTTTTCATGTCGAAGGAAAGTATCGAACATTGAGTTCGTTATAATTTTACTTTGTCTATAAACAGGGGCTATTTTCATAGACTAACATAACTGCACTATTCTGGGACTTATTTTGAAGCTTAGAAAAATAGGGTTAGAAAAGAGTGTCTTAGGTTTTCAAAAAAAACCCCAAAAACTGTATTTTTCAATCGGATGAAAAACAGAGGTGGCTGCAATTTTTAATTTTAAATTGCTACATTTTTGAAAATTTGTTCTCTAGTAGCAAACTAGTCACAGTGATCCCCAATTGTTCTCAGTGATTAAGTAAGCGATTTTTTTTTAATTTCAAAATCGATGTGCAATTTTAAGCAAGGGTTAAAATTTTTACTTTCGAAACGTATACTAACTTGAATGGTAATTGTCATTGTCTTCAGCAATGCACGTCTCACAGCCGAAGTTTTTGATTGAGACTTTAAGTAGAAGCGTAAATTATTAATCGCACTTTGTTGAAGTTATGATGTTTTATGCAATAAACAAGAAAGCGAGAGTCAGAGCTGTCTCAAGATTTTTAGAGGCAGAGGCGTATGCCCTTTGTAAACTACCTTCAAACATTAAGAAAATATGTTATACATTTCTTATGTTAAAGACTCAGAAATTTTAAACTGAGGAACATATATTCCTTTACAGCATTTTCCGAACTGAAGAACAATGGGCAAAATTATTTTTTGTTTGAGTTAATATTAGTAAAGTAGACTCGCTCTAAGTCTTTGTATAAAAAATAATTTGGTAAATGTAATGATGGCAATACTAGAGGACTTCTGTTTGTAAAAAAAACCACAAAGTTGGATTATCGCTAGTGATCCCGGGGTAACTTATTTCATATTGCCTTCACTTAGCGCACGCGCAAGTGCACCGCCATTCCAGCCTTTCCCCATACAAAAACTGGCCTGCTCGGGATTATAGCAAATGCACTAATACTACTGTTCTCGATGTTTATCTACAAATGTTAGATCAGCCCAATATTTTGATACATTTTACGAAGCGCGTATGTGTTTGGATAAAATGGCTACTCAGAGTATTTGTAAATACCCCTAGGCCTATGTACTGGACAGACACCCTGTTGCCTATAGTATTCTAAACAACAAAAACATGTTACACTACTATAAAGTTTCGATTGAAACGCCATCCGAGTTTCTTCTCAATGGGTTCTAGCATATGGGTGGATTTAGATCAAACGCTCAGACATTTTGTGTTGTAGTTGTAGGAAAATTAGTGAAACAAACAAATTTGTCTTGCTTTATTCGGAATCGCAACTCACTTAAAAGAGCAGGGAGCTAGCTCTTTGCAAAGAGTAATCTTAATTCGCTGGAAAAATGTGGAGGTTGTCAACCTGATGAAATAGCGATTCCCTAGATTTCAAATCGATAAAGTGTTTGCGTAAATAAGAAAAGTTGACTCACGAATTTTAATAAACGTGGTTGATATGGCCGATTATGGAATAGGCCATACCAACCATGTCTAAAGCTGTGTGGGGAAAAGCTGTCCTGGCCAAAGCAGATGCGAAGACTGCGTACTTCTGATCGTAATGCAAGCATCTCACTCAAAGCGTTTCACACAAAAAAGTGTTATCATTTCGTTAAAAACTCAAAAGTGACTTTATTTTACACATCAACGACTTGATCCAGATGTAGTTGGAAGGCTACTCATTAAAACAATACTTCTCTGTAAATAAAATTGTATGTCATTTCCTCTTACCTTTTGTTGAATACCTTACCTCTATTCCTACCATGGCCCAGATTACATAGTGTCACAAATTTTGTTATTAAAAATTGCGAATGCATTCTTGATAGACAATCGATACATAAGCTACCACGTTCAATGTATTGGGTTATGTTCACTGATAGAACTAAGAACATTCCATTATCACGAAAATAATTCTTACTACCATGCACTGCTTGTTCGGATGTACTTCGTATAATTTTCCCCGGGTCTTCCCTCTGGAATATCTTTTTTTTTGTCTGTCCGTCTTCCGAGTTCCGTGGATGTAAAATGCTAAAACTCGTCTGTCGGTGTATCCCTCCCCGAAGTCACCAGTGATGTGCATGCTCTAAGTTCACAAAGTGAATTTGATGAAGCTCAAGTTTTAATATGTAGATCAACGTAAAAAAACCCCTAAATTTTAAATATAACAATTTATTTCCTACTAACTACATGTAGATGTTAATGTACTACTTGCTCTGTCTAATGACAAAATCTTATTTGAATTCATTTCTGCGCATGGCTCAATGTATCGCTCCTTTCTGGTTAAGTTTGCATCAATGTGTATGGAGCGAAGATATCGTAATTAATGTAATGCAAAAAGATGGACTAGTTCTTACAGTAAAATATATGTTACATGATATCCAAAAAAATTCTACAAGAACTGCGTTTAAAAGTTCAGTGAAGACTTGTTGACAGCTTTGGGCTTGTAGCAGTAGAACCGTATATAGGTATTACAATCAGCGACAAATGGAGGATACCAAAGATACAGCTTATCATGCCTAACCCCAAGCAATGTAATGCCATAAGTTGCAAATTTATGACAATGTGTCAATACAGTTACATTTGCATCATCGACTCAACTCCAAGCGTGTGAAAGACAAAACAAACATTCATCAGTACCAACCATTTTTTTTCATACGCTGTCGATGACCCCTCTTGAAATGTAGAACAAACACCCATTAACCACCAAGTCAGCTGTGCCTTCGAAACAAACATTTTAGCTATGTCTTCATTTTATAAGAGAGGCTCAGGACATTAGTGTAGAACAGTAGATGGCAACCGGCTGGAGGAAAAAAATGTCAAAATCAAAGACGTTATAGAGGTTAAGGATCTTCGCAAAAAAAAAGAAAAAAAATAATAAATTAATAAACGATCATTAGCTCCTGCACCACATACAAATAAAAAACTACTTTGGACTTTTCTTAATTCACAGGCATCAACAGTTACCGTGTTCAGCAGTTAAATTAGATCGCGATGTCAATAGTAGCAACCTAGAAATTCCGACAATGGTTTAAGATAGGCTATGGTGCTAAGTGCACCTAGGTTGTCGTAAAAAGGATTAATGTCGTCAAATGGCAGGTGACATAACCCTCGATACGACCCAGATTACGTTTATGGAGTGTACATGTGTCTGACCTCAGTTTGACTGTGTAAGGGATTTTAGTGATGGCAGCAGGATTGATACATATAAGGGAAATAGAGGTCTTTCTTTTTAATTCAGGGGTAATTTCCTTTGAAAGCCAATACTGACCAAATTAGCAAGTGTTTCTTTGTGCATGTTAGTGTTAAGATCATTATCAAGCAACCGAAGGTCATTTCTTTGTTTGGTCCTTTGAATTCAAACCATTAAAGACACGTCACAACCGAGGATAAAGATTTTCATCACCTTACTGTCTATCAATTAAAGTTAGGTTTGCCAATGTAAGAATCAAAGTGCACTGAAGGTAGTACCAAGGATACCCACCAGGCTAGTAGTTAACACATATACATGGAGCAAAGTCATGCGTAGGTCGTGATAGTTGCAAAACGAAAGAAATAGCTGAAACCAAACGACAGGGGCGGTATTATATACCTTTTGTTTCTCGAGTATGTATTTCGATTTTTGCGTCACCTAAGGAGCAACATTAGGATTGTCTTAACAGGGAAAATATTTACTAATGTCCTCCTCGGTATTTAATTTTTTGAGGCAGATATAATTAAAAAATTTAACGTAGGCCATCATACCAATATCTAAATATTTAACGATAAGGCTCTAACAATTATTGGTGTGATAGAAAACGTTTGGTTTGGTTTCTTTGTTTTGATAGATGGCAATACATTCTAACTTTTGATGAAATTTTTGTGCCTTTGATGTTAACGTCAACTACAGTTTCTTGTTTTACTCCTCAAAAGAATGTTGGTAAGCACATTACTCAACATATCAACTGTATCTGTATACAGACTGCGTTGTTATTGTCAATAGGAGTATTCTGATCCAGACGAAGGGTAAAATATTAAGGATATCAGTGTATGCAATATAGACGCTATGTAGACAAGCTAAATAGTGGACGTTCTAATGTTTTGAATAGGACCTTGCATTGACTTGCAAATTGAAATGATGAAAGAAGGTCACGAGAGGTTAGAAGTACATGAATTGCATGGATAATACACAGACATACATTCAGTTTTGTTAAAATCCCTATTTCTTATAAAACCAGTATATAAAAGCAGAACCAGTGCCGTATTTTCTACCACAGCGCAATAAAACAGATAAAAAGAAACAATTTATTACGAATTGGGATAACCCATTACGTGTTCAAATTTCTACATGTGTTCTGTATTCTTTTAACATGAGCCGTTTCAGTGAAATAATGCATTTAGCATTTACATTGTATTTAAAGGCGTGTAATGTTTCTGTGCTACTCAATCGACCCAAATTTGGACATTGTGAATCTACTTGATAATGCCTTTCCATACCGAATATGAAACATTTGTTTTTGATATTCAATCTGCCTTAACTAGTTCAAGAACTGAAACACGACGGTATTTTAGGGACTATAAAATGTGAATATAGAAACAGCAAATACTGAATTTCGATGATTTACTATAATGATTTACTCTATTCGAACCCAGCATTCGTCCACCTCAACAAGGTAAGGGTTGCTTGTGAAAAGTCCTGGATACATGCTTGCATGTCAGGTCACCTAATCAATTAGGTTACTAAATTAGTAATAGATTACTAAATAACACTTAGAAAGTGTATTATAGTATGTTATAATTATATAACATAATATATTATTTCTAATAACTGTAATAGGTAATGGGGATACGTGTGGATGTCTGTATGGACAATTCCATCACAGTATTAATCTCGAGCATGGAGCGGCGTAATTGGGTAAACTGTTCACAAAAATCATTTAAATAACTAGATGAATGAAAGTATTAATGAATGAATGAAAGAATAAAAAAATAAATTGTATCAATAAAAGATGAATAATCTGAGAAGTGAAAACGAAAGAAAATGCAACAATGCAAATTGACACATTGAATATGAATGAACTTAAGTTATGCAAGGCAATGGGAGATATTGAATACAACTACTCCCTATGACTTCCACATCATTTGGTGAATGCCTATGACAATAGCGCGTACTCGGTATTTGACCACTGTTCCTCCACACACGGGACTGTGATTTAACAAAACTATAAGTAGGTCCATAGTTTTCCTTCACAATGACCCCGAAAAAAATCTACAACACCAAAACGTGGCGGAAGCCTCCATGGGAGTGTCTATCGACACCCGGGTGTCAATAGCCAAGAGCTTCCCGTTATGGCTATTGCCAACCCGACCCCTACTCGAAGTTAGAATCGAGACTTCGGGAGTCGGGCTTTGCCAGATCTGTAAGGTAGTAGTGAAATCTCCAATCTATACCGTATATAAATACCCGCGATTTGATAACTATACTATCGCCTAGAATCGATGTTAAAGTCATATTAAATACGTCGGACTTGGCAAAATCTTTGAGGTCAAACGTGCATTATTATCGGACATTTACTCGCAATTTGATAAGTCTAGTACCGATATTAGAGTACCCGAGTCGCTGATAAATATCGGCGATTTCTAAGACATGACGACCCGAGATACAGGCCAAGTCATTCTAGTATCGTACTAGGAGAGTCTCAAAATCGTCGATAAATATCGGGTACATATCTGCGATTTCAAAGACCAATCATGCGGGGACCAAGGCAAGTTATTCTAGTATCGTCAAGTATCGAAATCAGAGTACTAAATAGCTGATACGTACACTATCGGGTAACCTATAGGTCATTTCGCAGACCCAACGTACCAAGACACAATGTAAGTCATTCTAGAATCATCAGTTTCGATATTTGACTCAACATACAGATTTTAATGTATGGCAGAGACATGTTCGACATCAACACTTCCATACTAAACAGTAAATATCCGATATTTAAAAATTGTTTTAAGTTGTGCATTCATAGAGATTTGACCTTGATCACCATTTGCCTTTGTCACCTGTAAAGATAATATTTTTTATTCCTCTTTTCAAGTCCATGACTTCAGTATTTTTTCACTTCATTGGATGCTCTAATCTCTTGAATTCTCTTGTTTTTATTTGATTATAGTTGTTTTCCCTCAAAGATGAAACTCCAAAATTATTCTTGAAAGAGCCAACTGTAGTTGACTGCATTTGTGTGTGATCCGGTGTTTGTGGTGCAAAAACCTACTATACCCTTCCCTGATCGGAATTCTTGACGCTTGATTTTTCTGTGCTTGCGCATATTTCAAGCCAATGATTTTGATAAATGTAAGAAGAATGTTTATGCAAGGCCGTTTTAAATAGATATAACGCTTTATATGTTTCCTTTGTTAACCTATGCTGATTTCATATGTGATTTGGCACTGAGATAAATCGCCTAATGATAGTCATCTTCATTTGCTTGTATTGCCTTTAAAAGAATTAAGAGACATAAATACTTTGATGTTAGGATGGTTAAGTGGTGTCTTCATATATTCAGTCAATGTTTGGGCCCCTTTACTATGCGCAGTTTAAAAAATGCATTGTATTTTGGTACATCGCAGGATTTTATGGGGACCACACTTGGCAAGAAGAGATTTTGCATGAGGTTGCACACTGATTTTACACATGTTAAGGAATATCATTGTATCATACGATGACAACTTTTCAGTTCACCATCGATACAGCACTCAAGCACCACAAATCATGCTTGGTGAGAAAGAATTGTTGTATTATTTAAATCCTCCCTGCATCGCCGCTTCCATGTTTGCTCACTATCGCCTTGAACGAATCGTTCAGCAATGCGCCCTCTACGAATGTATGGCTTACATAGCAAATTAATCCTATTCACTGCGGGGCTTAATAATAACATAACGGCATCAGGAACTAGGGCATAACAAGCTTTCATATATAATCACATCAAAAGCAAGTACCGTTGCATATTACTCGAAATAGAAAGGGGGTCGCGGCTGCTAAAATAACTTCAATATGTAAATAAAAGTGTCGACAAGTAGCAATTTATCCACCATTATTTCTTTATTTCTGAGCAAATAAATGTGTTGCTGTAACATATTTTCACAGTACAGTAACTCTTAAAGCCAACCTTATCAATATTGTGCATCAAGAAAGAAGTTGAATACAAAATATTTTTGAAATGCAGTGAATGAGATATATGTACTGTAATATTTTCTTATCAAGTTCAAGTAAGGTCATCTGAGGGTTCTGATTGGTGATTTTTAAAATATGACAGGAAATCTAAAATGAGGAAGCCTTGTAATTTGCATTTATCATGTTACCCTGCATGTATATAGTCTTGCTTGTACAATGTAAAACAATCGTTGGCATTACTATGTACAGTATTACCGCTAGGTTTTGTATTTTGATAGTAAGCAATTTATTGTTGACTTTTGTGAATTTACTTCCATCATGTCGGACACACTTTTTTCACTTTAATCATATGTGACACTCTTTTCTCACGAATTGATCAAACACTTAAAGTAAAGACACTAACAAATACATCAACGTTGTCGTATTATGTGTAAAAAAGATCCTGTGTAAATATAATATATTGAAGAAAAAGAAGAAACTTGACTAAAGTCGACACTTTACAAATAGGTACTTGTGTAAATATTTTTAGACTCAGTCTGAGAGGTGGTAATGGAATATTTCACTTTAACCGTGAAATTTCGTAAAATAGCTGTGAGTAAATTGGGTCTTGCACAAACACTAGCTTTAAACATGCCTGTATCAAACACAAAAACATTATTATTAAGAACTCTATTAAATTTACACCGTAGGTAGGTAGCATTGGTATTGTATCAAAATGCTGTAAGTAAAATATGTAAATGATATTTTGCTCGAAAACTTTGTTTAAGATGTGAGTACGGGGTACTTATAATACCCACAATTACTGACATAAAGGTATAAACATGCGTCGGTACATCTTGAAAGATACAAAAATTAATTTATTTTAATTGGTGATCGATAAAGGAAACTGACTTTTTCCAGCAAATGTATCATTTGCTCTTTGAAAACGTTGATTTTATAGCTGATTCTTCTGCCCTGGCGTGTACAAGAAACGGAATTATTCCTCCGTAATAATTAACACCTTTCTCCATTTTGGTTTAGAAGCTCGCTGATCTCAATTGTCCCAACGGTTTTCAAGTCGATGTGAATCTACGAGAAGGGAGAAAATATATGCATGGTAACTCAATGTAACCGGAAAACCTGCGTTTTCTAGCATTTAGTCCAAAAACGAAGAGAGGGATAGGCGATTCAAACTTTATATATAAGGCATTTGAGCAAATTATACACAGAGACAAAGCATTGTAATATCACAGTCTTCAGACTTAAGATTTTAAAAATGCGGCCAATAATAATGACTGATCAGTCAAATGCACAATGTCATATAATTTGTACACGATATTACATATCAATGATCGTCTGAGTTGCGTACTTGTTCCGACGGCGTCATATTCCCCTGTCCATTTTACATATTTACTTAAGAAATATTCAAGTTAATTTTAGTTTGGTATTCACCTGTTCGTCTTTGACAAGTTTGTCCAAGATTGACTTCAATTCTCAAAAGCTTGGTCTGACATTTGGATCAGCGCTTCAGCAACTCAGCTTGATAGTGTATCTGTAAATGTCAGTTGCTAATTGTTGTAAGGGGCAACACATGCAAAGCAATCGGCATGAACTCGCATTTAGCGCTAATTCTATGTGTAATCTATGTAACGAAACAACTTTTGATTTGTCGTTATTTTATGAGACAACAAATCGATCATATATTGCTGTCAAGTGAGTCAGCCACATCATTTCTGTCAACAGAGAAGAGGGATTATAGCATACAATATTATTATTTTTGTTAATACTTTCAACATAGCGATACAGTGTCCAATGTTAAGTTTAGTTAAAGTCGATAGGAACCAAGAATCTGATATTTCGGTAAGGCCAATCACACAAATCACGTACCAAGCAGGAGATTGATTATCTAATTTACAGGTTCTTTGTCGCAGTGCAGTGGTTTCGGCATTCGATATCCTTTTCTCAATGATGATTTCACTTCCATATCGGACAAATCGGGATACGGTTTGTTTCCTGATAAGGGTAAAGACAGTTGATTGACGTGAAAACAAAATCAAACAAAATCAAATAACGTACCAATGTGAGAAATAGACAATCGGTTCATTAATAATGTTATACTCGTTGTATCTACTGAGTTCTAAATATAGGAATTTTTAAAAAGAAATCGTATCGTAAATGATACAAGGCAAACCTACATTAAAATGAAGAAGTACGGAGAACAGTGTGGAATTAATGAATCTATGAAAAACTTGCAAAATATTCATACCCATAGTAACAATTTCCCAAAGTAAGATACCAAATGACCAGACGTCACTCTTCGTTGTAAAGTTAGTTCCATCAATTGTTTCGAGAGCTAACCATCGAATCGGTAATCGACCCTGGAAAGACAAGAAAAGATATAGTGTTGAAACGAAGATATTGAACAGTTTCGGTATCACTCAGTCTTTTAGTTGTATTGAAACCAACAAAATATATGATGATTATAAAGTGATGAAGAAAAACACATCTATACATTCAAATCAATCATAACACATTTGGGTGAGGATTGATAGAGAGCCATAACTCCACGGATATGTCAATGCTGTCGTCTTACACGGTTTAACTGAAAATACAGAGCCGTTTATGGGCTCTTTAACTAACACCAGCAGCTTATGTAAAATTGATAGTATTACGGCACAATGTAAATATATAGCACAGAAGACGTTAGAATCGCATGTCCTAACTACATTTTTTCCTTCGACATTGTGAAACTTAAGTAGATTTACTTCATGAGTTGAAAGAAATGTGATACTTTGAATAACGCGACAACATGAATTGACTCATAGTGATTACGTAGATTCAAATAGGAAATGCGGCAACCTAATGACATGAGAAAGACACCAGCGTTGACGGTTCACGGAAACCATCGACACTTACGCTTTTTAAGACAATACAACAAGTAGAAGTATCAATCGTAAAGTGTATATGTTATCAATATACCGTGCAAGGCATCAATCGCTGGCTGGAATATATTCAGAATGATACAAAGGGTGTTCAGTATTACCTTCGTCTTTCGCCTATATTGAGTTCATCAACAACGCCACTTGCTAGTCCAAAGCCTGAGATTTTGCAAACGCCGAGTTCGTTCACCAGAACATTGCGAGTTGCAAGATCTCGGTGTATGCACTGCTGAAAAAATACATAATTATGTTAAAACCTACAAATATGATAAAAATTCCGTCATACTTCGACTTGAAAAGTTACATTCAAGTGTTAAGTTACTTCATTCTCTGGGAAGAAAGAATCCCAATTACCTTGGATGAAATAAAATCCATTCCACTGGCAATTTGGTGAGAATATTTCGAGAGGTCAGTGCTTGTAGGTGAGAAGTTGCCATATTTAAAATCGGCGTTGGTGGCGCTCTTCATATCTCCGACCTCTCGAAGATAAGTTTGTAGATTCCCCAGCTCCATGTACTCTAAAATGATGTAGTACGGTTCTGAAATGAAGGGTATTGCATGAAATTTAGAGCATATATTATTAATTGTTTTAGAGAAAGGGACATTATAGTGTAAAAGCCACTCCAAATGTTCTCATGGCCATACAAAAGAGACTCCATATATCATTACTCACAGTCATATGAAATAGGAAGCGATGACAACCTTCTTAAAGTGAAGACCTAACCTTTGACACGAGTAATTAATACCCTCAAGATCACTTGAAATAATCAAACATCAATATGAACCAGTTACTGTTACAATATTTGTATCATTTAAATAAATAAATGAATAAATAAATGAATAAATAAATAAATAAATAAATAAATAAATAAATAAATAAATAAATAAATAAATAAATAAATAAATAAATAAATAAATAAATAAATAAAAAAGATATAAGGCAGGTTCATTACCAGACTCACGACAACAACCAAGCATCGACACAACATTTTCATTGGTGCCAATTGACTTCATCAAATCTATTTCTCGCAGGAAACTCTTCTTATCTGCTGCAACAGCATCTTCTAATAGTATTAAAATGACCAAAATGACGTAATTTCTTATTTTGTTCTCTTTCTTGAATAAATCAGCTCATTTCTTGCGTGCGTCTCCTTTACATGTTCAGGCATACCATTCAAAATGTCTCTTTGAAATCCTACAACATTTACCCCTATGAACAATATATTCTGAAAGTATCATCAGAAATGCGAATTGGCCCTATTAACAATCAAATTTAAATAGTTAAATTGAATGTTTTCGTTTACATTGATCATTTTTCGGTAATGTTCTGCTTTTCCTGTTGACAGGAGCCTAATCTTAACCGATGAATAATGCTCTTATCAATTGTGAATCTTAACTCTGTTATGACTACGTCATACAATATACCTTTCATTGTTTTTACTGCAACAATGGTCATTCCTTCATTACCAACTATGTTCCAGGCTTGCGCTTTGACAACTTTTCCAAAGGCCCCTTCATAAAGTACCTCTCGCACACTCAGAAATTCTCGCGAGATTTCAAGACAATGTAGCTTTCCCAATTCTAGATAAACTGGCTGTCTCGCTGTATGTGGCATTAGCGATGCATAATGTTGTTTCTCCGCCCTGCGGTAGATAACAAGATAATAACTTGATCTGGCAGCAGAAGTTTTATTGACATGAGCAAATTAGCAAAATAAAAGGAGAGTCGTAAATGACGTTGTTGAGGGATTTTCTGTTAGTTTAAACTTCTTATTTACACGGGACATTGTATCAGTAGGCTGTTACAGGCACCGTGACAGTGGAGCAAGATTTTTCGTTTGGCAATTGGCAACAAGATGACGTCAAATAGAAAATTAGGCATTCAGAAATAGGTAAAAATTGTTATTTCCTTGTTATCCATTTCTCATTCTGTCGATAACCCACAATTTACGAAACACTGAACACATATTTACGTTGTGCATCGTTTGTTTGGAATTATTTTCCGGCGATACTTCATACATTCGATCAGTATCATTAGGCCGTTGTTCGTCATGTCCCGTTGCTCGATTTCCGGTGGGAGTATCCTTTTTCGGTGTATTCTCTTGGCGTTGCGAAGTTTTCTTTGATGTATTCAGAGATGCCACCTCTGTTCGACAATAAGGCAAAAGGAATTAGTACACGTTCAGTGTCGCGTGACATAAAGTTGCATTGTGTGAAATCGAATACAGGCAAATGTGCCGTTTATTTCCTTCGTATGGTTCCACGTAGGGCTCATTTGAAAGTTCATCTATTCCAAGGCTATATTGCGTCATTGTTATCCAAGTTTGATAGCGCACCATATCGAGAAATACAGAAAATAATAAAGTCATTAATTGTCTATGGTCTACATGTGGGATTTTTTCCTGTCTGAATTTGCATAAAAAGGGAATGTTGTGCCGAACTTACTGGTATGACGCTTTCATACCTTGTAGATTATACCTTCGGTAAAATAAGTGTATCTTGCCTATAATTTAAGAGACAACTCTTATTTCCAATAGTGTATATGTTGGGAGCTAAACAGGACAGTGAATGTAAGTTTGAATGAAGTTTAATTCTGGTGTGACAGTCAATAACATTACTTTCCCCATTACCATTGTGGCTTTGATATAATCGAAATATCGCGTGTATTTCTAGATTGACGGCCCTTGCAGTTATTTTCCTAATGTCACTATACTTAAGAACAGGCTGTGGTTCAGGTAAAGTGTTTTCTTTTGTTTTGGTGGTCGGCCGTCGGCAGTGAGCATAAAGCTCCTCTGCCTGTAGTCTCTCTTAAAATGAGGGCACATACGGGACAATATACTGCTACATGACTGTTATTTACAAAACTCTGTGTGTCACTTTAGGTTTTTCACTGAGTTAATATAGCAACATATCAGTTTCTGTGTGTTGTACTTAATACAAGTCTCAGACCACTCATACAACTAATTCAATTCCATTTTGTTCTCGTTTGGCTAAAATGATACGGATTACTCGCCACTTTAAATTTGCCGAGGTCACCATATCCAGCTCTTGGTCTTATTTTGAAGGGAATCGATTTGATTTAGAAGTTACTGATAGCATTACATTTGTGAACATTCTTATTTATTTTAGTTACCTTACTTTGACGTATCCGTAAATATTACGTACCTTTAGCACAGGTATTATGAAAAAACCGGAAACTTACCGCGTATCAGAATGATCTGAAAGTAAAAGAACGGAAGAACAGGAAAAAATGACGAATTATTTCAGTGATAAAATACACGACAAATGACAACGCATACTTTTAAGTGTCTTCTTCAGTAAAATATTTGTTTTTGGTTTGTTCGCCGTTTAATGATATATTTTTCTTACATGTTGTCCAGAATTAATCAAATATTTATTTCCATTCCAGTGTGGAAATCAACAGTTCGCCTGAATTCCATAAAGGGTTAGAGTGACAGTTTCAGAAAAAACGTCATTCCACTTTCGAAAGACGTATCAGGACAAGGTTATTTTCTGCGGAACCAAAAAATTCCAATTTCCCGTGAGCACTTGCTCCTGTTTTGACCTAAGTGGCATACAGATTATAAACATGTGTTTACATTGATGTTTATATTTTGGTTTAGGTTCCTATCTTAAGCCTAATTGTAACTGTAAATAATTTGTATATTAACATTTCTCACCATTGGTCTGTTTGTTCAGCCAACATGCTGCGATTCATATTTTTGGATCACTTTTATTATTTTCAGAGGGTGTCGAAAGAAAGTGATTGCATTCGGTTCTCTTTATTTCAAGAAAAGTCTCCCTTTGCTGGGCTCTACCAGACAAATATCTTCTTTGCCTGAACATAACGACAAGATTTTCATAAAACTTTTTTGTACAGACTTATATTCTGTTTTATGTTACGATGCATTCATATTTTTCCCCGAATTAGCCAAAGCCTTGACGTACGAGGAAGTACTTACTCTACACGTATCATACGTGACCTAGCCGCCTAAAAATGATTGTCAATACTATGAGTTATTCCTCAACCACTGACCAAATAGGACATAGTATGATTCAGATTAATAAACTTGATGATGCTACTCTATAAACCCCAGCAATGTAGTTCTATCTATGGCATGATTCACTAGCTTTCAAGATATTAATTGTTAGAGTACTACCAATGCTAGAATCATTGGTACGATACTGTAATTTACCGTCATCAAAACCGACGTCCATACCATGCTACGACAAATGTATTTAGGTTTGCAATTCTTTGTCATGTGCAAGAATTTTAAGACAAACACCATAAATAATAAGTCCGTTAACTCTTTGTATCAATTTTGACAAATATCCAGAAACCATTTCGACAAGAGGTAACAGATGATCCATCTTAATAGTATTTAGCAAGACTCGTAAATGTATGCGTTTTGTTATGTTGTTGAGAATTTGTTGTGAACCAGCGTTTTCCGTTATGAGTCGTCTGTGACTGTTGTTCTCTTGCCATTGAGTTATCCCCTCTGCAGCATACTTTGATTTTTCCAAAATTTATTGTAACTGGGTTCAGGTAAGAATAGCAATCAGTAATGCCCCGATTCTCCACTTACCCCTTTCTTCCTTAGTATTTATTCTTGTCTTTGATGGCATGTAACGTATTATTCTTCGGACCGTAAATAAACACACATAAAAATGCTCACAGGTTAGGGGGAAACGGTTGAGAAAAACTCCAGAAAACGTAGGTTACGTAGAAACATGCTAATATAGAAATAAAGGATCTCAATTGTACTCACAACGTACAGCGATTGTGTGTTCAGTCGAAGAATATTTTCAACACCATTGTAGAATAACGTATAGGGTTCGCATCTATATGTACCGCTATCGCTTGCTTTAGCAGCAGGAATCTGGTGTTGTAAACTTGGTCCAGAATCCTCAGCAATGACCTTTCCCTCTAGTGACAATCTTAATCAATCGGGTTTGGGGTTACCATCAAGAACTGTGCAGCTAATGATTATCTCGTCGTTTTCAGTGTTGTTGAAACGGGGAGACACTGTCAGGGCAATCTTTGGCAGATCTGCAAAAAAACCCCCTTGAATTAAATTCGGAAAAGAGCAAGTACATATATTAATACAATCATGCTCTGCCTTTAATAAATGCATGAACTCAAAGGAGGATCTTTTGAGATAGTGTCCTACTAACTCTTAAGATATTTGAAATATGTACTTTGGTATACGATTTCAATCTATTCCGTATGGTTACTTTTTTATTTTTAGAAAATAGGACGAAATTGTTCTTTTTTCGCAATATAAAAATCGACCTTACATTGTACATCCACCATAACAGACGCTGTACCATTTCCATTTTCACCGTTGTAGAATTCATTTACCATCACACAGGTGTAGTCACCGCTCTGTTCCCTTGTTACGTTCGCAAGCAGTAATGTTGCATTGTCAGCAATAATTTTCCCGTGTGGTTCAATCCAATATGTAAGCAATATTTCGTCAGGGTTGGCATCAATGACTTTACATCGAGTGTTGTATGTATCTCCTTCCATAATTGCGGTTTTGCCTCCATAAATAGCAATGAGTGGGCTATCTATGAATAAATTGAATTGATCAGAGCTGTATAGCTATTCCCTATACACACGACTCTATTCAATAATGTTGAGTCATACTGCACTTTTGCTTTAATAAAATTGTGTGCAAGAGTGCAACAATCATATACAATTTACGTCAGTGGGGCAGGAGCAAAAGCTATAATCAATATGGAAATCAATATAGGAAAACACACAGCAACTGTGGAAGCAAAACATTAAATGCAACTTACATTGAACATTGAGGATAACCTCTTCCTCACACGACAACATGGACATCTTCCATCTCTGCAATGTCTTGTGTTGCAATTGGCAATCGAAGATGCCCTTGTCATCTGCTTTTGTCAGAGTTTTTGTCCAAACATTTCTTGCGCCATTTTCACGATGCATCTCTTGGCCGTCCTGCAACCATACAAGCTCACCTGGAGCACTAGGATGTAATACGATTGTACAGCTTAACATAACTTTATCACCCTCAATATGAATACGATTGGGGTGAACTGTACAAAATGGATTCCGATCTGTGAGATCAAAGAAAACCATTAAGTTATTTCCTATTGTTGCAAATAACTTGTTTATTTGTTGCATTATCGCCCGCAAGAGTCAGATTGTTGACATATATTTTCTACTTTTCGTCGTCTTCGATTTAAGAAAAGATAACTTCCACAGTCACCGACGGTGAGTCTCTTTAATCTAATTTGAAAACGCTTCATATTCTACGTAGTGCAAGAGTGAAAACTTAATGACAAAGGGAAACCGGCAAATTGTCGTGAAACAGATTATGTATTCGTAGATGTGAATGTCAGATTAGCCATTTTTGAGCGTGTCTTTTCTTTCTGTATATGTTAATAAGTCTGTAGTGAACTGCATGTTTTCAGATGGGAGGCCCGATTTTTTTCCCAAAGTTGCCAACTTATGGGTTCGATAATCAGTATTATTCATAATAAGCAGGTCAAGGGGAAAATCTCAGAAAATGACGATTTTAAAGCGTCATGTTGACCACTGCACATAATTCATACAAGATGTACAGAATAGTTACAAGTACCCTCAGTGCTAGCATGGTAAGTTAAACAAGGTGATTGATTTAGAATATGAACTTTGTCAAAAACACCAAAATACTAATTTTAGTTAGAGATAAAAGTAGTTTTAGTGATGATGTCAGCTATTGTATTATAAAATAGAAGGGTTACTCACTCACAACATAAAGATGGGCCTCAGTGAAATCAAGAGGGGACAGTAAGTCACTACATTGATAAGCTCTTTCATCCTCGATGGTCACATTCCAAATACGAAGGTTGTACTCAAGTTCATCTTCATCTCCTACAATCTCATAATGTGAATCATTCTCTATAGGTGCCCTTCTATGTGTTATCGCGCTCCTCTTAGTCCCATTAACTCTAAACCAGACTGCATTTTCGATGAAAGTCTTGTAAGAACAATTTAGTTGAGTACTATCGCCTAATATCACCAATGTGTCGACCGGGTGTACTTTAAAGACAGCTCTCGTAAAATCTGACAAATATCATTCATACAGTGATACCTGCGAAACCTGAACTGTACAGTAATAATTTAAAGGAATAGTCCACCCAAAATGTAATCTGCCTTATACAGGTTTCTATGTATGTCATAAAAGCATTTATCATTACTTTTTGCACAGAAACAGCGATTTATTGAAGTTATCTATGAAAATAAATATCAAAATCAGGCAATATGGAGACCTTTTTAGCCGACTGTGCGCAGCCATATTGTCTTCTTCCTCGCAAAGCATGTCGGGAGAAATGCCCGGATGATGACGTAAAGTTTTCGTGTTTTGATGCATTGGCTAGGGGGTCTGATCTAGGGAGTCTCATAAATAGCTTATGCCTGCCTGAGTATTAGGGATGTACCAATAATCGTGGGCGAGATTTCGATAAGGCATTCTGAATGATTCGAAACCCGAAGTAAAAACACCGCCTCTAAAAATTATTGCCGGTAAAGATTGCCACTGACATAAGTTTTGAAAATTATAAGTGCAGTGCATGTTTTTAGGTATGCAAAGGCCGTTTCCAAGAGAAGGACTTCGTCGGCAGTTTGACGATCCACAATCAAATTTGGATTAGGAAAAGACTTCAAGATGATGCTGTACCACAAACTTACACTGGAAAGCAAATGCATAGGTGAAAAGAGGACATACAAGGGCGATACTGCTGATACTAACACGATTTTGGTGGTCACATGCATACATTGTTTTGCCCGAAGGATTCAGCAGATTTTTATTTCATTATTTCTGCTGAAACGTAATCCTCTAAATTAGATTCCAGTGCAAAACGTTAAATAACAATATGATATGTTGTTCAACGGGCAAAAACAATGAACGCAAACTAGTAAGTCTGAGACATCAAAATAAGGCCGTGTGAAAATTAATGATTTCACGCTACCTTGATTCAAATGCCTGTGTAAAGCTATGGAAAAGCGGCCTCACACCCGCGTATGTTTAACGTATCGCGGCCGGATGATATATACGATTTGGGATCTTAATTCATTTTTAGAAAGTCCGGACGTAAATAACATCGCGCTAGATTTAAACACATTGTTGTCAGCCTCAGTGTGTCCAAATACAGGCAATTGCGTGAATTTCTGAACTGCCTTTATTCTAGTACTACGGATTTTGCTATCCATACATGTGCCATTTGTCGACAAAGCCAGTACTGGAGGAGACAAAACGTTCTCATATTTGGTGTGATAGTGAAGCTACATAAGTTAATCTCAACATTAATTTACTAATGAAATCCAGTGAAAGGGGGGGCGTTGCTGATAATATCTGGGATTTTTTTTTTAAGATGAGAAAGTGTATTGTCCTATTAAGTGATCGGTGTAGAGAGGGATGTGTACAAATTTGACAAATGACAAATTAAGTTTATCTATCTAATCTTAAAATGTTAATATAGATCAATTAGGTTTCTGTGTCAAAAATCAGAACCGTACGATCCTCTTTTGAGCTAGTTTGGGTTTAACCCGTGTCGAAGGTACAGGTTTATAATGATTTAACACTACATCTAATACAGTCTGGCTGAATGAAGCTTCTTGATCAAAAACTAATAAAGAAAGTCATATGATTTTTCTGCAGCAAATTCGTGGTCAAAATGTGCCATGCTCCATAGCGATATTTCACAATAAAAGAGGCGTTATGCGCATATTCCTTGATTTGATGAAATTCCAGAAAAGGTCACGACAGCCACATCAATTATTCATTAATCTTTCTTGGTTAGCTGAGGAGCCTCGTGCCACGCTCAACTTTAACAAGAAGCAATTAATGATCGAAAACACTCTATGACTTTGTGGGTAAGTATCGCTATAGTGCACCACAAACGTCAGGCCATGGACTAAGAATAGAAGAAGAAAACAAAATTTTCCGTTGTAACTTTGGGGAATGACGTCACGTCTGGCTAAATGAAAAACAAAACGGCAACTTTTTTGTAAGCAAGGGCCATTATCCACGGTCGTATAAATGTTTTGTAAGCTAGGACGACCAATGCTACAAGTGCCACGGTCACAATTGTTAAAAGGGAGCTGTAGGATTCATTTGCAACAAGGAAGTTCAATCACGTCACTTTAAAAAGTAATATTTTCTACAAAGAGTCAGAAGAGGAGTTGTGCGCAAGATTCCTAACTGTTATGGAAATTCAACAAATGGTTACGAAGCCACATGCATACATTAATTACTGGTAAGCTAGTGAGCTCCTGCGACGTTCAAATATTCATTCACAAGAAGCACAGATCGTAAGAAATATCAAAGGATTTTTGGAGAAAGCGTCGGGATCCTGCACCTCACAACCACAACCAACGGAATTAAATTCAGAAGATGTTACTTCCGGGGCAGGGATATTTTAAGGGGCCTCCGCCAAATTCCGTATTTTGTGGTGGGCTAGGGTGCCTCAACCGCGATTCTTTAAATTTAAGGCAATCAAGGTTGCCTCCACGACAAGCCATGGACCAATATGAGATTAATTCGGCATCTATCTGTACTACTTCGGAAATGTGGGATAATAGTACATGTATCGATGACAGATTTGCACTGATCCCCAGCTTAACTACCTCTTCGTTACAATATCATGCATAGTAGCTTTAGCAATTGTAGCTTTAAGTTATAAACTTTCATGAAACGTTAAATGATCACGATACTCACAGACATTGAAAAAATGGATAAGCAGCACCTTTCTCATCGCTCGAGGACCACCAAAAACCATAACGGAACAGATGTTCATAATCTTTACGGCCCTGATACGGCTTTTGCGGCCCGAGGTCGTACGGCGGAAGGGCCCGAGCGTGCGAGGGCCCGTACGCCGTACGACCAAGGGCCGCAAAAGCCGTATCAGGGCCGTAAAGGTTTTATCATATACCTTATGGAATGATAAATATGTAGTTTACATAATATTCAACATTATTTAGGAGATAAAAATGCGTGCGATATCAAAAATTCATCGCCATTTGTGTCAGTTTTTCAGAAATACGATGGCCGCTTCCCGTCGCGGATTGACATACATAATGACGTCATTTGTTTACCTGCAGAATTCTAGAACGCGCGAAGCAACATCCGTACTGTACGTGACCAACACAGATCAAGGCTGAAATCGAGGTGTAAGAAGGACAAAAGCGTGATGTCAGTTTCTGGTAATTTATACTGAACAGGCATGCACTTAGGATACACAGGATTTCACTAGAATTTAGAAATAAAAGCCGATGTCACCTGCGCGGCTCCACTGTCGCCACGCGCAACTATGATCTGAGCGAGCAGACGTTTTCCTAATCTCGCGCTGGCTTTGTGTACAAATGGAACGTTTGCGGATAGCAACGCGCGTAGTAACCAGAATCGAGATAGTTCAGAAATGCACGCGATTGCCCATATTTGGGCACCGGGCCGGGGCGTGATACGTAAAAAAAATGCACGGATCTGAGGGCGCTTTCTCCCATAGCTATACACAGGCACGTGAATGTAGGTATATGATAAAAAGCAGAACGCCACGGATGTCCCTTCTGTTCGTCGATTTATTTTTAATGAATGCTTAAGTTTGGAGTTGCGTAGTCTTCAGATCCATACACTACTGCAGGCTGAAATGAAATGAATATATTTTTATTCACAAAATATTATGTAACTTCGATGTAATTTATTACAAAATGTGTTACGAAATATTTGAAAATCTGTCTGCTAAGTCATGGTTGACAAAATAGCGATCAGGATAGGCAAGAGGAAAAGTGCAATACCGTGCAATTGTGACGTTTTGCGAATCACATTCCTAATAAACTGAAGGCTAGAAACAATTTTAAGGCTACGACTCGACATAGCTAATAAGTCGTAGCCTTGACATTTTTCTGAGCTAACGAGCACTGCCATCAAGATAAAGCCATCGTAGATGGACCAGAGTTTGTCGTTTGCCACGTAGTAGTCTGCAACATCTTCCTTGTATACACAAGGAGTTCAGCTTTTTCATCAGTACTCAAATCAGGCAGTGAAAAATATAAAAGACAGCCAATTGATAGTATGATTACTATACAGTTCATCGAGTACTTTACGATGAAATCATATCAAAATGAGCAAGTTAAAACAAAAATATGTACATAAAATCAATTGGTATTTTATAGAAATAGAAATAGAAATCGTATCTCATACTCTCAAAAACGTGAAGCTGTAGATCACTACACTGAATTTAAATGTATTCGTCTTGATGAAAAAAAAAAATACAAAAATACATTAATTACCATTGAAAGTTTGCCAAACGTATCTCGTCTGACATATTTGTACTCTAGTCTGTGTATTTGTTATTTGTTAATATGTGGCAGAAAAGTGTAGCATTGTCAGCCGCAACTTGGGTTGCAATTATTTAAATTTGTTATGCGGAGATAGTACACCATCCGAACCATGTAGTATTTGTTTCAACATGTTTAAAATTCACACACGAACCTGTCCCGTGTCAGTATTCTTTTTCTTTATTTGCTGTCAGGTTTCTGTCTTTCGTTCAGCCTTCATATTTTGCAATTAAGTACGGTAAATTTTCGATCTGGTTCGAACTCACAAAGAACGGCACCCGGTCACTTCGCGGAGAAGCAACAGACAAAACCGCTTGGCAAAATCTCCATTCTAAAAAACGAATGGATCAATTACCGTGCTAAGTTGTTATAATTTTGTCTGACTGCGATCCATCTTCAAATATCGTATATCCTATATATGTAATAGTTTCAACGTCGAATTTTATATTTGTTTGTTTCAAAATTGATCCTTACGGCGATTTTGACGCACACAACAGAATTTGGATCGTTAACCTCCTCCCCACCAATTAATACAAAACACTGGTTCACAGATTTTTCATACCTTACACCTGGCAAAAATGCTCGATATACAACAATATTTACTCATATATTGATTTTGTACATTTGTCAAATACCTTGAGTATACACGTATGTTTACTTATACAATACACAAGTGTACACTTGGTGTGCAAAGATCTGCAATATACTGTTGTTCTGCATAGATATATACGCTACGTATATCAACATATGTTCCATGTACAAAGATATACGTTTATTATACCACTAATGTTGTGATTCATGTACGTCAATATACGTTTTAAATATACTACAACGTATGTAAAGCATTGTACCCAGTGCTAAACTTTTTGCAATACATTTTTCGTTTAAAAATAGCATTATATCCTTATGTATGCAACAAAATCAATAAATTAACACCCGTGTGAGTATCTTGTACATTGTATGCATCATACCTAGTTATGAAGACAACTGCGTATAGCATCCATATGTCAAAACAACATTAAACCTTGTGAGAATGCAACTGTCGACATGGCAATCTTTATTTAACATTATGATTAAAAATGGTACATTTAAAGTTCCATTAGCAGTATCTTCTGGCGATTTTTCCGTTAGTTTTGATTGAAATGATCACTGGCTCATGTCATCTTCGAAAAGACTGTGTCAATGATACTGTGTGTCATTTATGTAGGAAAAGCGGACATGTGAGAGCAAACTGTGCCTCACAAGAACGAGACACACAGGCTGAGAGCTATGCGTCGATGCTAAGAAGTTATCGGGCACAGGCTGATCAAAAGGCCGATAAAGGGAGTTCCGCGCATTCAGAAACAGAAAGCGAGGGCGACGAAGGAGATCGAGAGGAGACGATCGACGATGTGGCTTTTGCTGCAACTGCACAGAAAGTCCAACAGAAGATCACGGACTATGCTGCAGCTTTACATCGCAAGCAGACAAAGACTACCGTGACAGATGCGAAGAGGAAGCATATTAGCACATCAACAGAAATGTCTACCTCTATCGCAACGCAAGTGTCTGACGAAGGGTTGTCCTGTTCAGAGTTCGAACGGTCGAGTGGTTGGGAAAAACCAGGAAACACCAGAAGAAGTGAAAATAGAAGAAGAAGAAAACAAAGGCGCAAGTAGACACTAGATAGACATTAGCCAATCTTTTTTCCTTTTGCTTACTGATCTATGCATTTCCTTTCTCTAAACTGTAGAGGTCTACGCAGTAGAGACAAAAGAAAGCAAATATTTCAGTGGAGTAGAGAACAAAAAGTTAATATTCTTTTTGTACAAGAAACTTATTGGGACGAACAAATACAACAAGATATTGAGAAAGAATGGAAAGGAAAAATTTTCAGCTCTTTTGGTTCATTCCATAGCAAGGGCGTTTCAATTTTGATTGATAACAATTTTGTTTGTGAAGTTTTGGGTGTAAAGACATGTGATGGTGGCCGAAAATTGATTGTTATTTTAAAACACGATGACGAAATATTTACCTTGGTCAATGTATATGCACCAAATCAGAAGAAAGAGAGAGATAATTATTTTGTTAAGTTAAAATGTTGGATTCAAAAACATGCGCATGAAGAAGGAAGCATTGTCATTGGGGGAGACTTTAATTGTGTGATAGATCCAACCATTGATAAACGTGGTACAAAATGCCACACAGAAAAGCCAAAATCTTTGTGTAGAGTTGTGAACACTTTGAAGCTTTGCGAGATATGGAGGGAAATGAATCCAAATGAGCGACAGTTTACTTGGAGACAAGTTTCCTTGGGCCTCGCATGCAGACTTGATTTTTGGTTAATTGCGAAAGATTTACTGTCATGCGTGCAGTCTGTAGATATTCGACCTGCAGTCAGAGCTGACCACAACGCAGTTTCTCTTAAATTAAATTTGAATCAACACACTAGAGGGGCTGGTTACTGGAAATTAAATACGAGTTTGTTATCTGATGAGAATTACAAAGATTTAGTTCGTGAAGTCATCAATAGTACGGTTTTGGATTGCAAAGATATTTATGATAATAGAAGTACTCTAGAGATGGTCAAAGTACGAATCAAAGAAGCTTCCATTAAATATGCAAAAGTTAAACAAAGGGGGACAAAAAAGAAACAAGTTTTACTGACAGAGAACTTAAAACAATTAGAAAATCAATTGAATAACCTAGAGGGGAGAAACAAAGATATAGAAGCAGAATATTTGGAGAAGAAGAAGCAGTATGATAAGTTTTATATTGATAGACTGAGGGGTGCCCAAATTAGATCTAGGGTAAAATGGTACGAGGAAGGAGAGAGAAATACCCGTCCAGTTATTTTGGGTTTGCAGAAAAAAACGTTACAGAACAAAACATATGAACATGCTTGAGGTAGATGGAGGTAGATGAACTAAACAGGGTGAAATTCTTGGGGCTGCAATACATTTTTACCAATCTTTATATAAAATTCAGACAGAGTAATGAAATTCATAATTATTTGAATAATATTAACATAACTCACAAATTTAGTATGAGTGAGCGTAAACGATGTGAGGGGTTAATAAAAAAGGAAGAATGTAAAATGGTCGTACGGAAGATGAAAACTAACAAATTTAAAACGGCAGGTTCGGACGAATTCCAGTGGAAATCTATAAAGTTTTTTGGAAAGAATTACAAGATTTGATCTTGAATTCGGTGAATGAGGGTTTCTCAGAAGGGCAGTTTGCTCTATCACAGTACAAAGGATTGATAACTTTAATTCCCAAAAAAGAGCCTAGGTTAGATATTCAAAATTGGCGGCCTATTTCGCTTTTGAATCATGATTATAAAATTCTATCGTATGTACTAGCTCATAGATTGAAACAAATTCTTCCAGATGTGATTAATAGTGATCAGGTGGGATATATAAAGGGGCGTTTTATTGGACAAAATGTGCGTGTTATTGAGGACGTAATTGATTTTGCAGAAAGAAAAGGGAAAAATGGTGCGATTTTATTTTTAGATTTTTTCAAAGCCTTTAATTCTATTGAACATAGTTTTATTTTCGCTGTTCTTAACAAATTTGGTTTGGGAAATTCCTTCATTACTGGATAAAAGTAATCTACAAAGACTGTAACAGTGCTATCATCAGTAATGGGTGGATTTCAAGATTATTTAAAATACAAAGAGGGGTACGGCAGGGTTGTCCTTTGTCAGCTTTATTATTCTTATTGGTTGTAGAGATTCTGGCAGAGGTTATAAGAAATGATCCTGAATTTGAGGGGTTTGTTATAAAGAATGGGAATAGTTCAAAAGCAGTAAAAATCACGCAAATGGCCGATGACACGCAAATCTATGTTAGTAAAGCAAGGTGTCTGTGCAGAGTACTTAACCTTATTGATGAATATGGGAAGTATGCTGGGTTAAGATTGAATAGAAATAAGACAGAAGGGCTAAAACTTGGAACTTGGAGAAATAAAGCTGATCTTGGGTATATTTCATGGCCTAACACCCCAATAAAAGCTTTAGGTGTTTTCTTTGGTCACAATAAAGGAGACTTGAAAAAATTGAACTGGGATGATAAGATAGAGAAGATTCAGACGATGTTAAAAATATGGCAAAGAAGACACCTTTCACTTTTTGGAAAGATCACAATACTGAAATGCTTAGCTTTTTCCAAGGTGGCATACATAGCAGCAATGATGGAAACTCCTGCAGATTTCTCGCGACGTTTGACAAATATTTTTCATGATTTCCTGTGGGGTTATAAACGGGGAAAAATTAAGCGTTCAATTATCAGTAACAAATTTGAGAATGGGGGTCTAGAAATGATAGATGTTGATGCTATGATAAAAGCCCTGAAATGCAAGTGGGTTTCACGTTTTATCAAAGGTGGAGAAAATACTTGGATGATAATACCACAGTTTCATTTCAGTACGTATGGAGGGAGCGAATTGATACCGTTTCTGAATTTAGACAAAAAGGGGGTTAAATTTGTAACAGGACACCTCCCAGCTTTCTATAAGGAGGTCTTTCTTTCATGGTATGAAGTCAAGGGTTATGAAGTACGACAAGTTGTTACAGCGAATGACGTTGCAGAACAAATAATTTGGGGCAACCAATTAATCCAATGTAAAAACAAGCCTCTATTTTTCAAAGAATGGATCGACAGTGGTATAGTTTATCTTACTGATGTATTTTTTAATGGTCAATATCTATCTTCAATACTTTTGAAAGATATCCTTAAAACCAGAAGGAATTGGATTGTGCAATTGTTAATACTTAAAAAGGCAATTCCTAGAGATTGGATGACACTCATGAAAGATGTTCATGGAAGAATAATTGTCCAGAGAAAAAGAAAAATTTCAGATACGGTTATGACGGTAAAACAAAAGATATATCTTTATTTTCATGTAAGGATTTCTATTGGGCCATTGTAAGCAGAAAAACCGACATATCATATGCACCTTTAATTTGGAGGGATTTAAATATAAACCATACAAGCTGGAGCAAGACCTGGGCTTTTAGAGTAAAATATCTTTATATCAAGAAGGTGGCACAGTTTAATTATCTCCTCTTACATAACAAAATACCTCATAATTACAACTTTGTAAATGGAGATAATAGATACTGCTAATTGTAATTTTTGCGGTCAAGTAGACTCATGCGAGCATTTTATATTCACATGCAAATCTGTAAGACATTTCTGGGAATTTATAAATAATTCCATAAACAGAAGTATGAAAACTAATATTCAGCTACATTGGAAACATATCATACACGGATACTGTATTTATTATCACAAGTTTGATGGTGTAAACTTGCTACTTTCTATTGCTGCTTTTACAATTTATAAAACAAAAATAATTGGTGTAAATCATATGTACCGGCTTCTTAAAGAGGAGCTAATAATTTCTCAGATGAAGAAAAAATATTCAGTTGTAGGGGATTTAATTACATCTTTGTGATTTTTCTTTTCCAAGCATAGAATATGAGATGTGTCTTGAATTTATCAGTATTGTTTAACTTATTTGTTATCATAGTTCTAATAAAGAGACACATTTTGAAAAAAAAATCACTGGCTCATGTGAAAAGCCTGTCAAATAACAGAGAATCGCATATTATTCGGAAACATTACGTGCCCTACAAGTAAATAACATGTGATTTTACAACGAAAATTTCAATTTCTGTCCGGACAGAAATACAAACTCTGTTGACACGCGGATTTCAACGTAGGCATTCTTCTGCACCTGCGCGAGCCATTAACAGCAATTTCAAAATAAATATTCATTACTTATGCCCGGTACTTACTTAGTAGTCCATTGTCCGAGCACGTTGCGTAGCCAGTTTTCATGAGTGTCTGGCAATCCACGACACAATGTTGTTTTGATCCCGCAATAAACATGAACTTGTACATCTCGCGTGATCGCGGCGTCACCATATCTGCGTTCTCCCCAGTACGCTGAGCATGCCAGACGTCAACAAACGAGCTCGGAAGGGCAACATGTTTGAACAAAAATTAGCAGTTTTATGTGGCTATAACATCACTAATCATGTTTGTTTCTTCGTAAAACAACATTTTGCAACAAATATGAGCCTCCAACATGGAATTTTTCGAGGTAAAAACTGGTCAAAAGTTACAAATAATGGCCCTTTAAATAAAGTTTCGGACAAAATTTTAGAATTTGTCCATGTTTAAATTTGACTGCGAAACTTTGATAGTTTTTTTAACGTTGTTTAGGCTGCCTGAGCATTAGTTTGAAGCAGGACCTTTGCTTTAGTGTTGCCTGCGAATAGCGCCTCCAAGTGATATTGGTTAGCTCAAGTGATCTCGATAAATCCCGTGCTGCACTTAGTTCAGTCGGAATGCTCGGACAAAAGCAAGGAGTTCATCTGACCTTAAAGTTGTTGTATTTTTGTCTTTTGTCCAACAAAGAATACGCCAAAATAATTTTATTGAAATGGTCAAAGAAGTATTCATTTTACTGTTATGCTTTGTGGGTAAGTACACACTAAGCACCGTACGTTTATGTTCGTAAATCTTGCAATTGTCCTACGATAATATAGGACAGCAACAGCCACGATTATTTTCCACTTTAAATTACGTGATTGATAATTTGTCTAGCCAACCGAAGGACAAGTGTACCAAATCATAAATTATAATGGTGCCAGTATTTTCACTTTGTCGTTAGTATTCGATAATAATATGCCTCGTACATATTTCGAATGAACAGCGCTCCTTTCTTGTCAGTGAGGCGATGACGACACAGTCGGCCGCGCAACGATTACCTGCACAAAGCCGATTCTGAAGTTCACATTTTAATCTCCTAAAAGCCACATTTAACTCTCGCGGGATTAAAATTTACGTATATTGTGGATATGTGTAAGGTTGGGTAAGATTTACGATATTTCATATGGTTCAATTTAACAAGGTGTGAGACAAAAATGACGATTTTATTGCCGAGTCGATATTTGTCGGACAGCACAACAGTGCAATGAAATTAGAACTTATGTTTAAACAACAAAATGTATTCTTCTCATAATCAACATATATCCAAATAGTTTAACAGTGAAATTTCACTTTGGGTGGGTCTCGGTCTAGTTTCTTGCTCCTATCGCCCAATCTTAAATTTCTTCAGACAAGTGTGTTTATTTTTTAACTCACAATGTATTGTCGTTAACTATGCATCACAACATTTGTATTATATTTTTAATATTCATAACTTGCCGTAAAATTAACATGTTGTTTGTTAAAATCAAATTTAAAATCAACATAATTGCCTTGTTAGTACATAGTGTGGAACGAAAATCTGACACAGCAAACAAGAGAATTTTTTTACTGTTCAAAGTAGATAACCCGCCCTCGTGATATTGGATAAGCAGTCAACTGCCATAAAGAAAAAAATTGAATTCGGGGTATGATGTAATATTAAGCATTTCATTATACACTAGGTTCCACTAAATTAACGTTGTATAGCTTGATATGTACCTTTTTGGGATTGGCACCATCATTGAGTTTTGTCTATGCGATAGAAATATTCTGTTTTTCTTAATTAAAAGGGTAGAAAATTAAACTTTTTCTAATGTATCAATGTTGTTTTTCAGATTTTACGCATGCTCTCTTTAAAGTCCACCGGTCGACACATTGGTTATATTAGGTGACAGTGCTCAACTAAATTGTTCTTACAAGACTTTCATCGAAAATGCCGCCTGGTTTAGAGTTAATGGGACTAGGAGGAGCGCGATAACACATAAAAGGGCACCTGTAGACAGAGATTCTCATTATGAGATCGTAGGAGATGAAGATGAACTTGAGTACAACCTTCACATTTGGAATGTGACCAACGAGGATGAAAGAGCTTATCAATGTAGTAACTTACTGGTCCCTACCGATTTCACCGAGGCTCATCTTTATGTTGTGAGTGAGTAACCCTTCTATTTTATGATACGATACCTGACATCATTGCTAGATCTATCTAACAGCAGTATTTGGGTAGTTTTGACAAATTGCACTAAATTGATCACCTGCATACATGTATCATTGCTAGCACCGCGTGTACTCGTAGCAATTCGGTAGAGGCATAACAATTTTGCAGTGGCTTAAGATGACACTTAATTTATGGTCATAGTCTGCCGTTTCCTTTACCTGCTTATCATGTATTAACCTTGCATAATACTTATTATCTAACCCATGAGTTGTCAAATTTGCAAAATCGTGCCTCCAATGTCAAAAGCATGTGATCCATTGCAGACATGTCATTCAAACGACATGCTCAGAAATGACCAATAGACAATTAGGCCTACACTAGTGTTTCACGACTACTTGCAGTTTTTCACTTTGACAAAATGTCATTTAGTTTTCGGCTTTACACCATCTAGTATTTTGGGTTTCAAAATTAGATTAAACAGACACGCCTTCAGGACCTGTGAAATGTTATCTTTTGGTAAATCAAAGACGTGAAAAGTAGACACTTTGAAAAATATGACATTAATCTGACACTTGTGAGATATTATATAATAAATAGACAAGTTTTATTTGCAACAATCGGAAATAACTTGTTGGTTTCCTTTCATCTCACAGATCAGAATCCATTTTGTACAGTTCATCCCAATCGTATTCATATTGAGGGTGATGAAGTTATGTTAAAATGTACAGTCGACTTTAATCCTAGTGCTCCAGGTGAGCTTGTATGGTTCCAGGACGGCCAAGAAATGCATCGTGAAAATAGTGCAAGAAATGTTTGGACAAAAACCCTGACAAAAGCAGATAACAATGGTGTATTCGTTTGCCAATTGCAACACAAGACATTGCAGCGATGGAAATGGTCCATGTTATCGTGTGAAGAAGAGGTTGTCCTCAATGTTCAATGCAAGTCACATTCACTGTTTCGCTTCCACAGTACAATTGCTATGTGTATTTTCCATATTCTTTTTCATGTCGATTATAACTTTAGCTTCTCCTCTACTGACGGTAATTTGAATATCATGGGGACAGTCTTGCATGGCATTTTATAAGCAAAATCGCAGTGCGACTAAACATTATTGCATAAAGTCGTGTGTATATGGAATTTCCGATAAGCTCTGATCTCTTTTATATATTCATAGATAGCCCACACGTTTCTGTTAGTGGGAGTCAAACTGAAATTTTGGAAGGAGATACATACAATGCTCGATGTAAAGTCATTGATGCCAACCCTGACGAAATATTGCTAACCTATTGGATTGGACCACACGGGAAAATTGCTGACAATGCAACGTTAATGCTTTGGAACGTGACGCGGGACCAGCGCGGTGACTACACCTGTGTGATGGTCAATGAATTTTACAACGGTGAACAAGGAAACGGTACAGCGTCTGTCATGGTGGATGTACAATGTAAGGTTAACTTCATATTGATTACAATTTTGTAATATTTTTCTAAATACCAGAATTAAATCCGAATGGAATCATATGGAACTAATGTACATTAGAACATTTCACCAAAGTTTTTTTTTATTATTATTATTTTAATCTCTCAAAAATAATTGGGACCAATCAACAGGATGTTCCTTTGAGATTTCAAAGACAAGGTGATTTGTATAAAAAATATTACAAAATAAATGATATTCTTTACCACATGAACTGCCTCGAATCGCCTCCCCTGAGACGTAGATTAGGATGGATAAGAAGTCCAAATTACACTGTTCTACGTCATCAACCGGGACGTTTTTCCTGCACTTCGCTGTGACGCTTTCTTGCACAGACTGATCTGTCGGGGTACTCCCATGACTGTTTTAAGGATACCGTAATGCGATATTTAGGCTTGGAAAAATGGAAGGAGGTCCAACGAAATTTCTGGTCGCTAAAACCTTCGTAGCTATTCCAAAGAATAGAATGGGGTGCCGCCTCTGCCAGCGCACAGTCTAGTTAAGGACGGTCGATGTGGACGTTTAATTGTACCTGGCGATAACCTAAAAGCTACACCTAATCGTAAGTTCAGCTGAATAAATGAGTACAGTATGATCTTCGGAAGGCGACGTAGAAGGCAAAAGCATTGAATCATCAAATCAACAGAGATAAGTTCCGTCATCACATAGAAATTCCGTAATTTCTCGATCGGAATCGAACCTGTAGCGTAGCGCCGTAGCGAAGACATCAGCTGTCAGCTATAGCTCAGTAGCTATGGCCTGAAATCTGCAGTACAGTGCAGCGTTATTGATGTGTTATCGAAAGTTGACTCTGACAACAGAATAGAGTTCATGTAACAAAATTCGATGGTATCTACGGGCGAGATATGTGTCACTGCAAACATCAAAGTTCATAAGACATAAACAATGACGACTGGGATCGGGATTGACGAATTGACACCGACGGATATCGGTGGTGACGGTTTCTGTGGCCAGGTACCTAGTCTTGGTCACAGAGGGTGCCATCGAACTGAAAAAGATCGTAAGCTCGTGATATTTTGAAAGCCAAGACACCTCCTAGAATAAGAACTACTGTTTGGATCTTGTTGTTGCCTTCTTTGCAAAAGTATATTTGAAAATATTCGTAATAACTCTGGTTATAGTACTATGGCTGTCGGGCGCCAGCATGGTGAAAACCCCTTGTCCAGCCAATGGTACACTTCCTTTGGCGTCGGCACAGCGCGAGGCAATGATTGACAAGTTATCTGGACCGAATCCGTATATCTGATTAGTTAAGATAGCATTGAGTGTATAAAACTTTTAATTTGATTGGATTTATGAATGACAGTATCCAGTGAACGTTTGCATATCTCCAAGGAGATGGGCCGTTTTACTCATTAAATGAAAGTAATCCAGAGAAATGAAACGCAGATCGTAACAATATGTTTGCAATCCTTAACTATAGTTTTGACCATCTATATCAAAAGAAAAATAAGAAGACTGTTCATATTATAAAAATATAATCCAATGGAATTTTTCTCTATTCGACGTCATCGTATATTCGTGTGTTTTTCGGAGCAGGACAACTTCTCATCTTCTGTTCAGAAGTTGAACAGCTACGCGAAAAACACTCGTATATGATGAGATCAAACAGAGGAAAACTTCATGGGACTTTCTTTCTCCAACCACAATCGAATTCTTATCGATTATTCTGTGTTATGTTCTCATAATCTTTCGAAGATCTGTCAAAAATTGCCCTGACAGTGTCTCCCCTTATCAACGCTACTGTAAACGACGAGATAACCATTAACTGCACAGTTCTTGATAGTAACCCGAAACCCTATGAGTTAAGGTTTTCACTAGACGGAAACATCATTGCTGAGGATTTTGGACCAAGTCTACAATATCTGATTCCTAGTGCTAAGGCAAACGATAGCGGTACATATAAATGCCAAGCCTTTACGCTATTCTACAATGGTGTTGAAGAATATTCCTTGTCTGAATACACGATCGTTATACGTTGTGAGTACATAAACTATACTGATTTTGAATGCAGCAATATAATTATGCAGTCAACTCTAAATAGATATTATAAAGCCATCCTCATTATTTGCCTTTTAAAGTCGTAATACCAAAACGACTGTGTCTCTGTGTCAGCTTAAGTATGATAATACATGTGCGAGTGTTTGTTGATTTTTATTTTTTGTTAGTAACAGATACGAACTGAAATTATTCTGACGACATTTTTTGCATATATTTAAATAAAATAACCTCAAAATAATATAATAACAAACCCAGTGATTGTAGCATTTCCTTTAAAAGACGAATCTTTTTTTAGATTCTCCAACGATTACTATAGCTAATACCAGAGTGACAGCAGATATAGGTGACACCGTTGAACTTGAGTGTTCAGTGAATAGCCTTCCACCATCAGTGGTATCATGGTATGACCCTGGCAATGATGTCATTTCAAACAAAGAAGATCGAAATGAAGACGACACTGTCACGAGTAGAGTAGCCATCATCGTCGAAGATGAGTCTTACTACGGGATATACACATGTCAAGCAGACAATGGCATACCGCCGATAGCAAGACAAACTATTGAGTTAGCAAAATCAGGTATTTTAAACATTTTAATTTGCTTTCTAAAAGATATCTTCCGTAATTTATGAGCGACACAGCTGTTGCGAATCTTGTTAACCTATTATTGACAGATGATACACATCTTTAACATGGTATTGGGTTATAGTAGAATGCTCCTCGGGGTAACATACTCCGTGACCTTCGAGTTTAAACCTTTGCTCTCCTATTTTTGAAAATAGACATTTACTTTTCTCCAACGAGGTCAGAAATGAATGGTCGCCATTTGTTTCTCCAGTACCAGAATTTGCACGGTGACCTCCGAATTTCGTCGTTAATTTTGAAAGCGAATGGTTGAAAAATTTCTCAAGGAAAATTTGTGAAAAACGTTTCACCTTAGAGGCGTACACTACCCTCAAAATCACATTCTACAACAGCACGTATTACTAGCAACATCCAATAACAATGTAAATCAAAGTTTATAAAATGTGCTAATTTAAATGCATGTATGTCAAAGCTCATTACATTAACTCGATGAAATAAAACATTATTTCTTGCTGGTTTTTTTTATAGTTTCATCATCTACAATCGCGATTGCTGTTGGTGTAGCTGGAGGTGGACTTTTTGTCATACTGCTTTTTGTGCTGATCTTTTGTTGTTACAGACTAAGAAGCAACAAGATAAGTAAGGGTGAGCTATATCAAGTGAAATTTAGTTGTTTAAGGATCAAAAACTAAAATCCAGTGTACTTTGATGTATGTTTTCTAATACATGCAAAACAGGTGTATGAATCGTGTACATTGCTTTATTTCCGAAATAAAATGAATATTTGAATTCTACGAAAAAAAAATCGTGGTTTTCTGCAAACCTGAGAGATTTATAAGTATCTCGCTTTTAGCTTTGAATACATAATGAATATGACAGAGAGCGAAAAAGGAAATTCATTATGCACTCTATCATCCTGCCAGTCTCTATTGTAATGATAACATTTGATGATGACAGCTTTTTAATATTCTTAAGATATGTAAAATAAGTTCCCTAGGGCACATTTAAATAACAAACGTAACAAATGAAACCACATAGTTGAACGTTTGTAGCTGTTGTGCTTGATATTGCCTGCGTTAAATTACTGATTTTAATGATTGCTTTTTCTTTATTCCTGCAGATAATATTAACGGCAGGTGAGTCTACACGTACATCTGAAAAGGCATTTACAATAAAATAGTAAGTACTGATTTTGTGTAATTCGAATGAGAAGGCAATTTACATTTTCATGCTAGTTGTCTGTGTGCTTTATCAACAGTAATCACAGTAGCAAGAATAGAGAGGACTCGGACCCAAGATCCGAACCTGAAGGGTTGTCACGTAATGTTGACATAAACCAATATGCAGGTACATTTTCTGTTACGGTTTACTGCGTTCTCTTTGTGATGACGACAATTCAGACATTTGTTCAGTTGCCAGAGTTTTTCATCAGTTATATATAAAATTTCAATAAATAGATTCCGCTGATCTGCTGGTTCCGATGTCAGCCATGACCAAGACTGGTGTAGACAACGTGACTAATATCCGAGAGAATGAATCAAAACCCCAGGATCTTTCAGCGTTGTACGCAGTGTCTAGTAAACAGAAGAGAGCCAAAGACGTAAACAAACCAATTTATGATACAGGTGACGCCAAGGTACTATATGCAATACCGGACACAACACGTAAAGTGCAACAGGTTAGTACAAATAGGGGCGTAGACCGGTAAAAAATTTTTAATCTATAGTGGATCATCTGCATGTTACGCACTCATCTGTGTCAATTAATAATAACAAAAATCATTGACATCTCTCAAGAATACAAACGTATAACTCATGTTACCCTTGCAGAGAAGATTAAGTCAAACTTGCAAGGCACTTACCCTGTTCCCATCCATTAAATTTCGAAAGTCTAATGATAAGGTTGCCAATTCTTAGAAAACAAGGACATTTCTATGAAATGAATAATTATCATATCTATTTAGGGTCATCTAACCTATGCGGAGTTGGATTTGAGTAGCAGCGAGAGTGGCTGGCAAGCTGTTTTCTCCCCGACAGAGAAGACCGTGTATGCATACATACGACCTGTGAAAGTTTAACAACGAGATTCCATGATTTAGCAGAACATTACAAGCCTTCTATCTTATACGGCGAGTCGTTTTAAGTCCCCTGTGACATACGTGAATATTATTCATTAATTCTATCAATGAAGTTGAAAAAATTCACCCTTTGGAGAGAGCATCGTTAATTGATGGTTCTCTGATATTTTGGTCAACTCTGCAAACAAATCTTCATTCAGTTTTGTTTAATCGCGCCTGCTATTCCATTAAACTAATAAAATGTATCCCATCTTTTTTTTCAAAAAATGTCAATTAGTTTTTGAGAAATGGTAGTACCTCAGTCTATATATCATTGTTACCTAAGATACAGGGCAGGAATATCAGTCCGCTAATATGTACAGGATTAGTGCAGGAAATATTTATACTTGGGTCCACTATGACAGTGGTTGATTTCGCTGGATAGGACTTTCTAATGCTATCTTTGTATGGTAAATCAGGATTTGGTGAAAAACAATATACGGATTGCAAACTCAATGTTCTCAATAGAAACGATATTGCCAAGTTACGTACATAGAAAGCTTTTCCTATGACCAAGCATGGAAGGGGCGTAAATTGCAATGAGTTACATGGTAGGATATCGATAAGTACAGATATAATTTATCTTATCGCAAGCAATCTTTATTTTTAAAGCCAATTTCAAGGGCCAGTAATCCAACCTTTCATGATCTTATCCTCATTTGTATTTTTTATGTCAATTGCAAATTCTTATTCTACTCTCGAAAGAATGTTGAAACACCCATTATTTAGTTATCAACAACAGGTTTATACCTCGTGTATACTGCACTGGTACTTTTTACATTTTAAGTCAAGTCCAGACCAGAATTCACTTATCAACAATGACAATTTAATTTACACTTGTGAAGGTTGAGTTGACAAGCTGAAGCTCTGTATATCAATATGCTTATGGGAGTAGAATAAAAAATAATCGTTGACTTTCTAAACAAAAATAGTGAAAAAAAATCATCGAATTTAGCATTACTGACCCTTTAAATAGCAACGTTTGTATTCAGGAGAGTTCATTATAGTAGTGACATATAATTACTTATCATCCCTGCAGGACGATAATATTACTTTAGATTCCCTTCAACAATATGTTTTCTCTTTACATATTGTATGTACAACAATAATTTCTTATTAATATTTCAAAATAATTTAAGACAGTTACTGTCCACTTTGTATAACTAAAACTCCGTGCCACTTTATTATCATGTCTTTGATTTAACTGATAGGAAACGAGAAAATTCAAACTCAAACACTCATCCACAGTTAACCGAATGAAGATTCGAAATGTTTTACTTCATAACTAAGGATTTCTTACAAGAAAAATGCAAGCCGTAAAACAAAATCGTACAGTGTAATTATAACAGGTCCTAAACTTGTTTTCGGGGCTAATCTCTCAGTGCTAATTTACCGATAATATAATATAATTCAGTTTAAATGGAAGCATTTTATACAAGCTTTATCTTTTAAAAAATTAATTTTATGCTAATGAATATAATCAAAGATGTGAATTATATTAACTAGTTCTCATATTACACAAGCTGGCAATGGAATGTGTATCATATAATTTTACCCTCCTGTATTTAAGTAAATTCTGTGACTTGTATTCCCTGTATATCCTTTTATAAATTCAAAATTCATTTTTATTAACCGTTATATTTGTCAGCATTTCTCCAATGACTTTTCGTGATAGTTTTTGACCACTAATAGTATCTGATACTTCGTTTTTTTTGTCCATTCACTATAGTCGACTACCTTCGAGTTAGAATCACACTCCTACTTACTATAATAGGTTTAAGACCGTGAGTGTGAAGAAGCATTTTAAACAGCTTCCTTCACTTAACAGGAAGTTGGTTGTCATGGCAATTAAGTAAATGGCATTGTGTATAAAGAAAACAGGAGAAAACGGATTTTTTTTTGTATTGTTTGTTTTAATTTTACTAATAAATGTAGACTTGTTCTGCTTAGTGTTCTGAAATTCGTTCTTTGCCTGATATTTGTTATACTAATGTTAATACTTGTCTACGTTAGCTGCATATATAAGTACTCTAATTGATCAAAAAACGCATGTATTGAAAGTAACTCGCAGTCGTTGTGCATCGACAAGTATTTTTGCTAAAAACAGCCTTAGTAGAGTACTTAGTTTGTTTTACGTAGAGAATATTCTATAATCTTCAAGTAAAGTGTTAAGCTCAAAATATAAAAATTATGAAACACATACTAGTTTTTTAATCATATAATGGGTAAAACTTGCATATATTTCAAAACACGTGTATTCAGGGCTAGGAATTTGTATATTTCATTTTTATAATACTGATATATTTCATATCGCTATAGGTGAAGAACGAGACTGGGCTTAACGCACCCAGTGTCACGTGCAAGTGCAATTTTCAAAGGATTGTGAGGACTATTCAATTCATCTAGATGCCTCACATCATCTCATGTTGTTGAAAGTGCAGTAGCTGGGTCTGTTTAGTTTTGACCTCATGACCCCTTATCTAAACATGGCATGTTAAGAAGCATGCTAATTTCACCTTCGCAGCAGTGTCACATATATAACAGACTGATAATTATGTAACAAAGTCGAATTTAGTTTTGCAGTCAGATGATGGTGCAGATTTTTTTACATCACATATCTTCATCAAACTGTCTTGTGCTTGTTTGGTAAAACGTGAGTATTACCGTAGTAATTAAAAAAAAAACATGTTCTATTTAGAGAATGAACGAGCATAGGTATTGTTGTCTTGATTTGTTTCCGGCTGATAAAGACAGGCAGTAGATTCGTCATAGAATTTAATTTACACGGATCTTACATCAACGACATTTGCCATTGTTGAAATTAAATCAGGATTTGATGAAATTAAAATAATTTTTTGAATCATGTCATTTAACGATATAGGCGCATAGTAAAGTTTTAATCACAGAAGTTTCCATAAAAGCTCGCATACAATAATCAATCGAAGAACTCGTTTGTTGTAAATTTTACAATTAAAACACGGAAGTTGAAAAAATAGGTACCATATACGTATTGTTGTAGAACAAGTCAATATTAGGACATCAAATGTGACGGAAAACAATGATGTTATAAATCCGTCCTTCTGTATAATTTTAATTCATAACTTCCTCTTGTCTACGATAGCTCTTTCCTGCTTTCGCTATTTCTTTGTTTTCTTATTTTCCTGTACAATGTCGAACTCGATCACTTTAACCATGGTTCATTGTTGATCGAGGTAATCATTTTCGACCAAACACAACCACGGAACATTTTGAATAAAACACCATATATTTCTTTGCTTATTTTAATCATTAATTTTTATTCATTACACTTTACAAATGATGAATGACGTCAGAGTACCTCACCTTTAAACGAAAAGTGTCTGAGAGTTATTTTTGACAGGATACTAACCAAATACTGGTTTTGCTTCCTTTTAGCTGTGTTTACTATATAGATTCATGTGTTACGTGATATTTCCCCAATCAACGTTGCACAATCAATTAAGATTCATTTTGCACGTTGGTATTTATTAACTGACTCTCAGGATGCTGTGCAATCATGCTGCACTCCATCAAAAGTACTAGTTCAGTCGGCAACTTTTTGGTTTGATAGCAGAGTGACAAATACGCAGATGATACAACAACTGGATACTGAATGATACTAAATAAAAGCTTTGGTACAGGCGTCCCTTTTTCTTAATTGGTGTTGTTTACATGTTATGACGTTTGCAATTTTAGCCATAGCACTCTGTTTAGGATTGAGAGTATGTATAATAAACCGATGTCTATATTATGAAAAAAGATAAACTATTTTTATTGTTATCGAGCAGCTTTCGACAAAATGGTGTGTAATGTTTCGTTTTTTATCACTATATTAAGTGTTCGTCTTCGCCAAATGCAAATTTATTTAGTTATCTGAGTCAAAATTAGCGCGTTCAAGGACCTCAGCCTTACAGTACCAAGTATACGGTGCCATACTGGTTGCTCGCCGAGTGCTTGAAGTATAGAGTCTACCGTTCTTCTTGACAGAACTCATTGCTTGTACAGTACCTCTCGTTTTCCTGATGGCGAGCCTTGCTATTAGATAGTGATTCTTCGTTCGGCGTTAGCATTCATTCTTTACTAAGATTGACAACAACTTCATTCTTCGGGAGAGAACGTATACATCTTAGAATTTGTTTGTATTCATTTTGTCGGATTTTCAGTCATGATAAAACGAGTTAGCGTGTCTTGTGTTGCTTTCATCTGAACATATCACTATGTTAATTTCGGCGTTATTACTGACAGTGGTTTGCTTTGACGCATTGGCATACCCGAACTAGACATATTGTTTAAATTTGAGATGTTGCCAACACTGCTTGGGTAATTATCAGCTGAGCAGCAATTCCAGCCGATTACGGAGAAATCAGCTATGCCAAAGTTGATTCATTTTCCTGCACGAGGTCAGATTTAGTCAAAACAACTACACCTGAAAGCAAGTGATATGACTTTTACAGTGCGCAGACATACGTTGTGGTGTTGTTTTGACAACATCTGAACTCCTGCTAGACAATCTTGATTACATAGTTGATTCCTTTATGATCGACTCATGTAACCGCTACCTGACAGTGTTTGCAACACCTCGATTTAGACAGTATGTTTAGTTTGCCTATTGCCAATGGTCAATACAAACCACTGTAAACTGGCTGCAGTCCTTAAGATCTACCTGCAACAAACATCCGGAGTGCAATTAGGAGTTATCGAAAGGGCACTAAACTCTAACAATGTAATAAGCTGCGATATAGAAATAAAAGGTAATTTATGGCCACTGTATCACATACGGGTAACCAAATCTTGCCAAATTATCTGTAACGAGCGTCAATATTAAAATTACCCGAAGTGAGAAGGTAAACAAGATATGTATTGCAATCAAAATTATCGGGATGGTTCATGGAACTGAGGAAAAAAATAGGTTATGGAATGGTATATCTATTTCGGAACAAGTAACTGGTTTGCAGGTGTACTTCTGTACTTCTGTAAACTGAACATCACTTCAAGTATATTACGGAATTTTTACAGATATGACGTGATTTTTGTCGACGCCATAAATCACGTAAGGTTTTTCGTGATAAGCTGACTAGTCGGTCAATTCGTAAGACAGCGCGGTCTTTTGACGTCAATTACATTAATAATATCTAACATTTCTCATCGCTTACGTTTAGGTACTACTTTTTTAGCTTATGTTCACAGCCGCAGGATAACTATCGACGTTAGCAATTACTACCTGCGTATTTTTTTTTCTGCCAGTTTGCGACTGATGCAAGGAAATAATATAAAACAAAATCGATCTGGTTTTGACAGTCAGCAGAGGTACAATGATTTTACTCTTTATTTACATTCAAACTCCTTAATTGCCACTTTTATAATTTATACTGAAGGCTTCTCTAGGTGAGTCTCACAGCAAACGTTGACATAAAGCCCTATCGACGAAATGAGATATACACTCAAATTCAATCAAGCTGCACAACTCAATTGACCAAGGTGTTGTTTTAATCGACTTGTGCCGGCGATTTTAAAACATTAACAAAGCAGGGATTGGTGTGGTCTTGTTTACATCTTTAATCAGCTACTTGCTCTCAGTTACACAACATACCAGGGCCACTCCACACAAGTCAGACAGAGTAATATAAACAAATCACTACTCTTTGCAATGTTATTTATGTTTGTACTTTATTCATGATGAGCAAGTGAGTGTGAAAGTTCAGGTATCTTTGGGCATTGACCTGCTAGACCAGTATCATATAAACCTTACATGTTCAAATATTTGTGAAGTTCCTGATTTGACTCAACGGTATAAGTTTTTTTTTTTTTGCAATAACCTTTTCAACACAGCAATCCTAATTTAATAAACGTTAAAAAAGTAAAATATAATTTGTTACAAGGTATCCTTTACACTCGCAAACATAATGGAACAACGATACAGGAAATTGTAAAAATTTCATGTATATAGATATAACAGTAAACAATTTAACTAACTGAGTTCAAATTTTATTGTTTCAAGTATAATAGAACAAACGTGAAGAGAATGGAGTAATTTTCTACTCTTTTGTTTACTTACAACTCGAGGCCCTATATCAAAGTTTTAAAGAACTATGACACGTAGTAGTTATTGTTGAAGTATAATACAACAAAAAATACAGGGAAAACGTGAACAGAATGCTGTAGTTTTCTACATCTTTGTTTACTTACCACTCAAGAAGCCCTATAAGTATTAGAGAACTATGACAAGTCGTAGTTATTTCTACTCTATCAGTTAAATCTTGTACTAACGTGTGATGAATTGTTCGAATGAAACAGTGACTTAAATCCTCTCAAAACTTGACAATGACTAATGCTGCAGTAAATGTAAATGACAAGTTGCAGCAGAGTTTTCCCAAGTATCATTTGAAAACACATCTTAGAATTTGAAATGAGGGATGGATGGCTGGGTTTCTTTTCAGCGGCCAGTGCTTTCAGCCGTCTTAGTGTGACCAACGAGAGTTACTGTATCACTACATGTATACCAGCTTGTCCCTCGCAAATGTTTGAATTATGCACTTATCTATGTGCATTTGTAAAATTTTACGTTTACTATTTTAATTTTTACATTTAAAGGTAGTCTTGTTTACTCTTTAGGCACTTTTTTTTTCTGTCAGTCTGTCATTGATAGGTATGTTGTCTAATCTCATGAGACTTCAAATACGATTGCTTCCTTAGGATTTTTTCCCCATTTTCGATGAATTTGGTCGTCTTTGAATGAATGATCAGAAGCCATGATGTAATTATGTTTTGTTCTATTATTTCTAGCTTATTTCCTTTATACTGTCTAGATACATTGTTTCTGCATGTATTTATAAAGTAAGTATGTATTTACTATGGTTTCTATTTGTAGATTTAAGGTAATTTTAAAGTTGTAACAGCACTTTTTCTTTCGTTCTTGTTTGGGGTATACTGTGATAAGAATGTTCCCTATTACACCGTATCCAATCATTCTTTTCATTTGTACGAACTAGGATTCCTATGATGACACTCTTGTTGGTAACAGAAAATATATCATTTATCAATCAGGAAGTCCCAAAATTGTAATCTATAGGTTTTTTGAGACTGAACAAGCGAACATTTCAAAACCTTCCGGAACTTTCACGCTTACTTGTTTATCGGGAATAAAGAAGAAACATACACGACATTGCAAAGTTTAGTGATTTATTATGTTTCTCTGACGTGCGTGGAATGGCCCTGATGTGTTTTGTAACTGAAACATTAGCTGATTAAAGATGCAAACAAGATCACTTCAAGCCCTGCTGTGTTAATGTTGTAAAAATTGCCGATACACGTCGACAACACCTTGGCCAATTGAATTTTCCAGCTTGATCGAATTTGAGTGCAGTTTCTACCAATTTTAGTTGTTCTTGGGTGCTGCTGAATTTAACGCCATAAAGTTTCAAAATGCAGACTCATCACAGAAAACATCTCCTGAGTTGGCCCTATGTTCTCCATGTTACTTTTTACATTGATTAAGAGACGATTAGCAAAATTTCATCATTTTATTAAATAAAAGAAAGGTGCATAACTTGCTATCTATATTAAAGTTCACCAAGTTCATCAGCACAATATTTTTCTAAAAATAATATATTTTAACTGCCGTTTTTATGATATAGTCAAAACCTATCCATGCGTCAATATTTACATCTTAAAATGAATTAAACCAACTCCGCCGTATAATGGGAACATATTCCATGAAATGTTAACATGGAAATGTAACGGTGCTCGAAATCACAGGTCGCAACATTATAATGATGGACAATGACCACGAAAACATAGTGAGAACACAATCTTTTTACAATGTCAAATTATTGTCGAACATGAAACTGATAAACAACATTATTTGTTGTAGCTTTCGTGACCTGTCTGAACTGATTCAACAAACAAAAAAAACACAAAACAAAAAAAAAACTCAAAGTTTTTCCTCGAACTTTCCTCAAGGAATCTGTCGATCATTCTTTTTCATAATGAAGAATAAAAATTGGAGGTCACCGTGCAAATTTTAGTATTAAAAAAACAAATTACTAAGATTCTCCGATTTTTTAAATCGGAATGGCCTACATCCCAGTGTTAACTCTATGAAGAAAATAGCATGTTCGGTTTTCGAAAAAAAAAAAGTAAGACGGCAAGTTTTACACCACAATCTTTAAATATAACCTCCACAAGTGATATATCAGAAAAAAATTGAAAAGGTTTGATAGTCCTATTTCTGTCCTCTAGTCACATTCTACCTGAAAACATAGTATTTGATCATAGCCATATTATGTCAACAGGGTCATATTTGAGTATGGTAGATTTTAAAGTTTCAATATTGTACAAGACCTTGCCAAATTCAATTCAACTTTAAACAAGTCAGGAAAGTCGAAGTAAATAGGCCTGATGTTCTCTTGTTTAATGTATTGAATGTTTTTGCATATAATAATTGGTAACAGCGGCTGAGAGCATCTGATGCATCTGATGCATATACAAGTGATCGATTTCTCTGAAAATAGAGATATTCACTGATGTCGGTCTAAGGATGTCACACCAACTGCATTCTAGTCGATAAATATCTGTTTTCATCAGGGCAAAAGTACGTGTCGAAGATTGAAATAGTAAATAATGGTGATCGCTTTCCAGTCTGAAATATCTATGTGGCAGTTTCATAACGACCGAGACATTTATTCTGACTGGTATTGCACATTTATGCAATCCTGGATAACAGGTGATCTTAACTTAAACATACTGAATACACAACTCATTTCAGATCACTCAAACACACAAACATGCGAGAACTATGACCTTTAGACTGAGCGCACGGATATTCATTTCGTGGCGTATGATGAAATTATTTATCCAACTGAATAGCATGCCACGAAACAATATCATTTTATGCTTTAAGTAGTTGAAAATAGGAATCATACACACTAAAACGGCTGTGTTTTAATATGTGAGCTGTTGTTTGAGAGATTATGGATGACATGAAACAGCGCCTAAAAATCACCTGATCGGACCTCTCAAGGTAAAGATAACCTTTGCGCCCACTTTAAAGAAACGGGTCAAGGAAAGTATGACATGTTTAAATATAATTTAAGTCAACATTTGCGTTTGTTCCCCATTTTTATCGCTATCCGTTTGTGTACGAGTGAGAGGAACGCGGAAAACTGGCAAAAAATCGAAACAAATATGATTTTCAAACAAAACTTTGCAGCCTCATCTAACAAAGACCAGACCAAAAAATTAGTTAATGTTTGGTAACGATCTTCTAGACAGATACTCACGTAATCTCGCAAATGAGTAGAAATAGTTGTCAAGTTATTAAGCAACATAAAAACACCAATTGTGCTAAGTTAATTATAGATTACAAAATTGCAATAATTAATTTTCACGATTGAACGTATATAATAATTTTCTCAATACGTAAAAATGAGTACTCGTCACTTGTTGGCCCTATGACGTATATTTCCTTGAAAGCATTTCGACGTACTTTAGCTCAGGGAACAGTGAGATAGCGTAAGGAAAAACTATTTTCAACGCGGCGTTCGGGTGTATGCTTTTTGTGTGAAATTTATACCAGTGAGAAAAACGTCGTGTCTGTCCGTTTTCAATGACTTTAACTCGACAAAGTTACCAACCAATGTAAATGGGACAGTCCAGTTAGACTGTTTATTTATTACGCTATTATAGTTATCAAAATAACATAAAAAGTACATCTTTTATTCCAATCAAGTTGTTTTTTTTCTTTCTGCGTCAATATTTCTGTAACGATCGACTGTAAAGTTTAACAATTCATTCGCCTGAATTACCCATTACTGGCCCCTTGAACTGCTTCACTGGACTTTACTCTGACCTATGTAACAGTATGGCTACCTTTCGAAGTCTATAAGGAATGACAAAGTATGCTATGAGACAGAACTTTTCTTACAGTTCCCAACTACTGATGGAATAGGTCGGCTAGAAATTGCCACAGAAAAGTGATGGCTGAAAGCGACGGTGAGGATCATAATGACTCTAAAGATTATGTCAACATTGCCTCTGATGTCAATGGAGTAAAAATAAGCTTTGACAAAATTCGCTCTAATTTTAAGTTGAATGGTGAAAAAATGCCCTCTCACCAACAATATAAGAAGGCTGAATGTTTGCCCTTGTAACTTAACATCAAGTTATCCTCAGATTGATATTATCTGTTCTCCATTACGGCTTAAATATCCTAACCTTGGCCTTGAGCGTCCGGTCTCACAGACTGATGTGGCTACTATATACAAATGTTCGAACATATACACGATTTTGATGACTCTTCAAGATTTGAATGAATGCTTTGAACTATTGCTGAAGGCTAATTTGTGCTTACATAAACTGATAATTTTGTCAACTATCACTCTTTCTAATCAATGATGCCCCGGTTAAGTAACGAAGGTCCGAATTCCGTAGAGATTCCGACGAGGAGAGTCATACACACTAACTGGCTATAAAGGAATAAATTCAAGAGAGCTCAACAAATTTAAATGCTGCCTGCACCTTCCTTTGCTTTTATTCATATGCGCACATTTAAGTAACACGTGTTCATCGATTGGCGTCTGTATTTTCCATGAACCCGGAAAAAGGCCCAATATAAGAGTTTATTAATTAAAAAAACCGACATTTCAAACATTGTCATAACAGCTGATTTCGAACTGGGAGGCAAGTGTTTTTTACAATATATGTTTTGTGAAAAGACAGAAAACACAAGTCTCCATTTGGTTCAAGGTCACAAAGAAAGTAAACAAGATTGAGATGTACATTAACATCATAATCATGGATATTCGCAAGTAATAAAAACAAATAAGTACGTATTTGATGGAGTATATACAACGCAAGAATTTCTCAATTTACAGTGGGCATCCCCTTTCTTATGCTTATATAAAATAGTTGTTAAGAGGTAACGAACTGTTTGCTACGCAATGCATTTAAACATATCATTATTGCTTGAAATTCATTCAGGAAATACATTAAAGCACCAATCCTTACATACTGACATACTTAACACGACGATGTTATTAACAGCTTTGAGGTTTGAACTTACGTCGTGTTTATTTCAGGCAATATTGTGATAGATAAGAAGATCATTTTAGCATAATAATATTTCATTATTTCTGCTTAATTCCAGTATTTCTGTAATTACTGTGAAAGGTAAATAACAACAGGTAGTGTTCAACTGACTAGAGTTCCCTAGTCTGGCCCCTTTAACTGGTTCAATCGAGCATGGTTTGACGTTTGACTTTTTAGAAGTCATCTATTCGTCCAAAACAAACACACAATTTGAACTGAAATTTCTACTCAAATCATTATCAGTGTAAAGACTTTTAAGTTTATGAAAGGCACGTGAATCGAGACTTCGTTTGGCAACCATATTGCTTTTTGCGAAAAATCACTGTTAACCATGGAATAATGCTCAAAATACTTCTCCTCATAAACCAATGCCACGTTTGAACTGAAATTTTACTCATGTCATTATTAGTGTAGGTCTTTTAAGTTTGCGAAAGGCATAAGTACCGGTGTTCTTTCTATTTTAAAAAGAGAAGTAATCGGAATGCCGCAGATTAAGGCATTGCAAAGCAAAGTGACTTATGAACGGCAACCGAGGAGGCTCAAGAAATCACTTTTGATAGTTTTATTTCAACTGCGATTTTGACTTTTGATTTCCTTTACATTTTGATTTTCGCTTTGAAGTTAGAATCATTTTCATTCTTGAAAATGAAATTCATTTCGATTGGCAGCACTTGTGAGCTGTTGTTTGCTCCCCACGGAGTTGAGTTGTATAAAAATCGATAAAAGCTGAAATTGTGTTTGCTGGAATGCGTTCGACTTTGGATACTATATAAACTTTAGTGTACATCTTCGCCTTTAGGTCAATGTGTTTCTGTTAAAATTAATGAGTCTTGTAAACAAGGCCTTACAAAACCAGGCATTCGATACTTTACTGTGTTGAACGCCGTCTGCTTATAGTGTAAAGTGTGTAGTTCTTCTTGGCAGAATTCAATACATGAATAGTACCTCGCATTTATCTGATGGCAAGCTATTGTGAGCGATAGTAATTTTACATCCTGCGTTAACGTCAGCTTTCTACTAAGATGGCAGGATGTCGATCACAATACAATGTTTATTGGCAAACTGGGACACAAGGTGTGCACCGTCAGTAAAATTCAAATCACTTCAAACACGTTATAAGGAACGTTAGTACGTTCAGGCGTCGCTTACACCTGTTTACACTCCAGTACATTTACCTGCCGCATGCAGCTACGTTGAGTGTCATTCACTGTCATCAAAAGGCCACAGACTCCTACCCATGCAATGAGCAACAACAGAGTAACATGTATCAGTATCAAAATTTCCCTTGGCAAGTAGGTCAACAGGACGTGCGGTGTAATCAAAACTCCTGCTGTGGCTAAATTAAATGAAAGATTTGCACAACTTATTTTAGTAAGTTTGTTATTATAAGCTTGTATTTTTCCGACAGTTGCATACAAGATTATTAATTTAATGATTTCATGATTTTTACTAGAATTCCGTGGTTTTCTTCGCCGCCATACATTACATGCGTTTTTCATGATAAGCATTTATTAACACAGGGCAATTTCAATCAACTCCACGGCAATTCTTGCATTTGTCTCTCAAATAATATGTTTTTCAAGGTGTGTATCCGGAGCACCACAAATAGTTCAAAAAATAAGCCATGACTCACTCCTAAATGACTCTCTTTTAATAGGCGATCTGTTTTTGTGATAATATGTGTGTTTTCCAATCCTTTGAATGACATGGAACTGCACCTTTATAAAACCATGTGACCGAACTTCTCAAAGCAAAGATAACACATTTTCCCCAAATAATGAAATATTTGCAAATAAAATGAGTCATATTGTGCTTACTTGACCAAGGATGAAGAAGCGACATTACTAGTTGCTAAAAACAGAAAGAAACTCAATTTTGAAAATCTATAACGACACGTACATATTAGATGCGACATAGCGAATTATCTCGTTTCAGACAAGTTGAATTGCATGCCCGTGTTAGTCTTGATGTAACATAAAATATATAAGCTGTTCAAAGACAGATAACTGATAATATCATAATATCATAATGTGATGTTACTTTTGATTGAAACTGTTTTCAGTAAATACATATGACGTACAAACTACCAAATTCATGCTAGATTTAAAGTTCATATATCACTTTAACAACTTCGTGGTTGAAACGTGCGTAGGTATTTATTTTAAGATGTTATAATTATAAAATACAACAATATTCTACAATATATTTCATTGCGCACAAATACATTTGATGCCCTCCAGTGTTTCTTCAGTGACTGTACATTGAAGCAAAACATTGATTTACTGTTTAACTGGCTAAATTTACCTAGTCTGGCACCTTTAACTGGCTCAGAGGAGCCTTTACCGACTTATGTGCACCTGCCTTTAGAAGTCTGGACACCAGCTATTGCAAGCTGCGATATCAGGTTGATTTTATCTTTGTGATAACAGTTAGTGATAAATGCGACGCCTGTTTTTGAAAGATGAAATAAACTTACATTTTGGGTCAGGGTGCACCTTGCAGCTCCCTTTGATTTGCAACATCTGTTGCTTGGGCTAACATAACACATATTTATTTTTTTTAATTTTTTAAAGTTCTATCTGGTGCCTATTATCGAAAAACAAGCAAACAAACAAAGCAAAAAAATAAAAGAAGGAAAAAACAACACAAGCCCTGGACACCTTTAAATATTAACCATCGGGCAATATGTCTATGTGTCAGTGTTTTGGCATTCATCCCATTCTAATGTCACGATGTGAAAGGTGTAAATCCTCGATTTAGGACAAATATTTGATAAGGCCTTGTTGAAAAATTAGTTATTTGCTTTCCCGAGCATGAGTGACATAAAAGACGCCCTCGCAAATTATGAACGACTCCTTTAGCTTAATGCTTTTGTACAAGCTTCAAGGTAGGGTCAACGAGAGTACGACACATTAATATATTGCCCTCCAGTATAATTGTACGGTTCGCTGTCTGAGCGTGAAAGGAACGCGGAAAAGGTATAAAAAGCCGTGAAACTTGCTCATCAATTCTCGAAGGAAGTGGGCGTACACTTTAACACTCTTTTAAAAATAAAATCGAATTTACAAATGTCTTGCATTAACGACATTATTTTCCAAACTTCACCAATATATTCGAGTTCAATGACCATAGTTTCTCATAAACGTAAAAAGATAGACAAAACAGTATGAGACTTTTACTGAAAGTATAACAATTACGTAAAGTTGCAAGATAATCCTGTGCTCTTTTGTTCACACAACAGGTTAACATAACATGTATGCGGAATTAGATGGTATTTTGAGAAATGACGTAATTTGTGTTCAAAATTTCACAGCAAATCTCTACGATGTAAAAACGAAAACTCTCTCCTTTCTCGGGCTCCAAAAATTGAAGATATTAACCATATAAATAAAAAGAAACTAATCGCGTTGGATATTTAAAAATATCAACATTCAATCGAGACATTTCTGTGACACTGATCCATTTCTCCGTATGAATTTATTCTTTTAATGAATGTAAAATGAAAGAGTAACACCAAAGCTTATTAATCGTCAGCAGGTATTACCCTCCATTGGCCCCATATGTTGGTTGACAGAGTTTACTTGTTCCCTGACCTTTGTTCAACTTCCTTAAAAAGTCAATACTAAACGAATGTGCATTAATTTATTTACGCTGGCGGCAGTATTACTATTTACATAACACGATTGGAACTAATGTGGGATAATTGGATGGTTACATAACGTCTATTTAATCAACAAATTTTTCTCATGTGCTTTTCTTTTGTATTACACACTTGTTTTAATGAGTAATTTGCGATATTGCAACATTCAGCTATATCGCCTAACACTTTTGAGAAATTTGCAAAATATGAAAATCTTATTATCCCAAATTAGTTCAAATCGTGTTACATACAAAAATATCACATTCACATTCCGAGTATATTCCATTTTCATGATTGCAATGATCATGTTATTTACCAGAAAGTTCATTTGAGTAGCCTACAGCATAGTTGGTTTTTCAATGTTATAGCCCATTGAATATGCTGCAGCGATAGTCTTAGTAAAAGTATCGATGCAAACAAATGTGGTTTTGTAAGTATATTTTCCTGCACAGACACATACCTAGAGGCCCGAAAACATAAATCTCGTATTGTGGTTGCCTGATCATGAGCCTTTGTTGTATCCTCACTGATTTCTCCAATGACACCATTTCGTCAAAGGTCCGGGACATTGTAAAATGATCGTCATCAAAACCGTGATATTAACAGAAACCGTTTGCTTCTATTTTTAGTAAATTTGGTAATTTAACTGATTTAAACTGTGATAGACAGTACGAACGTGCTTTAAGCACTTTACAGTGTGGGGACGGTCGGCAGTCGGAAAACATTGTAACAAATTAGTCCGGTTATTAAAACACTGTTGATGTGGATGGGGATTTAGCAGAGCAGTTTTGACTGTGATGTATCGTGGACGAAAATTCTCTGCACTGTTTAAAATTTCTATCTCCTGTTTAAAATTTCTCTCAATTGTTTAAAATTCTCCGCACTATTGGAAATTTCTCTCTACTGTTAAAAATGTTCTATCTCTACCGTTTGAAATTTCGCTCTAAGATAGAGCAGAAATGCCGTTTGAAATCAACTTCAGAAACAAAATGACTTGAGCTGAAAACCCCGCTATGAACAATGTCCAAAAACAAACAAATCACAATAAAGTTCTTCGATAAGGCATAGCGATATTGTGAATGCGACACATTACATTAAAGAAAGTAATCGACGGCTACTAAAGGCGTACTATTACTGTAAAAAAACAAAAGGCGACATAACCGTTTGCGAATTTAGTTTACGAAATCATTAACGAGGTGACTTTCAGCTTCCGCAATCCTAAAATCAAACATAAACACACATCACGATGGTATCTCCTACCAAATTACACACAATCCCACCAGAAGGAATATTGTTTGTCGGACGCCCGATCATTGCTGGTAGCTCCGGCCCTACAAACTAAATCTTGGAGTCTAGACTATGTTATGATCCAATCGTCCAAAGGCAACCAACATACGTCAAGGACACAAGAGGCTTCAATAACAAGCTAGAATCAATAGAAATACCAGAAAACTCTATTCTAGTAACACTAGACGTGGTATTTTTGTACACAAACATGCCACAAAATGAAAACGTAAAAGGAATATCCTTGGCCTTGACTCTGAAATTGTACCAGGCAACACATGCGATATCCAAAAACCAACAACAAGGTACATGAAAACCCTTCTGCAGCTTAGTCTGAAACCCAACATATTTGAATTCGAAGGAGAATACGACAAAAAAATTAATGGATGCAGCATAGGCTTGTCAGCCATACCAGAAATAGCTGACATAAAAGTCATGCAAAGGAGAAACATATTTTTAATCTCCACTGTGATAAATAATTCCATCTAGCTTCATTCCGTATATTCGCGTTTCAGGGATGACATTTGCATGGTTTACACAAGAACAAAACGTGAATTTCAAACACCCCACATTCAAATTCACATTTGAACACTATATCGACAAATCCAATACATTGACCTTGTGGTCTTCAAAAGTCAGAGAACAATTTCAAACAGTAGATTAATTTTAAACAGTTGAGAGAAATTTCAAACAGTAGAGAGACATTTCCAACAGCGAGGAGAATTTTAAACAGTAGAGAGAAATTTTAAAGGGTAGAGAGAAATTTCCAACAGTGCGGAGAATTTTAAACATAAGAGAAAAATTCCAAACAGTAGAGAGAAATTTTAAACAGTGCGGAGAATTGTCGTTTTCCTCCACGGTAGTGATTGTCTTGTCTGAGTGCCGTACATAGTGTGTTCGAATCCGGTCAAGAATTTACCAACATTTCTTGTCAAGGTAGAATGCGCTTCGCGTCAGACATTCGGACTCCCAAATCTTTTCAACTATTTTCTTATTTATCACATGTGGAGGCTGATTTTTCATCTTTTGATCTGGAAAAAAACAAACTTGTCGTTGTCTTACTTTTCAAAATCGAAAACTATTTTTTCCTTTATAGAGTTGACACGGAAGTGACGGCCATTTTCAGATATCGGCAAATCTTTGGTAATCTGTTTCTCTAGTTTCAAAATTTGCACGGTGACCTCTAATATTTATTCGTGATTTTGAAAGAAGATAGTTGAAAGTTACGTCAAGGTACACTTAAGAAAAACTTTAAGTCTATCATTTTCGAGGTGCATACTACCTTATTTGGCCTTGTTACCATCTTCAGGCATATGCAAGCTATTCTGCTCATTGTTTTTGTGCTGAAGAAGAGTAGAACTACTATTGCAAATATATCCATCAAATTTAGCATAGATTTATGGCATATCAATTTACATACTGTTTGTAATCTTAACTTTGCACACTTTTAACTGAGCACACTTGCAAAAAAAATCTTGTATTTGACCAGCAAAATTTATTTTAAAAAATCATTTAAATCCGAGTGTTTGGTTGAGTCACACGAACGTTAATACGCTGGTCTCTGTGTGAAATCAAAAGCGTGTTCTCATGAAGTTTGGAACAAGTGGATAAAGAGTGAAAATTACACTGTTATGCTCTGCATATACAGAATCAAGTCTAAGGAAGGTTTTAGGTTGGTCACGGTTCATACCCTCCCATGAAGACACAATCCGTGGACATACACTCCCGCTGTATCTGATTGTTATATACATTAACGTAAATCTTTCTGTCTTCAGCCTACCTTGCCGTTACAACGCATTGCCTTATAATATGTCGCAAGGTGAACTTTACCGTATGAGGTGAAAACACTTGACGCCACCAGGTGTTCCTCGCGCATGAAAAGAATATTACCAATAATGCAAATGATTAAACCGACTTCACGTCGGGTTGTGTTTCTTGTACTTGAGTGAGGTATGATGTATGCAAGGGGGAGTATTCTCAGCAAGCGGCTGCTTTGTCGTACACACGCGTTCTGAGGTCATCGGTCAAAAGTTTGTCGTTTATGCCTACATCCTTTGTCTATACTTTGAGTTCAAGTCATCAAAGACATATTACAGCTGATGATAGGGGTAAAGCTAAGACTTACATTACCTTATTATTCTTCAGTGCAAGATCGTTTTGTCAAAATCAGTACCCGAATGCACTCGACATGGGGAAATATCCAAAATACCCGTCAGGGTGACAAGTTTAATAGCACCAGTGATACCGGCACCGGAGACGTGTCACGTGTGGAACATGTTAGCTCTGGAACGAAAGAAGTTCCTGAAATCAAGCTATGGGGTCAGCATTACGTAACATTTTCTTCACGACCACCAGGGCCTTAGCCATAGTACTGTCTGATGCCAAAGCTCGTGAAACAAGTGCATGCATAAAGTGAAATATGATAATCACCATAAGGTTGTTAACACCAAGTTCGCTGAAATCACTTTGTGCGCGAAGACATGGTCATAATGATGTCGATAAATAGTATTATATTAGAAGGGACCTGGAAGTCGAAAATAAACGACAACACGACAGCCCAGCCAATGTCTTGTACGTCGATTTCAAGGATGTTCTAGATAAATGCCAAGGCTTATGCCTGCAGTTTTTTTGTTTTGTTTTGTTTTGTTTTCGGTTTTGTTTTTGGTTTTAATCTTAACGGCGAAGTGGAACGGAGGTTACCAAGGTGGCACAAGACAACACCTTTACTGTCTATGACCAATTAGTTCAATACAGCCCGAATCCGATTAAGTCGGTTGTAGTCAATGCAACTCTTCCAGGACTATCTTCAAAACATCGGGTATATACTACGTCACTTCAGGTTTATTTTTTCCTCTTTGCACCAGCACGAGAAACTGGCAAAGTGTTTACAACTTTTCCTCGGAAATGTGGACACCGCCGAGGGAGTAGGACAGTATTGTCAGGCATCTGAACGGGCGTGCGCAGCCATGGATTGCAAATGACAGTAATAACCCAACATACGCGACCCTCTTACACTCAACCAATACAAGCTTACAGAGCAAAGACGACCGTAATATTGCGCAGGTACACTTTACATGTAAACAGTTCCAAAAACCTTCTGTCATATTCAAATGTGATAGAAAACCAAATGCCTATTCTGTCAGTGGTGAACAAGGTGTTCTTTTTCAGGAAAAAGTTTGTCTCTGTTTCAATGTGCCACCATTAGGAAGGCTAACAAAGTAGCATCCACGCATCAGGAAAGAGCAATTTGAAACACTACATTGCAATTGTTGGAAAATCCAGATATTCACTGCTTTTAACTCCATGAGTTTTTTAAGGGCTATTATATAAACAATGCGCGACGCTCTGACGAGGGGAAAACGACGGCAAAATGAAAGCAAAATTTAAAAGTCTCGGCAAGCCTCGCCCGTTAATTTTTGACTTCCCTCTCGCCCTTGCCCACAAAAAACGTTAATAGTTAGGGCGGACTTTTTTTCCCATTATATTATCAACAAACCTCGCTCGGAAAAACCGTCAAAATTAACGGAAATTCCCCAAGCGAAAGTCAACGGTGATTATTGTATTTACTGAGTGACCTGCTGTGCTGGCGCTGTAGAAAATGTTCATATCGGGATTTCTTTCCGGAGTAAGTGTCCAAACTTGGGCCAAAACGTGCTCCATTTTATTTTGTGATTGATTATGATCTTTGTATAAATCACAATTTACGTTTTAGCTGTAAAGTTACGATATACGATCCTGCGAGCTGTCACTATTGTTATTCATATACACGCTATGTAAACAAACCTTTACCGTGTGTTTTTTGTCAGTCACTTGGTTCAATTTGACCAATTAAATATTTACATATGTTGTTATATATTGTTATGTCATTATATATTTACATGCATATTTACATATTTGATATTTGATCTAAATCGTCCTTGTTTATATTTAAAAATATATGATATAAAAAATACCTTTTCAGAACAAACGGTGTAAACAATGCGCATTTTGAATTATCATGTCAAAGGAAAAACTAGCTATTGAATCTATTTTGCATATATGACCTCATATTATTTATCTTAGCCGTATCTTTGCAACGTGTCCTGAACGAAAAGAACATCGTTTTTTGGCTGTACTCGATATGAAAAGGTAAATGTTTACATGATAAGCACTAAACGTTATGTGTGAAAGCAATTAACTAAAAGAAAGCACAGCGATATTGCAGTTTGACAGAGTGCGAGAAGAAGTCCAATGACTGTCGCAGAACGTAAAATATGCTTTTTGGTGGCTATCAATGATTTGATAGAGTTGGCAGAGAAGCTGATCGTCGTTTGCAATTAACCATGACGTTTAGTCTAGAATTTTCCACAAGTGTGACGTTATCGTCTTGTGACGCCCAGCTACGTTTAAGGACCGTATTGGGGAACATAGAACGACTAGTCTCTGTTACCAGAACTGCAGGGAATTTCTCGTGGCTCCTGTTATGACTATAGCGAGGCTTAGAACATTGCTGTATTTGAGCAACTTGAAAGAAAAGTGATATTGAAAAGCCCATTCCATAGATTCGAGGAGTTCTGAGATTTGATATCAAAATTCACATATTTTGTGCTAAAATCAGTTAGTGTACCGTATAGGACAGTGAGAAACAAAATATCGTAATATCAGATTTCAACACTGGGGCAAAATTATTATCAAGGGCATTTCCGACAAATTAGATAAACATTATGCTAGCATAAACGCTAGAATCGAGGACTGCGTCGGTTCCTTTAACATCGCTTACAAACTGCAATTTACCGGTGGTAGGTGTTATTTTTGAAAAGTCCTCCTTAAAGGTATACAGTCACCTGTAATATGCCTATATATGAACAAAGGGGCGTTCCTTAGTAGTCAAAATGCCCATGGGAGGGCGGTGTTTTTAATAAGCGGCCACCCGTGTAAAATTTGTGGTAGTTTAGATTTTATCTTTCCATGGTAAACTGGCAAAAAGTGAAACAGGTGACAGTATACCTTTAAGCTGAAACACAATGAGAGCGTCTGTCACAGAGGAAGACCATTTTCATAAAAAAACAAAAAAAGGATATCTCCCGATGCGAGTTGTTTCAATGGAAGTTAAGAAGACAGTTTAGAGCGTAATTAGAGCGAAGGAAAGCTTTTGGTACTTGTATACCTAAGCAGATAATCCGAAGATGAACCAGACCCTGAAACTGGGAGGATGTAGACCTGCACTAGAAAGCTAAGTGTAGACTTGCAAGTGGCCTTGTTATGCCTCGTAACTGTAGGAACGTACTGCTGCAAATAAAGACTCCTTCTACAGTGTACCATGGATTCAGACTTTCATGCCTTCCCCTAATTGAATGGCATATCATACATTGTGTCCCTACGGATGTTTACATCATCGAAACTCAAATTGTGAAAAACAAAACAATCATTTAACTGCAGCTGGATACTTTCCCTGCGCTGCTGATAAGCCATCTTTAAAATAAGACAAGCAACGTTAACCCCTTTATCGCAAAGTCTACCCCGCATTCCAAACAGCTATTTTAATTATGTCTTTGATTTATATGGGAGGCTCCAAACATTAGTAAAGAACATAAGTTGGTACCCCGCAGGAGAAAATAATTTCAAAACCAAATAGATTATAGAGGTCTTTGCGAAATTCAAATTTTCATCCGCTCCTACATGAAATACTAATAAGACACCACTACACAGAGCATCTCCTAACGTAAAACTTCAAAATTTATAAGGAGGATCACAGACAACGAATTTTGTCGAGGGTGACATCTCCGCATATCTTTTTAATGTAAATTAAAAATTCTTTGTCGACAATTTGAAATTATAAATATTTAGCTTTGGTGTGCAAACAATAATGTATTTTTGAATTACGGTTTTCGTTGGGAATGTCGGCTACATACTCAATGTGCAAAACCCAAATTCACATTTCTCATTACCAGTTCCAGCCTCTAGAGAGGTACTCATAATCGTTGTGATAAAATGCATTATAACTCTGAGGGCAAATTTTATCCATCAGTCCCTCCCCATGAGGGGACGTACTGTGATCTAAGCAACCATTGTTGTTCTGTAGCTTTCCAATCTACAAAACTTTGTTTACTGTTGACTACTAAAGAATATGTTCACATAGCTCAAACACAATGCAAACATATGTGCGGGCTATTGTTAACATGGCTGTTTTGTTAACCTACAAAACCTTCAAGACATATTCACATTTCACAAAGCATATGTGTGAGTGCAAAAACAAGTTACTACATGGCTACACAGCGCTATGTATTCTTAACGTTTGGGAATATGAAAATAGTACTATTTATCAGGCTCTGCTCATGCAGAGCTTTGTCCATGTCCACCACGAAATATTCACTGTTGGGTGTGTATCTTTTTTAGATTTATGACACAGATGGGCGACTGTAAATCATGGAAAGTTATTAGTTATCTTTGCTAAGATTAAATTGTCTGCACGACTCCGACTCTTTCGGATTTTTGTTAGCATGACAAATAAACATTCCAATGTGCCTTGTCGGCGTGCCTTGTAGTTCAAACCTGTTGACAATATACGTAACACAATATACTGTCTAGTTATGGTAAGGTGACGTCACCTACTAGCTATGTAGAGGTCAGGCTTGATGCGTTAATTGAGCAACTTTGTGTACCTGAACTTATGTTGGGCAATAATTCTTGAAACTCAAATGAGGTGGAACGTGTGTTAGCTAATGTTTCCCAAATCAACGATTGTTTATTTGCAAACGTGCGTTGAAATCATTGGCCTAGCATTATGGTGTCGCTCTATGCTCTCACTTCTGTATCTGGGAGTTTTGAGGTCACGTCATCAAAGAAAAGTCACAACAGAGGATAAATTATTTTCATTACTTTACCATCCAACTATACAGCTCGTTTTGGCCAGTATGGGAAAACAAATGCTGTCAAGGAAGCATCATACGGGGTAGTAGTTTACCCGCATGTTAAATGTAACTGGAGCAGGGTCATACGTAGGTCGAGGAACCTTACGCATGTCATAATAGCTGCAAAACGAAAGAATAACTGAAACCAAAGGATGGGGCAGCACGATATATCATTTGTTTCTCGCGTATTTATTGTTGTTATGGCTTTACCAAAAGCGTTACAATACAAAGGTATTTCACCGGGTGATACATTCCTTCGTGTCCTCGTATTGATTTGTTTTACATATGTCAGGCTAATTATGGAAATACTTTACGCCGGTCATCAGCTAAATTCCATATATTTCAATAATAATACACAAGCAATTTATATTTGTGTTAGTATACATTTTTGTTCTGTTTAGTTTATGTTGCTGTTTAGCTAACGGGCTAGTTACTCTAATTATTTATGAATTGTCTAGTTGTATTGATGGAAGTGTCAACTACAGTTCCTCGTTTATACTCGAAGACATATTGACATGCACATCATGTCAACTTTGTCTGTACACGTCTTATGATTGTTGAAGAGTGTATTCTGGTCCAAATGAGCACTCAAATCCAAAGAATAACAGTATATTTTATACAGGCAGTCGCTATGTTGACAAGCTAAACAGTGGACGACTATAAAGATTATAAGGATCATACAAAATAGAACGTTAACAAGGTCATCAAAGGACTGCGTTATTTGCTATCGCTGCTACGCCGCCAGACAATGAGTAGTTGATGTACCATACATTTGTGGATTGAAAAAATATTATACTGAATGTTGATGATTAACTGTAGTCGTACCTGGAATTCAGTTTCCTTAAGGTAGTTCGCGCCTCGAAAGTGAAAGACTTAATAAACTTTTGCTCAAACTTTCCTTGAAGAATCTTTCAACCATTCTCTTTCAAAATCAAGAATAAAAATCGGGGGTCACCGTGCAAATTTTGGTACTAAAGGAAACAAATAACCCAATATTTACCGATATTTTACACTCAAAATGGCTGCCATCGCTGAGTTAACTCTATGGAGAAAAAATAAAATTTCGCATTTCGAAAAACTAAGCCATTGAAAAGTTTTTTTAAACCAAGAGCTTTTAAATGGACCCCCACAAGTGTATATCAGAAAACAATTGTAAAAGTTTGGGAGTCCAAATTTGTGTCTCCGAGGCGCGTTCTACCTTAAAAGGAAAATCGGTACAGACGACGTATGCGGCAATATAAACATCATCATTTGCATACTTCCAATGGCACACGAATGGATTTGCACCATTGAAACATTAGTCATCCCATAAGAAAACGTTATAAATCAGCAACATCATCAAAGTGGTCGATGAAAAACTTGCGGAACTGTAGTAAGTACGTTATTTAACATTTTCTCATCGCATTCATTGAAGATTATTCACAGAAACCAAATAATGTGTGTAAAAAAAACTCGATAAAAGGGCAAATCGGTTTCGTATAAAATTGACAATTCTTAATGACAATTCTGTAGTATATATATATACAATCAGTAAGGAAATATGTTTAATCTGACACATTATATCATTATCGAGTAATAAGACGGTTCAATATATTTGCGTATAAACTTAACCAATTGTTTTTCTCAAGTATGAATTCTACGGAATATAATATTAACGCATATTGTCGTATATCTCTCTTTAAATTTACAACTCATTTGCACAAATATGATGGTAAATCGCCGAAAAATTGAAAATTTTGAAACTACTTGACTACCTCTTGCCTTCTTTTTGCATTTATTTGGATATGACTTGACCTATTCATTTTCTAGAGTAGCATATAAGACGTACAATTGGTAAATATCTGACGAGGGTGTCCATTAATGCTTCTAAGAGGGATGGTAGAAATTTATTCCCCTTGTAGTAAATTCGCACGCTGATTGAAATTTGATGGATTTTAACACCATTGGATGTAACTATGCTTCCTCTGACGGTCACGTTCAGTTGATCTTTAAAAATAATCAATATGTTTCTCCTGCATCACCCTGAAGTGCGTGTATGTCGATTTGTTCAACTGCGTCGACGTCGATGTGAATCTATGAGAAAAACATTAGCAAGTTGAATAATCTCAAAAGGTATTGTATAACCGTCCCTGTCTAACAGGACGTTGCGGTGACGACACAAACAACGAGTGTTAAACATGATTTAGATACAGTAAAACAAGTAGGCCAAAAGCAAAGAACACAAGGTGAAACATTTTTCTGCACTTGATCAAATACTCTTGCATGGCTAATTTTCACAATAGATGCATTTTACACAGTCAAACTTTAGCAAATTCATTTGTGTTACCGACTTCAAGAATAATTAACTGACTGCGTATTGAGGCACTCACTTTTCCATCGCCGACAAGTTTATCAAGCTTCGCTGCTAACTCAGTGAAATCAGGTCTCTTCTTCGGCTCCGCATTCCAACAACTCAACATAATGGTGTACCTGTGAAAGATCATCGAGCCAAGTTCAAGTGACGGCTTCCTCGAAACAGGAAACGCCCGTGCACAAGCATATCTTAAGGCTTTGAGCATGGAATCTCTAGGTTTCGGCTATTTTTGTCATTGTCGTTGGATTTATGTATTGATCTCGGCAGGTGTTGTTGTCAATGAGTTAAATTGATCTATCGATAAGACAGTATTGTCATTTTCTGTATATTTTGCATGTGTTGCAGGTAATAATGTTGCAGGTAATAATTAGTATGAAAGAAATCTGCTCAGGAAATGTGTGTTACAATATAGTTTTTTGACTCATTTCCTAGGCCAGAAATGCATCATACTTACAGATTTTATGTAGCTCATATTCATATCAAATTAAAAAAAAAACAGCAGTAAAAAGCTGAAGAGAGGAGCTGTCATTTTCATTCAGTGTAATTCCTTTAAAAGTCACTTAGGAGGTAGAAAAATCTAATCAGAGTCTTTTGAAATACTGATGCATAGTAAACCTGTGGCCACTTTACTGTTGATTAAGCCCACTTAGATTCTGTCAGAAATTATTTTTGTCCAAAGGAAAACCCAGCTCTATCTTGGGTTGTAAATGAGAATTTACGATTTTGACCCCGTGTTCCTGATTGCGATGCAATGTAACATTACCATGCACTGGTCCGTGTAAAAGTCTTCTTTATTTCAATTTTTCCAGACATACTGTCTGCATGGGACACACAAGTTTGCGTGATTCTGTAGCAGTCCACTCATAAAAATGTCTTCTCTCAATAAATTAATTATCGCGTAGAGGCTTTAATGACTAAAAGTGGTAACTTATGTCTAAATTTTTAACACAGGGTGCCAATTGTGAACTCTCATTTACAACCCTTGACAGGGTCGGTTTTGTCTTCATACGAGCAGTATTGCTGACCGTGTCAAGTAGGCTTAAGCAATAGTAAAGTGGCCTCGGGTGAATATTTTCATAGAACAAGAAATCGCTACGTCAGCAATTTTCGAAACACTCCATCTCGACATTTATTTTTCGGAATCCTGCTCAGACACAGCTGTTTTTTGTGAAATATTCATGAGAATGACAGGACTGTGATTGTGTTCTGGTATTAGGAATTAGCTGATGCAGTACTACTCAACAGTAGACGTATACCTAAGGCAATAATTTAATTATGTATCATAGGCGATCACGTTAATTGTAGTAGTAAAAGGCCATAAACTCATTTTCATTGAGTACGGTTTGTCACTCTGAATTAAGAGAAATATTCTGGGTTAGTGGTAACACTTACAATTCTTCACTGCATTGTGGCGGCTTTGACATTCGATAGCCTTCTCTCACAGATGAAGTCACTTCCTCAGTGGACATCTCGGAATAGGGTTTACCCCCTGTAAGAATACAAACATATTTATGACCATGACAAAATACCACAGTGCATAAAGTTGACAGCATTGATAATGTATTCTGTGTCTATCTGAATCAACTTTTTCTAAATTAAAATTCAAATGAACTCATAAAATTCAAATGATATTAATCTATACAGAAACAAATCATATCATCATGGAACATAAACCGCACTACCCTTGTGATTTTAAAAACTGTCCGATAAAGGGAAGAAATAGCAATGTGGGCATACCCATAGTTACGATTTCCCACAACACAATACCAAATGACCAAACATCGCTCTTTGTTGTAAATGCAGACACGTTCATTGTCTCTATAGCCATCCATCGAATTGGTAATCGACCCTTTAAGAAAAGAGGTAGAACATACTCGATTGAAGCAAGACATTCACACCTACCAAAACTAGTAACTGCTCGTCGGAAGCTTAGCTGTGGAAATACTTATGGATATAGTATTTCTTTTGGAGGAGCAAGATTATACAATTACGATAATTCAAATGAAAAGCAGGTTGATATTGCGTCAACGGTAGCAAAAATAATGTATCTGTTCGTCACGTACAGCATATTATTTAAATCAAATCGTTAAAGTACACTACCACTTCTCTCTCTCTCTCTCTCTCTCTCTCTCTCTCTCTCTCTCTCTCTCTCTCTCTCTCTCTCTCTCTCTCTCTCTCTCTCTCTCTCCATTTTGCGAAAATTGACTTTGTTATAATATTTTTCTACGCGAAGTCGTTAATCATAATTGATTTCTTTAATGATGAACAATATTCACCATAAGGCAAGTGCAGATGTTATTGTGAACGTTACCGTTATCTTGGACTCATCGATGCTGCTGAATCATGCTTAATCTCGCCCTTCACCATGTGAATTAAAAACTAAACCATGTGAATTAAAAGGGGGCATACCAACCGGTTAAATTCGCTCTATGCAGTACATACCTTCAAAATACGCTTGTATTGATGTTCATTCACAACTTTACTTGCGAAGCCAAAGCCGGATATTTTGCAAACTTTTTGTTCATTAATGAGAACATTGCGGGCTGACAGGTCTCGATGTACGCACTGCGGAAAAGTGACATCAGAAACATAAATATAATTGAACTTCTACATTTTTCTCGGAAGTAGAGAATAATATTACCCATACAAGTTTATAGTATGTGATAGGAATACTCATATATATTATTAAAAACATTAATTCATATCGTTTCATTACAGGCTTAACCTCGAATATTAAAAAAAGACATTGTTACCTGATTCGAAATGTATTCCATTCCCCTGACAATTTCACGAAGGTAAAACAAGAGATCAGGGCCCTTTGGTGCCAGTTTACCATCTATTGTAAATGTGACATTCTTCTCAGATCTAATTTCTCGCAGATAGCTTTGTATGTTGCCAAGTCCCATGTACTCTAAAATGATGTAGTGCGGTTCTGCAACAAAGGGTTGTTAATGGCTTGGTTAATATGTTTCAGCGGTTTTTACCACATAAATAAATTACAAGTTGTTTTCCGTTTTCTGTCTTCTGTCAAGCCGCAGGGAGTGGATGAGATGTAGATTCAATCATAAGTTTATTCAGATTAAATACATTAATTAATCAAGCCATTAGCGAGTTTTAGATATATTACTGTTTCATGCAACCACAACAATGATGGAAGACAACAAGAATCCTTACCAGACTCAACACAACAACCGAGCAAAGAGATGACATTATGATGAGAGCCGATGGATTTCAACAGATCTAATTCTTTGCGGAAATTCTTCTTAATCGCAGGATCAGCGTTTGCTGAAATACGTCAAAGAATCATATAAACATTATAATGCTCTTTCCCTGAATTTGAGATGCATAGAGATTCACGTAATCCGTAAGGCTTAAATCAAATGTCGGTGAATTTGATCAAAATCTAAAAAGGGGACGACCTAATTTTGGAGAATATGACATTTTAGTAATTATTGTTTAATTAGCAACTATAACTTCATCTCCTGTTATTTTATACAGTTCACTTGCTTTTTATAGGTAATTGATATAATATTGCAACTTTCAGCTATGGGGCATACAACATTGTTGATATATTTGAACAATTGAAAGATCGTTTTCTCCTGATATTTGTTCCGGGGTGATTGTAAAAATTGAGATTTACTATGTAATTAGTATGCAAGTTATGCCATAGTACATACATTTCGGTGTCTTTATAGCAACGATAGTTGTTCCTTCTTTTCCAGCAATATTCCATGCCTCAGCCTTCACAACCCTATAGAATGCACCCTCGTGTAGCACATCTCGAAGGCTTAGAAATTCTCGCGAGACCTCCAGATGTTCCGTTTTCCATAAATGTAGGTAGATTTTTTCATCTTTCGCTTGCGGTGAAAGCGACGTGTAATGCTGATCGTCATCCTGCATTAAGTTTACAGTAAAGGGAATATTTAATGAATTGTTACAGCAGAGGCTTGACCTTTTACAGTTTACATGAAATGACACACGAAACCGGGAACATGCAACATTTATAACTGAATTCCAAGTAGGCCGACACAGACTGTCGCCATAAAATATCGTCATATACTCTATTTATGAAGTGCAGCCCGCAACTTCGGATATTATAAATTTACGCTTTAATTTTATGATCTTATTCTGATCCAAGAATGTGATTATTAAAAACAATCAATAATGCCAGTAGGCCAACTAGGAATGTTTAGAAGTGCTTTTGATGACGGCTGCCGTCCCGGTCCCAGTGAACGTCACTGATAATTGCCACTGGTACATGCAATCTTTAAAAGTTACCAGTCGATGAGCGGCGTTTTTGCACATTAAACCACCAATGTGGAATATAGACGATAACATTAGTTTTCCCTCCAGTGCTAGACACATTACACTGATCGTCTACTCGAAGATGAATATTTATTGTCAAAACATGACGAGGATGAAATGTTGCTATTAAACAACAAACAACGAAGTAACATACATACATACATACATACATACATACATACATACATACATACATACATACATACATACATACATACATACATACATACATACATACATACATACATACATACATACATACATACATACATACTACATACATACATACATACATACATACATACATACATACATACATACATACACACACACACACACACACACACACACACATACATACATACACACACACACACACACACAACATACATACATACATACATACATACATACATACATACATACATACATACATACATACATACATACATACATACATACATACATACATACATACATACATACATACATACATACATACATACATACATACATACATACATACATACATACATACATACATACATACATACATACATACATACATACATACATACACACGCACACACATACATACATACATACATACATACATACATACATACATACATACATACATACATACATACATACATACATACATACATACATACATACATACATACATACATACATACACACGCACACACACACATACATACATACATACATACATACATACATACATACATACATACATACATACATACATACATACATACATACATACATACATACATACATACATACATACATACATACATACATACATACATACATATACATACATACATACATACATACATACATACATACATACATACATACATACATACATACATACATACATACATACATACATACATACATACATACATACATACATAACATACATACATACATACATACATACATACATACATACATACATACATACATACATACATACACTGCGAATGTATCCTTGTTAAACAAGTGTATGAAGCTACATCGATCAATGTTTATGGGTTGTGATAACGGACAGTACAAAAACATTTCATGTTCACGAAAAAAAAAATCAAACTACCTTGCGCTGCTTGTTTGCCGGTACTTCATAATATTTCCCTGGGTCGTCCGTCTGGAATTGGTTTTCGTTTTTCCGTCTACTGTGGTCTTTGGTTTTAAAATGCCCAACTTTGTCTGTCCTTGTTTCTCCCTCGGATCTCCGCGACAACTCACCCGAAATTTCAAACGATGCACACTCTGTAAGAACAAGACATGATACAGCAGAAACTTCAATATTTATATTCACTTAAAAAAAAACGAGTCAAGAATAATTTTAAATAAGAGTGATGAATATATTAATAATTATATATGACCGTACTGTACTACTTGCTCTGTATAATGATGCAAATATCGTATACGTTCGTACCTGCATATGGCTCAATGTCTCGCTCCTGCAAGGGTCCTTTCGGGTCAAGTCTGTATCAGTATGTATGATGCAAATATATCGTCATGAATGTTATGCAAATGGATAGATTCATTCATAAATCAAAGTACATTTTACATTGTATCCATCATAAATCTCTACAAAGGAAAACCAATATATACATGAAATTTGTTTATCTTAGATTATACATGAACAATGCAGCTGTGTAAGATTCGATAAAAACTATTTTAAGTGGCAATCTGTGCAACAGAATTGGGATACAAAATTTCCCTTGCATTTGAAAAACACAAACATGAAAGAGAGTGTTCCATCCTGTTTTAATCATTGCAAGCCTCGATGTAAAACTGCAAATGCTTCATTTTATAACGATTCACTTTTGATAATGTCACCATGGATTTAGAGATATGAGTTACGTTATTCCAATTGTAAAATTACTGCTCTTCGGTTGATATCAAGATAACATCAGTAAGGTTTGTATGTTTCTCTATGGAGGGCGCTCACCGTCACAATCATAAAAGGAGTTCTGCTATGACACGTCAGCTCACGTCTGCGTCATCTAAATTGTCACATCTGAACTTATTTTGCGTCGATCATAGATGTGCTCCAATCAAACAGAGTTAATCTTGTACCTGGTATTTCTCCCAAGATATATTTAAGGTTTTGTCTCAATTGAAAATGTCTTTGAATACAGTGAAAGTTATTAGCATCTAACGAAATACGACCAACCAGGAAATTCTCGTGGTTTAGTTTTTTCGCCAATGTGGAGGTGGGCATTTGTATGCTACGCACAACAGCCTGCTGCCTGAAATTCAGACGTAATGCTATGGACGTTAACGTTTGTACAGTGATATGAACGCAAAATAGCCTTAATAATGACGTACATAATGTTACAGACAACGACAAAAACAGTCCTTTCGATGGAAACATTAACATGTTACGCCGTATATTCTAACAGGAATTAGGGTATAATCCAAAACACACAACTCAAACGTCGTCTTTCGACTGATTTGGTACAAGAGTAATACATCGGGTGTCGAGTGCGGAGGGGTTGACCGATTTCCCAGTACTAGTGTACGCGCCATTGATATTAGTTGATATGCTTTTGAAAAATAACGAAACTTATTCTGGGGTAAATTTGTGGCCTTGGCCTGAGCTATCTTTGAAACCTTAGTAATTTCAATTCGCAGGGAAAAAGTATGCTATACCAACCTACTGTCCGATATCTGTCCCGTATAGGTACTTAAACAGTCTCCCCGCTAACTTGCCTACTGTGTATTGATCTGAAGTTGTTAAAGTGTTTAATCAGGGAACCACCGATAACACTAAGTCAATTGTTCGAAAATAACAATGTTTTGGCTGTAGCAGTTAATACAAATATCATTCCTCAACGTTATTTTTCGTTCAGCTAGGACAATACTGAAGACTCAATGACCGTGTAACGCCACGTCGTCGACAAGGTCATTACGTCACTTATTATTTACTTCGTATGATTAAGGAAAACATTCAGGGAATAATATCTAATGATACTCCTGGTACAAGGCTCCAATAAAATTATAACATCAGCCTACCTTAGGTCAGAATTACCTGTAAATGAATGAATAAATGAATGTTCCAGCGAACGAATAAAAAGACGCAAAAGACGACTTCAAAATATGAGAACGCATAGTCTACGTGTATACGTGCACTTCTTTACCCGATTTGGAGTGGAAACTGATTCTACCATTTACTATTCAATAATGAAACATTTGTCGCTAAGCAGACAAAGAGATTATACTCGGAATGACTTTGTCGAATTCTGCGCATAAACCAAAACCAGATTGTTCGAATTTTGATCCTTATCCGAGCGTCGGTCTTTTCGCTACATTGTGCTGTCTTTAAAGCCTGAAGTCTCAGCCATATTTTTTAAACAACAAAGTATGTTATTTCTATAATTTTATGCAACCATAATAAAAATCGAATTAGTTTCTCACATACATGTAACGTATCAGAATAGTGCATATCATATTTGTGACATTTTTGGCATAATCAAACAGACCCTATGTAAAGTCTGGAATTTCGCCCTAATGTTTAGTGCCGATGATATTTTAGTAAAAAATTAGTTTGTGACTTTGCTTATATGATCGTAACTATATCTGTAAACTTGTACACGAAATGTTGGTATTGTATAATGAGAGGAATGTTAAAAGTAGGATAGCGCGGACGATATCTTTGGAAAAAGTTTAGATGTGAATGCAGCATTACGAAAATAATTTATTGTCATTCAATTTGTTAATCGTGCTTGAGTTATTACATATAAAAGGGGTCGATAAGTGGCATATTTCGTCTAGAAATAATCATAATATGTAAATTAACACGGAAAAGAACAATACATTGGGTTATGCTTATCCTGCAAACGATGTTGCATGAAAACACAAACACACATTAAAATGACAACATTTCTCTTCACACATTTGTATCTTAAATTTCAAAGAAGACAATATATGATATAGATTCAAGCAATTGCACGTCTTACCTTTTACATTACTCATATCTTTTTATAACATTTGCGATACCAAAAAACAAACGAAATTCCAATAAGTGCAAGTGTGATGATCACAACTACGGTCGAAACAGAAGCTATGATCGCTGTGTTCGTTTCTAAAAATGAAATATGGAAGTCGAAAACTCATTACAGCAAATTGTAAAAGATGCAGAAAGGCACAAACTTCACGCAAATTTCTCCGTTCATAAACCAATACTTGCATTCCTACCTGCTAGCTACCCGCTATATAGATACCAACCCACCTACCTACCTAGCTACCTACCTAACCTAGCTACATATGTACCTACCTAGCTATTAGCTTGCTACCTACCTAGCCAACTAGCTTGCTACATAGCTAGCTACCTACCTATTTAGCAACCTACCTACCTACCTAGCTATCTAGTTACCTAAATACATGTATTCACATACACATACATATATCAATACATACATACATACATACATACGTACGTACGTACGTGCGTGCGTGCGTGCGTGCATGCATGCATGCATACACACACACACACCACACACACACAACACACACACACACACACACATACATACATACATACATACATACATACATACATACATACATACATACATACATACATACATACATACATACATACATACATACATACATACATACATACATACATACATACATACATACATACATACATACATACATACATACATACATATAAAAATTACATCAAGTAGAAAGTAATTATATCAGTTACTTAATTTTCATGCATCTAGGGTTCATCAGACTACAGTTATCCATAAAGGCCTTTGTCTCATGATAAAATTAGCCGACTAGATTACAATTTCAATGAAAAACAAAAGGCTATGACACCTCCATAATCAAATTCCCTTGGTTAAAGATCAATATTACGATAGCAAATTAATTTAAAATATTAAGAATTATTGACGTCTGCCAAGACGGTAAATCTAAGACACGTCTTGGCATATTTTTTCTGACTTAAAGGAACCCTCTTCACCGATATAGAGTTTGCGATATCTTATTATCAACATTTGAAAGGATGAGTGATTTACCTGGAGTAACTATCTCTGTCGTTACACGAACGCCTGGCTCAACATCATTGGATGCCTCACATGTATATATTCCATAGTATGTTTCATCCGCAACTGTAACTTTCAGGGTACTAGAGAATCGCTGCTCGCTGTTGTGGTTAATCATATCTGTTTGTTTTCTTCATTTGCCGAAATGGCGTCATTGTTAGCGTCAAACCACAAAAGTTTTGGCTGGGAAATCCATCAACGTAAATTTTGATGTCGATAACATCACCGATGTTAGCTTCAATTTATCTTCAGTAAGAGTGATTTTTGGTGAATCTAAAAGAAAAAGAAAGTGTCTAGTGTCAGAGCTTTTTATTGGTATTGCAAATTATTATAAAGTGAACGTGAATGGCAAATGTGCATGTCAGCATGAAATTCTGTGAAAATCAGCAGCTCTAAAGAAAGCTGTCAAATAACAACTATCAACTAAAAGAAATTCAAGAGTAAGAGCTTTTTATTGTTAGTGCATTTCTGTTACAAAATCAACTTGACTTGAAAACTGTAAATGTTAGCATGAAATTCCGAAAACGTCAGCAGCTTAAAGCAGTCGAATTACAACTGGACCACTTAAATAATTCAACATGCAGAACCTTTTATGGCTATTTCTCATTAACGATATGGAAAGAAAGCAATATGTTCTCTTGTGAAGGTTTACTGATGTCTACAGGAAACAAGCAACATAAGTTTCACGGATTCTAATTTCATTGTGGCAAGGTGGCCACTGTAAACAGCTTCTTACTCTATACAGAAATGAAAAATCTATAAATTTATATAGGGTTGAATAGACTTTCTATTTTACGACACACTGTATTCTTTCAATATGGGTTATATGGAACCCCAAGGATGAAATGTTTTTAAATGTGATGTTATTGAGTCACATCCTAGTTTGATCCATACAGACAAATGACGTTTTAAAGATAATTTTAAGAGCAAGGTGCAGATTTGTGTAAAAGCTGAGTACTTGCCGAAACGATTATCAGTAGATTCGTCTGACTTGAATTATTTCGTTGAAATAGTCAAAGCGTTGAGCTAAATTATTTCGTTGGAATACTCAAAGCCTCAAGTGCAAGTTTCTGAAAATACAGCCGAATAAGTAGTCGGCAGTGTTCACTCTAGCAATGATACTCACAGAAAACAATGATTTTCTGCTCATCCGATGATGATTGGAGACTTCCATCGTGGAACTCAGTGATGGCAATGCATTTGTAGGTACCAGCATGATTGGCAGTAATACTCGATATTGTATACAGCAAGCTTAAGTCCGGCCACGTCTCCTCGACGACAATGTCTTCTTCAAACACGACAAAGTCATCATGGATGCCTCTGGATTGCCATTTACGGAGCTACAGTTTATTTCCAGTTCAGTGCCTTCGGTGGCATTCGGGACTGGGGTAACATAAATCATAACTTTCGGCAAATCTACCGTCCCACCCCGTCCCATCCCCCGAAAAAAAAGAATCGAGGAAAACCCGATATAAGTAATTATATTACCATGCCCTGCCTGTCGCACATTTTGATAGTCGAGCTGAATCACGTGACTGACCACATATACACAGTAATGGTATGTTTATATGCCCGTGCATATGAATAATAAGATTAACAACTCAAAGTATATTACAGCTCAAACGTAAATCACAATTAATCAGAAAATAAAATGGAGCACTTGTGGGTCAGGTTATGATATTTTTTCTGAAAGTATTTCCAGATTGCCAATATTTACAGCGCGCGTGACAGTGCGTCGCGTATTGCTCAGTTCTTGGGCCCAGTTGTTGTTCGCTCCGAAAATTTTCGCAAATTTTGACGGTTTTCTCCGGTTCGTTGATAATATAATGGAAATAACAGACTCCGCTCTGACCATTAACATTTATTTATGGGCGCGGGCTCGAGGAAAGCCAAATTAACGGGCTCGACAAGCCTCGCCGTTAATTTTTGGCTTTCCTCTCGCCAGTTATTTCTATAATATTAGGCCAATTTTCCATAAAATATAATGTCATAAATTATATTCACAGCTGTAAAGATGTAACTTTAAACCGATAACATCGCTTGCATGTAATGGTTAATAAGAAGACATTGTAGCTTTTGCTGACGTCACTTTCGTGTAATGATCAAAATTTATACATTGATGGTAACAGCCGACAAGAATTCGCACTTACATTGTACATCAAGATATACAACTTTGGTGCCATTACCACGCTCTCCATTGTGAAACTCATTTGACTTAATGCATGTATATTCACCACCTTGATATCTTGTAACATTTTCAAAAACCAATGTGTCGTCCTTGGAAAATCTACTGCCATTTGGGGCTATCCAGTATGACGCCACTATCGTCGAAGGATTCCCACCGTGTGACCGACATAATGCCCGGAAATCTCCTCCTTCCATAATAGGGTTAGAGGTTTTGATGTCAATAACCACACTTGGGGGGTCTATTGAAAGACGACATATAAGTAAAAAATACATCATATTTTTTGTATTGCATATTTAACAATGTAGATCATACATTCTTAGAAGTACATACTTGATTGACAGTAAACCTCAGGGTCAAGTAGTCACAGACAAAGTGGAGACGTTTACATAAATAAACGTTTACATGAAAAATACACTTAAACACGATTGGAACTAATTTGGGATAATTGGATTTTCATCTTTTTCAAATATCTCAAAAGCGTTAGGTGCGGTATAGCTGAATGTTGCAATATTGCAAATTACTCATAAATACAAATATAAGAAGAAAAGCAGATGACATCACATTATAGATTAAATCGTTATTACTTCACCTTCCAACTATCCCGAGTTAGTTCCAACCGTGTTTTTATTAGTGTGCGCACGCGTGCGAATGCCCATGAAAAGATATCATTGGTAAATCATTTTAACGGCCTCTGCAATCGCTATTCCCGAAACATCCTTTTTATCAGAGCAGGATATCCAAAGAAATCAAAATTAAAATAATATCTTCTCTCAATTATGACAAGCCCAATCAGATATTATGACAGAACCCCATGGTCTGTGAGCGCAAGCGCGCCGTACTAGCGGTATTTTGCACGAGTGCTGCGGTGTATTCGGCGGCAGTCCTTTCACGAGCAAAGTGAAAGGACTGCCGCCGAATACACCGCAGCACTCGTGCAAATACCGCTAGTACGGCGCGCTTGCGCTCACAGGCCATGGGGATCTGTTATTATTACTTATGTTCTGTCTGTTATTTCATCATTTATCGAGAGAATCGACGATTAGTCGTGCGTACTACCTGTCTGTCAAAAGCTCCAGGAACACGCTGGGGAGTAATATACCATTGACATCACTGTAATGAGGCATCGAATCAGATTTCACTTTTCATTGGTGAACGCCACCGCACGCTCCATTTTGATTGCTAAACTATTGTTTACTTGTTTATCAAGGACGACGTAAGAGGAACGTCAGAGGGCTTGAGCTCCGACTGCTTGCGATCGCTCACACACACACACACAAACACCCAATCCTGTATATTCTATCAGGAGTCCTTCCCATACAAGCCCATCTAGAAAAAGCTGTCCTTACTTGTTTTGCAAATATAATTAGATCTGGTAGTCAACTCGAGAAAGATATCGCAGAAAGGCAACTGAGTCTAAACAATCCCACAGATAGCAGTTGGTACAGCCTAGTAAGGAGATTATCTTGGAAATATGGATTACCTTCACCATATCAAATTCTACAGTGTATACCAAAAAAGACTCGTTGGAAAACGCAAGTTAGTACAGCAGTGAATTCATATTGGGAACAGAAATGGAAGGAGCAGATAAGTGAGAAATCATCTTTAAAATCATTAATCCACAGACAATCAAGATTGGAAAGCCACATCATATATGGACATCAGTGCGTCATAACTCTCAAGATATCAACGGGCAACTATCAAAGCTAGACTTCTAACTGGAACATACATTCTTAGAACAAATCAAGCTGTGTTTAACCAATTTGCAATTGACCCTACATGTAAACTTGTAGACGACTTTTTTTTTGTGTTTACAAACATAAATAGTTCCTGGTGAAAGATGGTAAATACTCATTAACATAAAGGAATGGCATAATGTTTTTGGTATTCCACTGCAGTGCAAATACCGGTAGTACGCGCGCGCTTCGATGCAAATAAACTGTGGTACATATGTAATGACAAGGAATACTATCATTCAACGTCTAATGTCACTGGCTAAATAATCTGTCATACTTTTATATTTTGCACTGGCTGTATTGTACAACCTGACGTATTCGCATGGAATTAAACTGCTGTTACAGTGTTTATATAATCACCTTCGTAAACTTATTGACGTAAATTACGATCATATGCACTTACATTGAACATCCATGACGATTTTACTCTGGCATGATATTTTCGACCATTTCACCTGAGGAATTGTCTTATGTTGCAGTTGACAGTCAAATGTTGCATTGTGTGCTGATTGATCTAAACGAGTGATCAAAATGTTTGTGTGGTTTTCAACGCGATTAATTTCTTCTCCATTTTTTAACCAAACAAGTTCGCCTGGAGCACCTTCAGTTAATTCTATTTCACAAATAAATGTCACGTCTTCATAAGTTGTCACCTGGTAACCTGGTGATACTCTACATCCGGGCAAATGTTCTGCAACATTGCAAATAAAAAAAAAAAACACACAAAAGAACGCATATTATATAGTAACACTTCGCTTCTATCACCACGAGATAATAAGACGTGTATATACTGTTATTGTTGAGTAATGCTATAGTCTATATTTTTACCTCATGATTGTTGTCATTTTTAATGATTGCCTGCAATATTGCCTGCACTCGGTATTCAAAATATCAGCTCGACAAAATTCAATCTGTACAAAATGCTGCAGCACGACTGGTTACTCGTACAAAGAAATTTGAACATATTACACTGTTTTATTTAGACTTCATTGGTTGCCAGTAAGGGAAAGGATTAAGTTCAAAATTAACCTCCTTACCTTCAAAATACTCATTGGCAACTGTCCAGATTACCTTAAGTCATTGATAGATATCCAAGTACCTCATCGCAATCTTCGCTCGTCGAATAAAGTTCTTTTAACTAGGCATGATACAAGGTACACTACTACAAATTATGGTCTTAGGGCTTTTTCAGTGGCTGCCCCGATTTTATGGAATGATCTGTCTTTAGATGTTTCTGTCCTAGAGTTTTCAATTGACTCATTTAAACGATACTTGAAAACTTGTCTTTTTAGAGATTGTTATAGTATGTTTTGTGATCTGTGATTTTAATTACCTCCTTTTATTGTAGAATGTACAGAGCACTGAGACGAAGTGGAGTGCGCTTTTAAGAAATAAATAATAATAATAATAATAATAATAATATTTTCCAAGTGACACTCTTTCATCTATTGTGTTTCCTTTTTTCCATGACCGTGCATTTACAAAATCTGAGATGTATATATTGTCTCAGAGTCTTTCAGAGTATCCCCTTGTTGGGTTCTTCATGTTTGTTCACCACTATTTCACACGAATTAGGAAACATCAAACGGCAATTTTGTGCACGTTAAATTGTGTGACACGTATTCATCCTATATATTTCATTTTCCAGCTCTAAATGTTCATGTGTACACAACACCCCTGTATAACTTACCAACGACATACAAGTGTGCAGTAGCGATTCTCTTTCGTTCTGCTACGTCAGCACAGTCGTATAAAAAATCTTCTTCCTTAGTTACATTATATACACGAAGGTTATAAACGTTTCCGTCTCCAATGATATCATAATATCCTGTGACTCTGTCGCGTTGGATCTCATCGTTGAGCGCTATGAGTATGTCAAATGTACTGCTCATCATATACCATCCCTTGACATTTGGCACTACATCAAAGGTACAGTTCAATTGTGTTGTATCGCCTTGGAGAACAAGTGTGTCCTCTGGTTTAACGATGTAACGTTGCGCACAACTGAAAACTGGAGTTAATAAATATGTTAAAACATGCAAAGAGAATACAATTGATCCCCGAAATTATATGTCACATATAATTCATGTTGTAATTAAGTTATTAAGGATCAAAGCCTAATGCCTGTGCGTTCTAAAGAGATTCGCTGAAGCATTTGAAAACATTCCATCCTTTTTGGTTAGGGCAATTTTACTTGACTGATGCTTTACAGATGTGCACATAAGATATGTCCTATTTAACCGGCATATAGTTGAATAATAGTTTCGTTAATGAACTGGCATAGTAACAGGAAAAAAAGTAGGCAAATGTAGTCAATATATATTTTCCATGCTTAAAAGGTTTATTCCCTCGAGAAATTATATAATTTGCAGAAGACTGTTTTCGGCTACCTTCCTAAATAGCTATCGTGTACAAACATATATATGCCTTGGCACAATGAAAAACTCAAGAATTCTCTTAGGCTCCTATCAATGGAAACAACTTAAATGGCGGAATTTCCTGGAAGAAGCAAAACAAATACATTTTTGGAGGGGTTTAGAAACATGATTAGTTTAAGGATTAACATACTTAAAAGTTTATAAATCCTGCCTAAGAAAAAATGAACCTTAACTCTTTCCGATAAACTTATCAATATGTGGTTACATCATAATATATTCACTCGTATTGGTACTACAGCAAAATTACAATTTTTACGCGTCGAGTTCCGGTACAAGTAAACTGTGACACAAATATGTTTATATACATCAGACGTAATTGTATTAATCTTTGTAACAGGTCTACTTTCAAATTTTGTGATATGAGAGAGAGAGAGAGAGAGAGAGAGAGAGAGAGAGAGAGAGAGAGAGAGAGAGGGGAGAGAGAGAGGGGAGAGAGAGAGAGAGGGGGGAGAGAGAGAGAGAGAGAGAGAGAGAGAGAGAGAGAGAGCAGAGAGAGAGAGAGAGAGAGAGAGAGAGAGAGAGAGAGAGAGGGGGGGGGGGAGGTCGCCACATATATTTCAATTATCTTACCTAAATTATAAGCACGCAAATCAAGTCGCCGCGAAGATGGCAAGTCTTTATGTATATCTTCATCTTTATTGTCAAACCCTCATTTATTTTACTCTGTTCATTTGTCTTTGGAGTTCTGGAAAACAAATTATTGCAGTGATAACTATTTCCGCTAAAAAAAACAAGATTCACTATTTAATCAAGCTTAATATCCAAGTTTAAACACAATGCTGATATATAGTCTGTATTTGGGATCGCTCAAGTTACGTATTAACAGCAATAGTCTCAGGAACATGAAAGTTAAACGTTTGCGACAAATCAGCTTATAAACTTAAACGTAAATATAAACTGATATTGTTTGAAATCATTTGAATAACAAAATAAAATTTGAATATAATCTAACGAACTTTAGGAGATCTAATTATGTTATGTTATATTTATTTAATAATAATAATAATATTGGGTTCTTATATAGCGCACATATCCACAAGTACATGTGATCAAGGCGCTTTTTCCAATTATTATTATTACCCCTGGTCACTTGACCTGATATGATACCACTCAACTCCCTTGGGAGCAAACAACAGCTCACATGTGCAGCCAATAAGCGCAGCAGAGCTAAACACACACATTACAACCACTGTCCTACCAGCAGTGTACCAGGTACCCATCACTCCTGGGTTGGGAGAAGCAATGAGGAATAAAGTGCATTGCTCAAGGACACAACACCACAGCCATGCCGGGGCTCGAACTCACCATCCTTTGATCATGAGTCCACTGCTCTAGCCACTGGCCCATGATGCCTCCCTAAAGTATTATTAAAGTGTCATTGTGTGGACTTAAAGAGCTTGGTTGCCACACCCAGCCCCAAGGGCTTACAAGACACTAAAACAGTAAATAAATTACATACATATGACTAGCTTGAAATGTGATTTAAGTATAAGAAGCTTCTTGTCTCATTGCGAAATGCATGATAGACATATAATGCCAATTGGGATGGCATCTCACTCCTTAGAAATTTGAGTTTCTGTTGTACATCAAGTGAATCAAATGCAGAGCAAAAATTTCTGGCTTTACAAAACAATTGATTCTCATAACATTGTGAAGTGTACAGTCAAAAATAAAATGGAGCTCATCTTCTTCTACATTCGGACAAACATCACATAGTCTTTCCTCTTTAGGCACATTCGTGTAATGCCCAGTTTCAATTTTCAGAAGTAAAATACCGACTCTCACACTGCAAAATCTTCTGGCTTGAAATATAACCACTTGGTTTGAATGTAGCTTGCGGGTGAACCAGTGTGTATATTATTAAAATATTTCAGTGCGCCCGAAATCCACTAAGATTTTTTGGTTTGAAGTCACGCCACCACAAAGAGTATGAATGGCATGTATTCATACCAATACAAAGGTGCTTATTAACAAGCCCGTCATGGCATAAATTTAAGCCGAATGGCTTCTTTTTAAGCCTGTCAAAATATAATTTTATTGGTTTAAATTTGAGCCAATGGCATCGTTGGTTTGCTTATATACCGACAAATTCATTGGCTCATCTTTAAGCCAACCACAAGTGGCAACTTTGTGAGCATGGTTTAAGTTTAAACCATTCAAGCACTTGAAATTAATCGGCCTGTTTTCAAGCCATTGTCATGACAGTCACTGGTTAATATCTAAACCAGAATCACGTCACTACATTGATAACAGCGAGGACGGTGCGCATCAATGCCTGCATTCAGTGCGACAGATTGATTAGCTTTATAATTTTGTCATACGATACAATTTTTAGGAAGTTTTCAATTGAACAGAAGATATGAACTTGCTTCAAGTAGGCCTATGTGGGTACATGAATATCAAAACAATAATTTGAAGGAATTAATTGACAATACTGAAATAGCGTTGATCGCAAATGACGTAATTTTCTTCATTAACATAAAAAAAAAAAATATCTGATTGTCCGTATTTTCTGAGAGAACAACGGAAGTGAAAACCACAATAATTATGGCTCGGACTCGAATTTCAGGCAGCGATGTCGCTCGCGTACAGCTAAGCTTATAGTAACAAACCTGAAATCGCGATCAACGCTATTGTTGGCATATCCTGATTTTTTTCTAAGCCACAGCCTTGATCTTGGGATACCGGACAATGCCGATGTATTTTATTAATAAGGACATGTTTGAAACGGATGTTCCATGCCCCTGACGTGTGCCCAAAAAAACCATGCAAGCCACATCACAGCTGATGATATTGGGAGCGTGTGTCAATAAAAGTCAACGGTCGCGGTCGTTCCATGACCTTTGACCGACGGTTCACTCTTTGTAACTGTACGCTTTAACATAGTCCAATTTTACACAATGATTCGCCTAGCCAATGTTAACTTCGTTATAGATATTATATCTCCGTGACATATGTAAGAATTATAGTACATGCTGATTGATCGTACTCTTAAAGTGACCGCTGGCTAGTGGAATCCGCACCCTTTCACTTCAAAGGGAGTGGCGTATGAATTCCTCTGTGAGTACAGATTGCGCGCCAAGCCACAGCCGAGATGCAGCCTAGCCGAGATGGTACTCTACGATCGTCCAACCTTTCCGAACTCCATTCCGAACTGCGGTAGTCCCGTCAGTTTACCTCCAAAATTTCCCATATAACAGTCGACAGTAATGGCTTCCATCACCGATGAAATATGACTTCGGAAGAACATGTTATGTGCAGCCATGGAGAATCTCTGCTACCTCCATGGTACAGCGAAACTATTTGCGTTCATTCTATGGGACTATGCATGGAGGTAGAAAGAAAGAACCGACGTCTTTGGAAATGAAGGCAAGTAAGCTTTATTTCCATGTAAGATGTGCAAAGTCAGTCACTTAAACCGGGCTTGAATTTGTTCAAACACGTCGATCGTGTTCCGAAAACATTTCTGGGAGCCGCCATTCCAACTTCCGGTACAGGCGGCTCCCTGAAACACGGATGCCCTACGCTCAATGTTTATGGAACGCGATCGACGTGTTTGAACAAATTCCAAACCCAATAAACGACAAGGTTAGTGTAGTATAGTGTTTGTCTTCAGTAGTGATAAATCGGTACGACCAAATTCAGCAAATGTAGCATTTCACATCAACACGCCTCGTCCAGTGGGATGCGCTTATTTGGAACTCTACAGGGCCGTCGGCATTGTAGCGCTACTTTCAATAACAAACATAGACTGTTTCATGGATGATATTTCTTGTTTCTGTTGATAATAACCACAGACTGGCAACTTAGATGATTTAATACAGTCGGGTCCTTCAGCATCATTGCTTAAACAAATCCTGTGAGCAATCTTGTCATTCAAGACTGGTATATATTAAAGTGATTCATTTTCAGAAGATAACTTCATGTACAAATGTTGACCATCGACTTGCATTTACAGGTAATAGATACTTATTTCTTTCTTTTTCAACAAATTGTCCAGGGCATGATATACTTGATACAGAAAATGTCTTCAGCTCAACAAATTAACAATGGATTTTCTGAGTACAATGTAGAAGCAGAATGAAGACTCATATATGGTGTATATGCCCTCATATATGGTGGGACTCAGAAAGTGGATATAAAAGGTGATCAAACATTTGTTGTGTGCAGCGATAATAATCACTTCGGGCGTGAATGTTCCTCATATTTCCACATATTACACTGACACTTTGGATTTTGTTCAAATTTCAGTTGTTATTACATATCTGTAACGTATCTTTGTCGTAGTCACACAACAGACATGATAAGCATTGACACTTATTATTGTTATAATTTAAGCTAATTCACAAAATTCTGGGATTTACATCGAAGTACATCATGCAGTGGAGGTATTGTCCTCGAAGCTACGCGTCTCGGACAATGCCAAAGCGGACGATGTACGGTATTTTGTGAATAACCTAATTATAATACACCTTTTTAGTCCAATTTTTCCGCCAAAAAGTCAAAATTAAAGCGTTTTGGGGTGTCTGTCGCGTACTATACTAGACGATTGCAAGCAAACTGAGAACACGTTCAGCATGTCAGCTAAGTGCACGGAACGAAATTTCAAACTGCGCAGCACAGTGTACATGATAGAAATTGTAGGTCAGCAGCATAATTTAACTCTAATTCACAGGGTTTTGATTCACCACTAGTAACATTGTGAAGTACTGAATGTTTAGAAGTATACTTTTTGTTAAAAATTTGAAATAATCTCTCCTTTTTCGCTGCACTGACGTAAAGTTTTTTTTAAGGGCAAATCTCAAATAGCGTCCAATAACACCAAATGTTATTGTACTCCGCCACAAAGTTATTTGACTCCGCATCCTCTGATACTGAAACTTACTGTACAACGAAACTCAATAGGTTACAGAAGCAGGTGTATAATAATCAATCACATGAGGGGAGCCACTTGCATGCACCTAGTTTATGATACTGAATCTTAGTCTGATGTATAGCAGTACAGAATGATTAACATAATTTACGATTTTTCTGATTGTTAAACAGGCATAAAAGTTGGGTTCTCAAGAGTGTATTTTGTGGAAAAAGTGCAGTTGGACAAATGGTCATGGTTTTGACGTTAGTATTGCTTGTTGAAACAAATTGTTACTATAATTCAGTGCAAATTAGTAAAGGCACATTAGCTGTAAGTTTTAGCAATTTTCAATCTTCATTTTTGTGTGTACAAACTGCAGTTTCGATAGCTATATAACAGTCTCTTGAATATTAATATTCAGCTTGACAATGTACTGTGTGCATGTTTAACAACCATTGTTGTTGTTGACATATGAATTCTATACACCCTTTGCACCTGTCGTCAAGGGCCATGGAACCTTAAAAAAATACTAACCGGAAGTGTGGTAAAACTTGCGACGACTCCTATACTTTAATACGGAAGGGTGCGATTTTGAGCGAAAAAGGAGTGAAATACGAAGTGCATATTTATGCTACAGCAAGAAAACTTTTAATGGTGCATGAGACTAGCTCTGGTTCGTGTGCATTGTTTAGTCCGTAATATTTTATAACTGTAGATATCGGCGATTTTCGGCCTGCGAAGCGGCCAAGTTGTAGACTCAATACGAGAGCGGGTGACGCGTACTGTGTCACACTGCCCTGCTGACAGTAGCGCCGGTATGTTGACCGTGTGCTTCCCGTACCCAAGGGACCCGTAGTAGCACAGCGGAAACAAATTTTCCCGAACGTCCATTTTTTTCAAATATTTCAAAAATAAAAACACAGCAATCAAAATATAAGTCAACAAAGTTTGAATTCGTTAAATTTTGAATTTTTTACCTGTAATTCTGAAGATTTTGACGTACCGGCTATGTTATGCCGTCATACATTGTACATAGCGCTGTGGAAGTCTATAACTTGCCCATTTCGCCTGCCAAAAATCATCGATATCTACAGTTATAAAATATTACTGTGCTAAACAATGCAAACAAACACTTACCTAAGCTAGTCCCATGCACCACTAGATGTTTTCTTGTTGTAGCATAAATATTCACTTTGTATTTCACTTTTTTTTCGCTCGAAAATCACACCTTTCCATGTTAAAGTATAGGTCGTATGTTTTACCGCACTTCCGGTTAGCATTTTCCCATAGTTCCATGCCCCCTCGCGACAGGCGCAAAGGGTGTATTCCAGACTGAAATTTGATTTTCAACAATAACAATGCTACATATACACATATGAACTGGGTTGATAATGTATGTTGGACATTCATCATGCCTTAAGAAGTAGAACAAGATACTGCAGTTTTTTGCACAAAATAAAACTACTTGGAAATTGCCAAAAGCTACAGCTGATTGAGCTTTCAACATTCTGGAATTGATTTCTGTCAGATTCAGTAAAGGACTTCTGTGTAACACTACACTGGAAAACTCTTACAAACCTGTTACCTTTTGAAGGTTGGTTCAGGGATGTACAAACAGCTGTAACAGCCCTGAGGAGCAACAGAAACCACGAGCTATTAAAATAATATCCCCGGTATAGCATAGTCAGAAAACAAATAGCACAGCTGCATTTCACATCCATGTACCTAGTGTGACAGCAGTCCAGTACAATAGTTTTGCAAATAGTACATGCAACATGGGTTTGCAAAAATGAAATTGAACATTTGCTTCCAAATCAACCTTGTAGAAGCACCTGTACAGTTCTGTAATGGGGGAAATTCCAACATAACTGGTATGCAAATGTCTGCATAGGCACAATTGCACTGTGTGTTTACAATAAGGCTGGTCCAGGGAGGTACGTTTTTATGTGACCAGGTGAAAAGGGGCTAAAAATTTCAACAGGGGTGGTATGTGGATGTGTTCATCACTGTGCAACAAATGCTGAACCACCGGCCCTGGTACAGGGAGGTGAACAGCTTCTCTGGCACATACATATAGTGCCAGGCACATTACATACCTACAGCACTCATTCCTATATCAGGGCTGTGTGAAAATGACCCCTGCTACAGTGTTGCCAAGTGCATAGGTGGTACACAGAGGTGCTCCTCAAAGCTGTGCTAGGATGTTGTACAAGGATATGGCCATGCCAAATCTGCATTTGTCAATTTGTTTCAAGATATAAAGGCAAATATGGCCATCGATCACTCTCCCATTCACATGAATCATATGTTTACTAGGTAGATTAAGGCTTAGTTATGTTGTTCTGATTTCCATTAGCCACAACTTTGGGGGCTTCCTCCTTCCAGCATTTTTGTTCTGCTTATCAACTACAGTTTCCCATTCAAGTCATTGAAACATGATGGAATCCCCGATATTAAGCTACTCAGTACAGTATGTACATGCAGCATTATTATTGCTGAAAATTTCATTTAGGACCGGAAACGAATTCATTTGTCAATTATAAAAATGATTAAATACACAGGCTGTGTTTAAACAAATAATACTTGGCATTTTAGTATGCTATGGAAAGTAGGCGAAGAAACTGTAGTTGATAAACATTACTGAAATTCAAGAGTTTCCGGTAAAGGAGCCTCATTTACTTATTTCAAAATACATACATGTGAAGTATATCATCAATGATGAGAGTTGCATAGCTAGAGTGATAAAATGCTTTCTCAAAGGCCTACTAAATTCTTTGCAAGTCTCAAAAGGACATTGCACTGTGACTCTGATATATCTTGCCTTGTAATAAATTCATTTAATATTCTTGAATTGAAATCATTATCATGAAATTCACACCATTGTTTTACACATTTTTGCCAGTGCACTGTTGCAGCAAGCCTATGACATTGACAATAACTGTAAGAGCTATTTTTGTCATGCTGAGAGACTTGCCCTGAGCAGTCATGTCAGATTATTGATGCACCAAGAAAGACTTGTTTATCGGTTCCTGCAGTCAAATATGTGTTTAAGAACATGACTGTAATTTAGAATGCTACCAATGAACATTCCAATATACATGTACAAATTCCCTAAACATACCAGTATCTAGGCCTTGCCCTCATTGTACTAGTAGCTGGGCACTAAGTGTTTTACCAGGAGCTAATCTTGTACCTCAAATTTTGAATGTTTGCATCTTTTATATTCCAGGATGCTGGAAACTCGCATTCTGTGGACAAGATGCAAAGCAGCAGCCCTGTTTAGGTGTGCTCGTCCATGAAGGAGCTATCAGTTTGTATCTTTTCTTGAAGGTGTTATATTTTGCAGCATGAAAGATACAATGTTGTGTTAGGTTTGCTTAGTTATGTAGGTTTCAAACTTTGATTACATCATATGTGTGAAAGGAACATTTCAGTTTGTAGAGTACTTCTGGCTTGACAAAGCTGGGAAGTGAAGTAATGGGCTGACAATTATGAGTGGTCTGTAGTGTACAGGGGATTTCCCACTGAAACAGCAAGCAAATTTGCATCAAAGCATGAGGTAAACTTTATAACATCACATTATGTTATCAGTATGATTTTACAAGTAGCATTCATACGAATGTCAATTTTTGGTATTCCCTTGTAAGTATTAGATTTAGTTATAATGCAACAATTACTATTTCATTTCTTGTAAATTCCAATAAATGTTAGTCTGAAATTCATTTTGATGATTGTTGTTGTTTATTTTTTAATGTAGCTTGCAGGATTTCTAACTACTTCAGCTGTTTTTTATGTGTTTTAGATTTTTACAGTCCTGCTTTGTGTAGCTCCATCACATAGAGGACCAAATAGGCCATTCCATTGGATGAAAATCCTCCCTGTGTCTGCAAAATTTGAAGAAATCCAATTTAAATTTTAAGGATGGTCAGAAATAATTATCCCCCCCGCAATATGATTCATATTGAACTGGTTTGTCAGCAAGCCATACAGAATCCCTAGATTGGCATGCCTGCAAGCCAGCTTGTAATGGCTTGTTGGTAAACCAGAGGAAGCCTTAAAGTGGCTTGCCTGTAAACCAGAATTAGTCAGAAATTGGTTTGTCAGTAAGCCACATTGCACTAATATTAGCTTATCTTCAAACCAGATGGAACCAGAATTGGCTTACTGTTGAGCCAGAGAAGTGTGATATTGGTTTTTAAAAAGCCACTGTTCAGTATTATCTGGTATATGGGCAAGCCACAGTATCTTAAACATGGCTTGCTAACAAGCCTAGTTCGTATAATAGTGGATTGCCTGTAAACCATTCTTGAGTAACTGGCTTACTGGTAAGCTGAAGTGATCTTCACTTGGCATCTATATATGCCATATCAAAACCCAAACTGGCATGCACAGAAACCAGATTTGGCATGCCAGAAAGCCAAATATAAGCAAAAATTAACAACTCGTAACAATCCGTTTACTGACAAACAATCCGTTTATTTTTGGCTTGAATTTAGCTTTACGGCAAACCAGAAAAATTTGCAGTGCAATCGTGCTAAAAATACTCTTTTTGATCTAGAAATGGGAAATTCCATATTCAGTCTTAAACATCAAATATGTACGCAATTTTGGCTTTTCGCTCTAGTATGGTCAAGGTAGCTAGCGAAAAATGCGAGTAAATTTTGGAAATTCCTAATGAATAAAATCTTATTTAATTCTTCGTTAAAGTAAAAAATCAACAATTAGTTTCTTTAGTTCAACATAATCGTTATCACTTCCTGACACCTTGTCCAAGAAGACAGTCCCTACAAAATGTTACAATGTCAAGTTCGAAACGTAAGCATTGCCTATTTAAATATATGTTAAACTGTAATACTGGTGGAAGGACCACGAGTCCATGTTTGTCAGATCTATTTGCTCCTCACCCAATCGCTTAGTTAAACACGAGCAAGTTACAGTGTCATATTTGCATCGTATAAATTTAAACGAGTTTGTTCTAAAATGTTCGTGTTTATTTTTATTAATGTTAAGGAAAAATACCCTTGTAATCACTCAATCTAGATGGAATAGTTTTATGTCCGAGTCCCAAGAAATATCGTGTAGATATTTGTTTAGGTCTAAATTTTGCTTCCTATTGAATAGTAACATTTTCTTCATGCATTTCGGTGCGAGAAAAGATTAGTTAGCTCTTGATTCGTTGGTACATACGGGGTTGTCAACGGTATGCGAAAATTATTTCTGTACATTGTAATATTCTAAACATGCACAGAACTTGCAAATAAAAGAAAGAGAACGAGAGATGATGCTGTTGTATTTATAGTTTATAGAGGTTACCGGTATGAAATAGGCACTGTAATACAGAAAATAGTTATTCAGAGAGACATTGTTTCCTTAGATTAAATTCATAAGAAAGAAACATAAAGACTTTAAGCAAAATTACATTATTTGAAGACCGTAGAAAGTTGTTAAAATTATATTGATTCGGATGGGTACAATATTCGATTGAAAAAAACAACAAATATATAATATATATATATATATATATATATATATATATATATATATATATATATATATATATATATATATATATATATATATATATATATATATATATATATATATATATATATATATATATATGTGTGTGTGTGTTACCCAGGTAGTCAAACTGTCAGTCAACTAAACCTGGACCGAAGTTCTTATTATCCAATTAACAACGAAAGGAAAGAAAGATTATCGTACAATTTGAGTTGCAGTTTATATTAAGGTTTATTTCACTACACACTAATGATTATAAAAAGTCTACAATGATTAGCCGGCAATACTGTTTAAACATACAGAAACTCTAGACACGCCCCTATCCAAGTTCATATCAATTACAGTGTTCACTCAATAGACACTCTCCAGAATTGTTCAGGGTTCAGAGTCCACGTCGATCCTGTTGCTACGGTTACAAATTCCGTGTCGTAACCTCTTCCAGTTCGGGTGGGAAACTGATTCACACAAAACGTCCTCCAGACAGTTCTCCTTTGGGATTAACTCATTAGCAGTCCAAACGCTTCCGTCAATGGGTTGGTATGTCGGGAAACTAGAAGTTCATAAGCCATGCAAAAAGAAAAGAGCACTTACAAGTTACATAAGCTCTTTGAGTCAGCAGATCGTGATATCAGCTGGATCTTAATCCATGGCATGGCAATGCCATTCTAGTCACTATGTCAAGTTGAACAAGTTCATTTTCTGTTGAACTATTGGTATTCAAAAATCAAAACAAAAGGTACAAAACTACTAAACAAATCATCTATTACTGTGGAAGCTTGAGATTCAGAATGGCTCACAGTCCAATCGGGAAAGCACATGGCCTCTCCAATTTGCCTCACAATGGGTGTGGTCTCAAACTTCAAAAAATACACCATGAAAACACGTTACAAATTCAGTATTGCAACAAATGTGAAAACCTACCTAGAAGTTCATAAGCCATGCAAAAAGACCGACCACGTCGTCTTGGTTACTGGCAAGAAGAACTAATTACACACGTACCGAGTCTCTGCCCGCACAACCACACCACTCCACGCAGTATCTGTCTGCTCGCAGTGCATTGTGGGAGATAACGGCAATCAAGGAATTCCATCTGATTACTTAACTGTCAGATGGGATGGAAGATCAAATCACGTGACTTACTTCGTAACCGGGGTTACATATATATATATATATATATATATATATATATATATATATATATATATATATATATATATATATATATATATATATATATATATATATATATATATATATATATATATATATAAACAAACAGATTACTTCAAGTACAAAGTAATGAAATCTATTACTTAAGTTTCATTACTTTGTACTTGAAGTAATCTGTTTATTTATAACGCTCTGCTTTTGCATTGAGCACTGTAATTTCTTACTAGGACCTCTGTATACTTCGATATATATATATATATATATATATATATATATATATATATATATATATATATATATATATATATAATATATATATATATATATATATATATTCGTTTGTAGAGTATTACACACGTACCAATCTGTTGGAATTTATTCTTTAAATTCCAACACTTGCGCCTTCCCAGCCACACTATAAATACACATTCAAACATTCTCCCAATTGCAATTCAACATCTGAGCCATCAAATAGGTAAGAAACAACTCCTGTAATTTCACCATACTGTCACTTAGTATTTTCTCTGACATGTAACTTTTGTACGAAAAATACCACTGTAACTCACTCCGTGTTGAAAACTTTTTGATCTGTAGCACCTTAGGAAGTCCTACTTTTGGGACGAAATATAATAACCTATTTGAACCTGCAGATAGGTTCGTGTGTAATATCGTACAAACGAATATACCATAACCACGCCATCGACAACACTGGGGACAACCTGAAAAACCACAGTCGAACACAAACACACACACACACACACACCACACACACAACACACACACACACACACACACACACACACACACACACACACACACACACACACACACACACACAGAGACACACAGAGACACAGACACACACAGACACACACACACACACACACACACACACACACACATATATATATATATATATATATATATATATATATATATATATATATATATATGGTATATATATATATATATATATATATATATCTATATGTATACTACTAAATGAGAGTTGCCACTTTTGCGTACCAATTTTTCTCGGAATTGGAGCGATGTTGGACCAATCTGTTGCTATAGCCATGCTCACCTTATAGTTTTGTCTGACATTTGCAAATTTCATCGTCTTTAGGGCCGTTGATCGACCGCTACACAGAAAAGATTTCCGAATTGATGGTCGCCAGCGCTGCTGCATTCTCTGGGTTCATTTAAATATGGCGCACAAAATTATTATTCACTTTTACGCAGACCTGTTATGTCGCCCTCACGCGGTCATCGCTCAGCAGACTATGTAAATCTCAGAGCGACTTCATATCGCTCAGCATTTGCTGTACCATTTAACGGTGCATGCATCGTTGGAGGATCCGGAGGGGAGCTGAACTTCATACTTGCCAGACCATGTAAAGTTAGCGATAACTATTTTGATAAATGTGAAAAAACTTCAGGTAAGCTCCTACGACTTTGTCTTTGTACTCCTGTAAGCGTTCTGTCAGTGCCAGTCAACGGCCGAAAGAAAGTCTGTTTTGCTTTATGTTCATTTTATTTTTCGCCATGGTGAACATGCTGGCTCATAGTTCTGCATTGTAACTCGCTTTTTGTCAATGAAATCCAGCTTGCAACTCTCATTTAGTAGTATTAATTCGGCAAATTTCTCTTCCGTCTTGCACGTGTACATCTAAACCAAATGCGGTACCATGCATTGGCCATTGTCAACCAGTTCTTTTTTGTTCTGCAACTCTGGAGACAGAAGTGAAGTACTTTTACACGTGCGAATTTCGACACCCCCATTTTAGCACCTTTTATATCAAATTGCACTTATTCATTGTGAAAACAAATTTGTCTTTGAAAATGTGTTCGCATACCTTTTCGCCGCCCTCGGTGAACATGCATGCAGTGTTCTGCATTTTAACTCCCATTTTAACACTAAAATCAAGCTCACAACTCTCATTTAGTATTATGCATTCGGTGAGTTTCTTTTCCGTCTTTCACGTGTACATCTAAACTAAATGCGGTACCATGCATTGGCCATTTTCTACCAGATCTTTTTGTTCTAGAGACAGTAGTGAAGTATTTGTCGCCTTTTCCTTTTACACGTGCGAATTTCATTGGACCAGCATTTTTTAAAACCTCTTATGTAATTACACTTATTCATTGTGAAAACGAACATGCCTTCCAAATTGTGCTCGCATATTTGTATGTATTTGTGCACGTTCTGTCACAATGCCGGTCCACACTCGAAGCGATGTCTGTGTTGATTTTTTTTCGCCTCTGTCAACATGCCAGTCATATACCAACAAAGTGTATTTTTATATTCTTCATCCCATAGATATGCCGAAGGCAAAACGAAAGTCAAATGATGAAGTGGACCTTCAGAGTACATTTAAAGCAACCGCTTCAATAGGTAAGTTAAGGAAATAATAGGTAAGTTAAGGAAATAATACAATGATAATGCTTTCCCTCTGTCGAATCATACAATTCAAAGAATAGATGCCACCCCTGACACAAATGGTGCATTTTTATTTCAACTAAGCATTTTCTTCGATGGTTTGTTTTAAAGGGAAGCCACACTAAAGCTAAATTTGTCAGTGTTTCCTTCATCCTTTGTTGTGGTGTAAGTAACTACGCCAAATATTTTGCCCTCAAAATGTAATTTTAATCTTGCGGAAAACTTCCCCATACAACCAAATATACATGATTTTCTGTAGGGCTAACCAAAAACGAAATTTGTCTATTGCTACTAAATTTTCAAAGTTTGTAACCATAATTACTCTAAAACGACAAAATGGTAAAAACGACAAACTGGAGACTCTTACTTTGGACAACATATAACAAGTGATTTTTGATAGTGGTAGTATTTATACACTCTAATCCCAAGGATAATTTATTTTAAACGTGTTTGTCAGCGCCGCAGAACATTTTTGAAATCACACTTTCAACTCTCATTAAGAAGTATAGATTCAGTGAGTTATTTTTCACCCTGCACGTGTGCATCTCACGGAGTACCCGGAAATTATGCAAAACATACCCAACTGTTGTAATTTATCATGGTCTCAAATGTACGGAATTTTTTTATTAATCTGTAGTAACCGGATACTAGCTAACCAGTCATATACCAACGAAGTTTGTTTGTATTTCTTCCATAGATACACAGAAGGCAAAACGGAAGGCGAATGACGAAGTAGAACGTATTCCTTCCAAGAATCACAATAACACCACCCGACTCGGGATAACCATTTGACCTCAAGTTTCCAGTCAGACCTGCATTCGCCATGACAATAAACAAAGCGAAGGGTCAAACGCTAGACTACAATGGATTGGATCTTACGGAGCCTGTGTTTACTCATGGCCAGTTATATTTTGCATTATCAAGAGTTCGTTCATTCAGTAACATATGTATATATGCCGCAGAAACAGACACGGAGTATTTTTTACTGATAATATTGTTTACAAAGAGGTGCTATTTCCTGTGTGATACGATTCGGAGACCTTTATTGTCTTAGTAAAGAAAAGAAATCGTTGGATAAAAATTAAATCCTTAATTTGATCTGTGATTATTCTGCTGTCTTCTGCTAAGTCAATATGTTGACCGCCGGTCAGAAATTGTACCACTAACCAAGTATGTTGTAATAAAACATATAATTAAGAATATGTGATTATGTGTAGTCATTTATGAATGAAACCCATTACTCCCTTGGTACAGAGAAGAACTTATCATTACATACCAATCCTGATAAATTTCTGTCATTTGGAATTATTTTGTTCTGGCGAAGTCAAAAGGCATATTAGCAATGAAATGACTCAAATGTGCGAAAAAAAAGAATGGACTGATTTGCACAATGAGTTGAATCACCTACAGCATGTAAGTGCATCCAATCGAAACTTCATGTTGGTTTTACCATTTGACCTCTCTAAACAAATCAATAAATGATATATATATATATATATATATATATTATATATATATATATATTATATATATATATATATATATATATAATATATATATATATATATATATATATATATATATATATAATATAGATATACACACACACACACACACACATTGGGCATACATATGCATGCTCAA